>NC_046302.1:6060606-6363636 GCF_004115265.2 Rhinolophus ferrumequinum
AACTGGCCCTATGGGGCCCCGGGCCCCGTATCCCTTACCCTGCTCAAGCACTCTCGAGTGTTCTTTCTCCTTCACCTTTACGTCTTTGGACATGATGTACTTTGTGCCTGCAATGGCCATGCTGGCCACCTCCTACCCATCTGTCCTTGAGGACTCTGTCATGCCCATCCCCTCAGGAAGTTGTCTGTGTAGCCCTTCACTCACCCACCCTGGGTGAGGCCCTTTCTCTTGGGTCAGTGGTTTCCGTCGCACTGAATGTACATCTCAGTTACTGCACTGTCAAGCACGGGCCTATCTCTTCCACTAGACTACAAGCTTCCTGAGGGCAGGAGCTCTGCTTTTCATCTTAGTAGCTCCACACTATCCTTCCATACCACACTAAGTAGGCTCTACCATCCCTCTCCTGGGCCCAGGCCACTAGTGCAATGTGCATCGTAATGGGACTTTACCAAACTTAACCTGGTGGATGTCCATACATGGGATAGCTACAAAAATTAGTTCCTTTTTAGTCACCAACGAGTTAATGGCAGCAAGCTAATCTAAAAAAAGAACTAGCTAAAGCAATAATACAGGTTCTACGCAATCCCTATCAAAATTCCAATGGCATTTTCACAGAAATGGAAAACAATCATAA
Organism: Rhinolophus ferrumequinum; assembly: GCF_004115265.2. Classification (NCBI taxonomy): domain Eukaryota; kingdom Metazoa; phylum Chordata; class Mammalia; order Chiroptera; family Rhinolophidae; genus Rhinolophus; species Rhinolophus ferrumequinum. The sequence continues at coordinate 6,061,241 of NC_046302.1, forward strand.
AATTTATATGGGACCATGAATGACCCCGAACAGCCAAAGCAATCTTGAGAAAGAAGAACAAAGCTGGAAGCATCACAGTCCCCGATCTCAAACCATATTACAAAGCTATAGTAATCAAAAAATATGGTATTGGCTTTAAAGAAGACAAAGATCAATGGAACAGAATAAAGCCCAGAAATAAACCTACGCATCCATGGTCAATAAATGCAACAAAGAGCCAAAAATATATATGGGACAGGGCAGCAGAATGGCTCAGGTGGTTAGAGCGCAAGCTCTGAACAACAGGGTTGCCAGTTCAATTCCCACATGGGCCAGTGAGCTGTGCCCTCCATAACTAGATTGAAGACGATGAGCTGCCACTGAGCTGTCGGAGGGGCGGCCGGATGGCTCAGTTGGTTAGAGCGCGAGCTCCCAACAAGGCTGCCGGTTCAATTCCTGCATGGGATGGTGGACTGTGCCCCCTGCAACTAAAGATTGAAAACAGCAACTAGACTTGGAGCTGAGCTGTGCCCTCCACAAATAGATTGAAGGACAACGATTTGACTTGGAGCTGATGGGCCTGGAGAAACACACTGCTCCCCAATATTCCCCAATAAAATAATTTTAAAAAAAGAATACATATGGGGAAAGGACAGTCTCTTCAATAAATGGTGTTCAGAAAACTGTACAGCCACATGCAAAAGAATGAAACTGAATCGCTATCTTACACCCCACACAAAAATTAACTCAAAATGGATGGAAGACTTGAATGTAAGACCAGAAAAGATAAAACTGGTAGAAAAAAATATGGGTGGTAAGCTTCTTGAAATAGACCTTGGCAATGATTTTTTGAATCTGACACCAAAAGCAAAAGCAACAAAAGAAAAAAATCAACAAGTGGGACTACATCAAACTAAAAGGCTTCTGTACTGCAAAGGAAGTCATCAACAAAATGAAAAGGCAACCTACTAAATGGGAGAAAATAATTGCAAATCATGTATCTGATAAGGGATTTATATATAAATATATAAAAAATATATAAATATATATAAAGAACTCATACAACTCAACAGCAAATAAACAAACAATCCAATTTAAAAATGGGCAGAAGATCTGAATAGACATTTTCCCGCAGAAGACATACAGATGGCCAATAGGTATAAGGAAAGGTGCTCAACATCACTCACCATTAGGGAAATGCAAATCAAAACCACAGTGAGATAGTACCTACCTCACACCTGTTAGAATGGCTGTTATCAAAAAGATAAGCAATGACAAGTGCTGACAAGGATGTGGAGAAAAGGAAACCCTTGTGCACTGTTGGTGGGACTGTAAACTGGTGCCGCCACTATGAAAAACAGTATATATATATATATATATTAAACAGTATATATATATATATATATATATACACACACATACACACAGACCTTCACCAACCTAAATAGTTTTATGTGAGAACACGTATCTGACAAAATTTAATGACTGATGACAAAATAAAATAAAATAAACCCTACCATATACACAATGTACAAATCTCAAATGGGATGCCAAAATACTGCATTAAGAAGTTTAATTCATAAATTTTCCTACATAGAGAGGAAAAATGGTGATCGAGTGTTGTATTTTTCAACTAAACCAGTATTAGACTCAAACAGCCCTGCCCTTTAGCTATAGTCACGTCCACAGGGGGGATGGCCTGGGGCTGCCAGGTGAATTACCTACTAAAAGCCCTTTACCACAGCTATTTTTCAACATCTTAGAGATTTTGAACATTCTCATTCTGCCAGTAATAAGTTAGTATATGCTGTTTTTTAATTGATGTTTTGCAGCTATTCATTAACTATGCACGCACTTCATAGACCTCCTGACCTGGGTTTTCTCCCTACAAATAACATTCTGTTAATGGTTAATATATAAAATATGGCCTTCAGTCATTGAAGCCTGGATTTCATATCTACAAGAAAGGACACAATCAGCTCCAGCATCAGAGATGTCATTCATAGACGTGCAAATGACTCTTTCTTGTTTGTACACCAGCTCGGCTCTGTGTTACTGTCCCTGGGTCAGCTATACAGCTGTCATCCATCACTACAGAGCAACTTGTGTGCACCCTAGAACCCATGGAACAGCATGCACAAAGAACTGTCAGAAGTGGGGTTTCCAATAAGCAACATGTCTTTCCTTTTCAGATAAGGAAAACGTCACTACCAGAAGTATGGTCCTGATAATACTGCCACATTTCAGGTTGTAGACTTTTCTGAACACAAATAAGTGTGATGTGATGGCTAATTTTATGTGTCAACTAGACTGAGCCATGGTGCACCCAGGTATTTCACTAAACATTATTCAGGGTGTTTCTGGGTGAGCTTAACATTTTAATCAGTAGTAAAGCAGATCACCCTCCATAATGTGGGTGCGTCTCATCCAATCAGTTGCAGGTCCTATAAAAGATGGACCCCTATCTAAGTAAGAGACTTCTTCAGCAGACTGCCTTCAGACTTCATCTGCAACATCAAATCTTGCTGCCTACAGCCTTTAAACTGGGACACTGGCTCTCTCTGTGTCTCCAGCCTCCCTGGCCCACCCTGCAGATCGGACTTGTCGGCCTCCAAGCAGTTTTGTTTCTCTGGAGAACCCTGAACATATATGACAATTAATAAAACCTACAAAGTAAATGAGATACACTGGTAATAATATGGCTATCACGTGGCACAGTGGTCAGCACTTCACATCTGTTAATACATCACAAATGACTGCAGAACCTTAACCACAGGAAAGAGGAGGAGTCACTGGTTAAAGCAGAGGTGGGCCAAGGACACCAGATTCTCCCAGACTCACACACCAGCAAGTCTCAAGGTTTCCAATGTAATTACCTCCCTCTTCAGCTTCATGGCTAAGTTTCTTCAAACTTGCTGTGTCTACTTTCTAAACTCCCATCACCCCTCAGCCCACTGTCTCCCCTTCCACCCTAGCACTCCTGCTGGGGACCTGGCCACCTCCCTTGAAAAATCCAGGGACACTCTTCACTTACATCTCAACTGCGTTCTCTGTGTCATCTAACCCTCCGTCAGGAACTCTGAGACCACGGTGCTTCTCCCTCAGATTCCTTGTAAGAGGTGTGTCCAAGAACTCAGGATGCGCCCCGCCCTCAGGAGCCATGCTCCCAGGAGATCCCACCTTTTCCATCCCCACGGCTGGCACCACAACAGCGTTGGTGCTCACACTTGCCGAGGGCTTACTCTGTCTCCGGCACCATCTGAAGCAGTTCATGAGTACCAACTTATTTTATACTCACAATAACTGAGGTAATAATAATTTCCTTATAGATGTTAGAGATGAAGAAACTGAGGCACAAAGAAAGTCACCCACAGTCGTACAACTAAAGGTGCTCCAAATCTTCTGTCACTGAGTGGAGTCATCTCTCCCGAGCTGTGACTATCATGACTGATGATTTCCAAAATCCCTCTCTGGTCCAGAGTTTTCTCTAAAGCAATGAAATCTACCCAGTTTTTCAAGCCAGACACCCAGTTCTTTACTCCTACGTCTTCTTCAACTTACAATTCATCACCAAGTCCACACAACGTGCAGTTACTTAATCATCAACAATCACCTGGGTCATTCTTGAGTGTGACACCCACAAACAACTCTGCTCTTCAATGAGGGCCTCGTGTCCCCAAAACTTGTCACACTCAGTGGCCTGACCCTCCTTGTCCATCTTAAGCTTCATCCACGGTGCATTTCTTGCAGTGTCTGGGTGCTCCCTTCACTTTCACATCTTGCTGTGTCTATCTTCTTTGCCTTGACCCCTTCTCCTCCCTTCCACCCTCCCCAAGCCTGGCACCCAACTTCTCCAGGTGACTCCTGCATTTCCTTTTAAACAAACAATTCAGGTATATTTTTCCAGGAAGCTGTCCCTAGTCTCTGAGGGTCTGAGATCACCCCCTCCAAAATCGTCTCGACTTAGGCCTCTGTCCTGGGGCAGCCCATAGTGGGGCCCCTTGCAATGCTTGCTCCATGCTGAATATACCACCCAGGTGGCCAAGGCACTGCGCTGGCCCCTGGGGTTGGGAGCTGGGATAATGGACACAGGATCCTGAGACTGGCTTCGTTAGCTATACAGATGTGACACCGACCGTCGGCTAAATTCTTCCGTCACTTCCCATGGAAGAAAGATGTGAGTCAGGCCAGCCTTAGGTGCTGGCCCAATGAGGCCACAAGATAGGAAGGAGCCTGAACTCAAAATTCCCTTTTTTCTCTCCAAACCTCAGGTTCCTGGGCCTGAGCTCCCCCCCCCACGCCCATCCCCCCACAACTAGGGCTGGGGTGGGTGGGCCTTGGAACCCACTAGCCACTTTTCCATCCTCTAAGTGGTAAGAATTCAGCCTACTCTTCCCACCAGCCCCAAAGACTACCGAGCGCTTCATTTGGGCCAGGAAGTCAATATCCAGAGAGGCAGATTCACTTTAACATGGAGGTGACACCCGCTTTTCCTTCTATCCCTTTAATGAAATGAAGGTGGGATTTCACTGACTCACTTTTGCACCAAGGGCTGGGCTGATGGAAGGACTTGGAGTGCAAACAGCTTTTGTGAGCAAAATGGGCATAAGAAACGTGCCATTTTCCTAGACAAATACCATATGATCTCACTTATATGTGGAATCTAAAGAACAGAATAAACGAACAAACAAAACAGAAATAGATTCAGAAATATAGGGGAGAAAACAACAACAACTGACGGTTGCTAGGTGGGAGAGGGGTGGGGATGGGGGAGAAGGTGAAGGGATTAGAAAGTACAAGTTAGTGGTCACAATATAGCCACGGGGATATGAAACACAGTTTGGGGAACATAATCAGTACTGTTGTAAAGATTTTGTAGGGTATCAGATGGCACCTGTCTTATTAGGGAGACCACTTCATGGACGGTGTAGGTTCCTGACCACTGCAGGGTACACCTGAAGCTGAATAATACTGAATGTCAACTGTAGTTAAATACACACACACACACACACACACACACACACACGGTCACAGGATGTGGAGCACAGCATAGGGAATAGAGTCAATGTAACTGTAACTGCTACATACGATATCAGAAGGGCAGGGCGGAGGGGGATTATCACTTTGTGAAGGGCGTAAATATCTAACTAGTACATTGTTTTGTACACCTGAAACTAATTAAAAAAAAAAGGAGTGATGTACTGTCGAATTAGTTTCAAATGAAGGGAAAAAAAAAGAAAAAAGAAACATGCCACTTTCCTTATAATCATGTATGAGAAAAATTACAGTTGGCCTTTCACACAGGGTCAGTGAATAGTGGTGCCCTGGACACTTGGACCCAAAAAGCGGCACCTGCTACTCTGCACCTGCCAGTTGTTGTCTCACAGGAGTTCTTTCTTGGCTGAGGTTTCAAATGTTGGTGAACGTTTTACAATTGTTAATGTAGGCTGACACCGACCCTACGGAGCTAAGTGGAAAGCAGAGGCCTGGACTTGGGGCACAGAACACAGTGTATGGTGGGACCACTGGAGGGAAGGGGACTGAAGACGGGGAAACAAAATCACCATCCGCCGCCTCCCTTTCTCCAGCAGTGGGCACATTCAGCTGAGGCAAGAGAGCAGAGGCGTCTTTTTGGAAGAAATAAGTGACGCAAGGCCACCATATACTGACATTTGGGAATCTTGCAGAGGAAACACCAGGAGCTTTGACTTGGGATCATCTCATGGCAGAGTCCATGGGTGGACGAGCTTGCTCTCTGCCTGTCCAGGATCTGGCCTTAATATCACCCCAGGCCAACGGCTCCCAAATTGGAGTCTCTACCCTCGACCTCTCCCCTGAACTCTGGATCCAAACTCAACACCTCCACTTAACAATAATCCACTGCCAATTCAAGCTTAACATGCTGGAAATACAACACTGGACTTCTACCTCCAAACCTGTTCCTCCTGCAGTTTCGTCATCTCAGGAAACAGCAAATCCATTCAACCAGTTTTTCAGGCCTGAACCCTTGAAGGCATCCTTGGCTCCTTTCTCTCACACCCTGATTCTATCCAATCCAACAGCAAAGCCTGAACCTCAGCCTTCGAAACACACCTGTTTTTACTACCTTCTTCACTACATCCCCGTCTAACCCTCCGGCATTCCTCATGTGGACTATTTTAATAGCTTCCTATCAGATATCCAATTCTGGTACCCCCATGATGCTGTAGGGCCCCTTGCAGCCCAGGATGGTCTCCCTATTACCCAGCAGGGCCCTATACAGGACTCTATTCAAAACCTCACATCACACTCAGAGTAAAGGTTATCGTTCTTTCCAGTTACTCTATAAATATTTGTGAATTAATAAATTTCTAATCAGCATTTTCGTAACCACCATTTTAAAAACAGGATATCCAGGCCAATAAACATGCAAAAAGGCACTTAAGTTCATTAGTCATATAGGATGTGCAAATTGAAATCACAAAATACCACCTCAAACCCATCAGAATGGCTAAGATGGAAAAGACAGATAATACCAAGTGTTGTCCAAGATGTGGAACAATAGGAACCCTCACTTTCTGCTAGAAGTCTAACCTGGTACATATACTTTAAATAACTAGTTGGCAGAATTTCATATCTGATGACACAGCAATTTCACTCCTATTATTAGTATATCCCCAGCAGAAAGGCATACATACATAATCAAAAGACATGCAAGAATGTCTATAGCAATATTATTCATAACTCCAAACAGGACATTATCCAAAGTTTCCTCAAGAGTTAAATGAAAAAATTGTCATATATTCACGTAACAAAATACTATATATACAGCAGTGATTCTCAAAGTGTTTTGAAAACATAAAGTAGTTTGATCTAGCTGGACAAAGAGCGTCAGTATCAGCTGGGAATTTGGTGAAATCTAATTCAGTCCAGACTTAGAGAATTAAGAAATTGGGGGTGGGACTCAGCTTCCCTTGAAAAGCCTTCCAGGGACTTCTGATGCAGGTGAAAGCATGCGGACACTTCACTACAGGAGCAAACCTGATGAATTTGAGCACACTGAGATCATTAAAAATTCTGTTGGCAAGTCGGAAGATGACTGTTGCTAGGTGCATAGAAAACTAGCAAATACGTGTTTTGACAATGCAGAATAGTTTGATCAGGCTGAACAAAGGTCTTCTTCTTTTTTTACTTTAAGAAAAATACAGGTTGTATAAGAAAGAAAAGAACATGTAACACAACTATACTGCTCGGCTCAACCGTGCATTACGATTGTATGGTCATCAGAATGTGATATGGATACCAATGAAACCAAACAGGTAACACAGCCACACAACATAATATAGTGTCTAAAGCGCATGACTCAAGAAAGAGCAGTAGACCCCTATTATTTAGAAAATGGGTGTAACTCGGAAAATTGAAAACAGTGACCTCTGGGAAAAAGGATGAGGATGACATGTGCCAGGACACTGCTGTTTCTCATGAGTCCTTTTAGTAGCACTGCACTTATTAAATTCCCTGTGTGAATAACTGATAAAAATTAAAATCACAAATCAAAAATAATACCGTATTGGCAAAGCAAGCAAGACAGGTAGGTGACATTGGGTCAGGGCCCACCAATGTGTACTTTCTGCTCTGGGGAGCCAGAGGTGGACAGAAGAGCGCCACATTCACAGCCCACCATGGGGAAAGCACACCAATCAGACCAGGGACAAACACAGCTGTCGGCAGGATGGGGGAGAAGCACAGGACAGACGAGGAAGGTAACCCGGTAAGAGTACGGTTTTCAATAAACATAGGCAAGAGGAAGGCTAAGAAAATGCAATGTCTGTTGTGAAAATGCAGAGTAGTTTGATCTGGCTGAACAAAGGTCTGGTCTACCCAGGCACTGTCCAGACAATAGGCCCCATTTCTCAAGACGGGGCCTTGGGAAGCATAACCTGCAAGGATGTATAAGGCCAACTAGAGAGGCAGTAAGTCTGAAGTACTGAGGGTGGAGTTCTGGGTTTTTGTTTTTCTGCTTTGTCCTGAGATTCTGTTACCAGTAAACAGAGAAGAACTTACTGTGACGCTATTGACACTGAGGCTTTAAGGCCCTTTAATTCTCATGAGGATCTGCTAGGGACCGTAGCACAGTGTTGACATGGTCACACATAAACACCTTTTTTAAATTTGCAAAAGTCAGCTCCTCTAGTTGTAGATATAACTGCTTTTTCCAGTATGACCTCCCAGCCATCATACTTCGTGTCAGGTAGCACTGGAGTGGGTGCTGGAATTTTCAGCTAAAGGGAAGTTGAATGGAGATGCATTTACTTTGGGTTTGATGGAATATATCTGCGGGGTTTGCAGTTACATCTGTCTGTAACTCATTGTTAGCCATCCTGTCTCAGAACAGCTCCCAAAAATGCTTCTACTGTCCACCACACCAACTCACCTGGCATGGTGACATACATGGCAGAACCAGAGGAGTGTGTGAGCCTGGGGAGTGGCCGCCAGCACAAGGGATCATGGAAAGAAACAAGGCTCCAATGCTACAGAGCTAAATGCTAGTCTGTGGAAAATTCTCCCACATCTTACAACTAATATAAAAGAAAATTGATGGGATTTTCAAATTTGATGACAATTCTAAAAATCTATAAGACCATACCAGTTTGAAGCCTAAATAAACTTCTAAACTATCAGCAATCGATTTCAACTAGCCATGCTATAGGAAAGCCTAAATTTACCTTCCTATTCTCTCCAAATATTACAAAATCATTGTCATTCAAAGATGCAAAGGGTATGAAGCCAAAAAATGTGAAAAAATGTATTACAGATTGAGAAGCATTATTTTTATGTATTTTGTTATACTGTTAGCATCTTAAAATTATACTGTTGAGTTTTCTTATTCTAAATAATTTTTATATCTATTTTTAAATTTTTAATTTTGTGTTTTTTTCTTAAAGAGGGCCCCTAATTTGTCTAAGTTTCAGACCCAACAAAACCTGGATCTACTCCCGCACAACAATTTAAAAAGCATAGTTTTCTAAGAAGATACTTTTGTTCACTGGTCACGTAAAAGATGACAGACGATCATTTCAGTGAATCCTGCCACTTGTGTTAGTGGTGGTGATGGGGTGGGGCTGAAGTCACTCTACCCACCCCCTCCAAAGCCCAACAGCCAGGGAGCATCTCCTGCAGTGGTGTGGGTGGTTTGGCCTGGAAATGAAGGGATGATTCCAAGAGGCACTGCAGGAATGCATGGGGAAGAGGCAAAGAGGAAGGGAAAACAGGGAGGCCATCCTTTGTGCAGGGGCAGCATTTGGGGGGCAGGGAGGCCATGCAGGTTGCTTTTATGGAGACTTCTCAGGACTGGGAAGCAAATTGTCTAGGGCTGCCCTGACCAGAACCAATGTCTGAAAGATCAAGGGCAGTGACGTGTATCTCTTAGGAGGTCCCTCTCTCTACTCTGCACCTTTCAGCAACAGAATCCAGATTCAAGAATTCAGTACACAGAACTGTCTCAGGAGCAGCTGAGAGCAGCAAACTCAATAAAATAGCAGAACACTGGGTACCAATGAGGGGGTGGGCGTGGTGGGCCACAAGGCCATGGTAACTGTGCCAAACACTGCCTTAGCTAAAGAGTACTCAGAAAAGGAGCACGACTAACTACCTTTTCATGCTTCTCTGTGCTGTCTGGCCAAAGGCCAGATTTCCTCCAATCAGCACCCTATTACTGTGAGAACATTATTAAGACAATTTGTCCCTTTACACAGGTTGCAATGACCTTGTATGGCTTCTATTTGTCCCAGCCACAGACCATTCAGGCCACGCTCCCCCTCACTCCCCGGCAGGCAGGAAGCATCAGAATAATGCCCAAGAGGGAGCCCGGAGTCCTAGGCTCCCTGATCAGACTCTTAATGGCAAAATCTTTATTTCACCCCTCCCCCATCCTTAAAAAAAGCTTTTTTGTTGTTGGCAAGTTACAAACACATATCGCCTAAATAAGTTAAAATGCATAAAACTCAAATTGTGCCTGCCATATTGCAAGCTCTATATAAGCATTTGTTAAAAGGTTTTTAAAACCCTCTGTATCTTCAAGGGTTTAAATTTGAAAAACCACAGAAACCCGTAACAACTCTCCAGGATTTACATAGCAGTAGTGTCTGAATCCTAAACTAGCTTCTCCTCAAAGCCTCATGGAAGAAAAGTTTTATGGTAGAACCTGAATTACTAAATATCCTGGTGATAGTCACTCTGGAAGGAAGTGAGGGGGCTAGGAGGGAGGAAGGAAGGGAGGGGCAGGAGAGCAAGTGCTTCCCCTCCCCTCCTGCACACACTGGATCTGCTTTCCAGGAAGCATGTTCTCCCTGCAAGCTGCGAGCTTCAGTATTCTAGTTCATAAGGTTTGGGGTGTCCTTTCCCTACAGGACAGAAAGATGATGGAGCCAAAGTATACTTTCACAACACTCCTGTAAGTCATGTATTCCGTACAGGCTGAGTCTTTGGTCTTTAAAACCACAGAGGGAGAGCCCTCCAACACTAAATGCGTCAACTCAGTCTTGAAGGTTAACTTTTAGAGGGGATTAGAGGTTTCATCCCGAGGTAAAGCACTATTCACGGCGCACATGACCACTCACTTCAAATTTAGGATTGAAAAGAGACTGCTACGCCTGAGAAAGAAAATGCTGTTTGGATATAAAATCAATCTCTCACAACTCCTTCTGTCCATCTTCATTCTCCAGATCACCAGCACACAATCATGGGCTTTAACAAGCAAAGCAGGAGTAAACCATCTTCCCACTAGGTCTAACCCTGACAGCCCTGGGAGAACCAACACCCACTCACTCATCCCACAATATGGACTGCATCCCTACTATGTGTCAGGCGCTGCTGAAAGTACTGAGGGAAATGTGGGGAACAAAACAAAAATGAAAGTGAGAAGAGAGAGGAGCTGCATTTTCAAACTCTAGTCGCAGGTTTTAAGCTTAGCTGCTTGATTTTCGTCCTGCGGGTCATTGTTAACAAGTTCCTGCAATCACTCAGTGGAACCACTTGAAGGTTGTGGGCAGAGAGTAAGTTTGCATTCAGGATGCTTGAGGAAAGATAAACAGCAATCCTTCCAGGTTTCCAAGCAGTTGGGGTTTAAACCTGGGGGCAACTACACCTAGGTCCCGGCCACTGGGTCAATTCAAAGGTCTTCAAAAACAAACAGCTGTGGCATTCAGGCCAGGGAGAAAAATTTAAAGCCCTGGACTAATTTGCATAGTCAATATATTTATTCTAACCTGCTCTCTCCCAGGCAAAGGTCAAATCACCTACAGTTAGCCATTCAAATACCAAAGGAGAGGGGCCATGTTCGGCATGTTTCCTGGGTGGCTGCCACCGCCACGGGAGAACGAGGTGTTCACCTCTCCGGCTCCTGGGGTGGAGAAGGTAAAGGGAAGGTCTGTGCAGTAAACGAACACAAAGACTTCTTTCACTGTATCACGCCTGGGTCCGCGGTCACCAGACGCCCACCGCAGAAGGCCGGGGAGCGCGGGTCCGGCTCCGCACTCGAGGACCCCCACCCCGGGAGGACCCCAGCCCGCCAGCCCCGCGGCTGCACGCGGTCCTGGGCCCTGCTATCCCGAGCCCTGAGGAGCCCCTTTGGTCCGACTTGACTTCTGCTCGGACTTTCATAGGTCCCAAGTGGGTGTGATGCGGACAGAGTGCCCGCCCGGCCCGGCCCGGCGGGGCTGCGCTAACACGGACCCTGCCGGAACGCGAGAGCAGGGCCGCAGCGCTCACCTGTCCCGCCCGCAGCGCGAGCTGCACCGCCACTTCAAAGCACTCCTCCCAGGGGCCCCCGGCGGGCGCCGCCTCGTCCTCGCGACCTGGCTTCATCGCGGCCTCGCGGGGCCCCGCCACCTCCAGTCCTCCACGCAGTTCCTCCACCAGTTTCCACTGCCCTGAAATCAGGCTCCCCACTCCCTCCTCTTACTCCCGCCACTCGAGCCTCGGCCTCAGCCTGCCTTACAGGCGTGCCCGCGGGAACTGCAGGGAGCGGGCCGCGGCAGGGGAAGCCGCGCCGCTCGTCCCAAGCCCCGCCCAGAGCCCCGCCCCTCCCCGTTGAGCCCCACCCTCTCCGCTGCCTGTCTGGTGCTGTGCCTCGTCCCGCACTTCCCAGCACCAGTCTTTCCCCACGTAGAGTTCGACCCCGCTGGGCTTCCGGCTCCCTGCCTCAGCCCCGCCCCTCCCGGCCCTCATCCTTGCTCAGCGCTTCACACCCCCAGCTCCGCCCTTATCCCCACTCCTCCCCGCCGAGTCCCGCGTCACTCTGCATCCGCGCCCTGCCCCTCCTCGCCTCCGCTCCTCCCTGCCCCGCCCCTCCCTACCAAGCCCCGCCCTCCACAGCGCGCTCGGTCAAGCCACGCCCCGCAACCCCTCCCGGACCTCTACCCAGTGCTCTGCCCAGCCAGTGGAACACAGCCCGGAGCAGGCGTGGCGAGAGGAGGGAAGGTGGTGTGCACGGTGGGCCTGGGACGGAAGCCCTCGAACCTGGCGGGACCCGGGTCCCGGGGCGGGCCGCCACTGGTGTGGGCGTGCGCGGCCAAAGCCACGACTTTGCCCCCCACTGATGTGATGTGGGCGCTCGCGCGTCGGCTCCAGTTGGGGGAGCTTCCGACCCTCTTGCCCAGCCTGGCGGTTTAGGGGCGGCCAGGTCCTAAAGGAATTTACTTTAACTCGTAACGGGTCGTCCTTTGAGCAGGCCACTGGACGCTCGGTGGTGTTCTCAGTCTGCTTGGTTGGCCGCAGGCGCTCGTCCTGGCGGCAGAGCACAAAGCGCCTGTGTTCCCTAATGTTTGGATGCAAACAAGAAGCTTTGACCCCAGCTAAAAATCAAACACTATGATGACAGTCACTGGATTTTATAACTGTCTGAACTCAGAACTCCATTGTGGAGCCTTAACTGTGACTAGCCTCTCTCTGTAATGAGGAATGACCTTAAATCCTTTAACGCTGCTGAGCACTGGCACCTCCTAAACATAAATAAATACAAGGCATTTCCCAAGAGAGAGGCTCCCGTGGTTTCCAGGAGTTAATTTCATAAGCTGCTCTGCGTGCGTACTACCCCTTTATAAAAGATGCTGACCCACATAAAATTATTCTGGAGTGCTCTCTCTCAGAACCTGGGAGAACAATGGGAGTTTGTACAAGAACTTTGATGGGACTTTTTTTTTCACACAATTAACCTAATGATGGGATTAAATGTTTTTAGCTTTTGTCTTTGAGCCCTTTATGTTGAATAAAGTTTCACAACACTCAATGTAGAGAAACTCCAGCTGTATGGTATAAGAGACAAATAAAAATTACAAAGAACAAGGAGGAATTAGGAAGCCAGATCTGGGTAGGGCTTTAGTCTCTATCTAGCCTTGCCCAGTCTCTGCCCATAGCTCAGAAAAGTAGACCTAGAATTGCCCCAGTTCCCACTACTGGCCAGTTTGGGGCAGCTAAGGGCATGCTCTACTACATCTTTTTTGTTCATGTTTTTCATGATTTTCAAAATAGGGAACTGGACTTCTAAAAATACTTAAGACTGTGCGCCGAAAGCTGCGTTTAAAATTAAATGCATTTAGTTGTTGATTTTCATGGCAGCTTTCCATCAGAAGTCACCAAGCAAAATTAGGAAGTGATGAAATTTCTCTTTGGTCTCTTCTCAGCTCCCCTTTCTGAACACCTCTCCTCTCTACTTCCTATCTAGACCAATCTGGGAGCTCAGTGATAGCTTTAGATAAACTCTAATTATGGTTCTCAGTCTATCTAAACATCTAGAGAGAAAGACTTCATAACTTCCTTACTTAACTTCCAAATAGCTTAAGTGAGAATCATGTGGTTTTTACCAGTATGAAGTTTGGAGCCAACCAGATTTTCCTAAATTAAAATATTGGCTTCCGAGCAGCCGGTTTTCTCAGTGGTTAGAGCACGGTGCTCATAACACCAAGGTTGCTGGTCCAAGTCCCACATGGGCCAGTGAGCTGCGCCCTCCACAACTAGATTGAAAGCAGCGACTTGACTTGGAGCTGATGGGCCCCGGAGAAACACACTGTTCCCCAATATTCCCCAATAATAATAATAATAATAATAATAATAATAATAATATAAAATATTGGCTTCAATTCTTCCTTGTTGTGTGGATTTGAGCAAATTACAAATAATCTCTTTGTTTCAGTTTCCTCGACTGTAAAAAACAATCTTTGGTAAGTGTTACATGGGTTGATACATGTGCTTGGCACTTGTGTTTGCTAATATTACTAAAAGCTTGCTCACCAATTTAGCCTCCAGTGATCAGCATAGCACCTGACACATAACAGGTGTTTAATAAATATCTGAATTTGGTATTTAATCACTGAATACTGAAACCAGCTTTTTCTCATGGATTATACAAGTTCCTAATGCTTCAATGTCAATTCTCCGTGGCAACATAAAATAGTTTTTCACTATTAGGTCTGTATGCCACTCAGCACATTGCCTCTTTAATGTAGGGAACTACATTAACGTTGGAAAGCCCCTAGAGTACCATTCTGTGCCTTGAAAGACTTTCCTAACTGCCCCTTGACACACCCACTCCAAGGGTGCATCATTGGTGGACACTCTGGTCATCAGGAAGAGGTATGCAAGGTGCCTTCACAGGGGGTAGAGGCCAGTGGGTGGCAGTGAAAGGGTGAGAGGGCACTAAGGACAGACTTTGTCTCCTGCATCTTGCCCTTTATGTCCTTGGTAATCTGGGAGTCCCCTCCCCTTGTGTCCTTTCTGGAAGAAAGCAAAATCTAAATAAACAAAACATCAAATGAAGTTTTTCTTTTCTCTTACCTACCTCTCTAGCTACCCAGTTGCTTTCAAATCTGATCTTATTCTCTAGGGCCAAGATGTGCTGATTTAGACATTTTATGAGTGTGTGTGGTTTGTTTGTTTGTTTTGTTTTGTTTTGTTTTCCATTTCATCTAAATCCCTAAAATGGGCCCAGGATGAAAAAATTTGGCCATTCTTAACTTCGTTGGTGTTATAGACTGAATTGTCTCCCCCAACATTAATATGTTGAATCCTAACTCCAGTACCTTAGAATGTGACCCTCTTTGGCGATAAGCCCTTGAAGAGGTAATTAACTTAAAATGAGGTCACGTGGGTTAGCCCTAAATCTATATGTCTGGTGTCCTTACAAGAAGACGGAATTGGACACAGACACAGAAAGAGGGAGAAGATCATCTGGAAGATAAGGAGAGGGGCTGCAGGAGACACCAAACCTGAGGACACCTTGATTCTGGACTGCTAGCCTTCAGAACTGTGAGAAAATACCCCGTCTATAGGACTTTGTCATGGCAGCGCTAACTGACACAGTTGGGAGCCAAAGAGGTTTGCTTCATGCATCACCACACTTAGGGTTATCAGGAGCTCTTCTCAGCCAAGAGGCCTTGTAGAAGGCAGCAGGGAGCACAGCTCTCCAAGAGGAAACAACAGAGGAAATCCTTCCACCCACAACTTTAGGGTCACTTATGCAGTAGGGTTAGCCAGCAAATTCTCACTAAATTAAGTCAGGTGATGATCAACAAGTGCTCTGTATTCAAATATCACCCAACACTGCACAGCCCCATAACAAAGAACAATTCTAGGAGTCCTTGTAAAAAATTCTGGTCTTTTCAAATTATACTACAAGGCTACAGTAATCAAAACAGCATGGTACTGGCATAAAAACAGACACATAGATCAATGGAACAGAATAGAGAGTCCAGAAATAAATCCACGCCTATATGGCCATTTAATCTACGACAATGGAAGCAAGAATGTACGATGGAGTAATGACAGTCTATTCAATAAATGGTGCTGGGAAACCTGGACAGACACATGCAAAAAAATGAAGTTGGACCACCTCCTTACACCATATACAAAAATAAATTCAAAATGGCTTAAAGACTTAAATGTAAGATCTGAAACCATAAAATACCTAGAAGCAAATATAGGAAGAAACTTCTCAGACATTACCCGGAGTAAGATTTTTACTGATACATACCCTCGCTCGAGGGAACTAAGAGAAAAAATAAACATATGGGATTATATCAAACTAAAAAGTTTTTTCACAGCAAAGGAAACCATCAATAAAACAAGAAGGGATCCTACTGAATGGGAAAAGATATTTGCCAATGATATATCTGATAAGGGATTAATATCACAAATCTATGGAAAACTCACTCAACTCAACTCCAAAAAAAAAACAAACGATCCAATTAAAAAATGGGCAGAGGACTTGAAGAGACATTTTTCTAAAAAGGACATACAGATGGCAAACAGACATATGAAGAAATGCTCAACCTCACTAACCATCAGAGAAATGCAAATAAAAACCACAATGAGATACCACCTCACCCCAGTCAAAATGGCTATCATCAATAAATCAACAAACAGCAAGTGCTGGCGCAGATGTGGAGAAAAGGGAACGCTTGTGCACTGTTGGTGGGATTGCAGATTGGTGCAGCCGCTATGGAAAACAGTATGGAGGTATCTCAAAAATCTGAAAATGGAACTACCTTATGATCCAGTAATTCCACTCCTAGGTATCTATCCGGAGAAATCCAAAACTTCAATTCAAAAATATTTATGCACTCCTATGTTTATTGCAGCACTATACACAATAGCTAAGACATGGAAACAACCAAAATGCCCATCGGTAGATGACTGGATTAAGAAACTGTGGTACATTTATACAATGGAGTATTATGCAGCCATAAAGAAAAAAAAATCTTACCATTTGCAACAACATGGATGGATCTAGAGAACATTATGTTAAGTGAAATAAGTCAGACAGAGAAAGATAAGTACCATATGATCTCACTTATTTGCGGATTCTAAAGAAAAGAATAAGTGAATGAACTAATCAGAAACAGTTTGGGAGACAATGAGGAAAAACTGAGGGTTGCTAGATGGGCGGGAGGGGTGGGGGGTGGGGGGTAGGGTGAGGGGATTGGAGGGCAATCGGTGACCATAGGATGGCCACGGGCTTGAAAATTAATCTGGGGAACGTAATTTGGTGGTTACCAGAAGGTAAAGGGGTTGGGGGGTGGGGGATGAGGGTGAGAGGGATCAAATGTATGGTAATGGAAGGGGAGCTGACTCTGGGTGGTGAACACACAATGTGATTTATGGATGATGTGATACAGAATTGCACACCTGAAATCTATGTAATTTTACTAACAATTGTCACCCCAATAAATTAAAAATAAATTAAAAAAAAAAATTCTGGTCTTGCAGAATCTGAAACAAACAAACAAACAAACAAACATTCTCTGCATGGTTATTTCTCCTTCTCATTTATGTCCACTGTAAAACTGGAGATGTTTTTTCCCACTCTGGAGAAACCTCCCAAGTCATTATTTCCTGTTAAGGAAAGGGTTAATGTGGTGGTCATTATCGCCCCTGCTGAGTGGAACTTACATCGGATATTACCTGAGAATTCACAGGGTGTGCTGGTTTTCAGAACATTGTAAAGCTTTTTTGGGACTCCTATTCTTCTTTGCTATGCTCTCTACTCACCCCTACCCTGATTCTATGCCTGCGGATCCCACAGTCTTGGATTCTGGAGACAATGAAATTGAACTTCAATAATTGGTACCACCTTCATTCTGCTAAACTCTAACCTATGAGACCTGTAAAGTGAACTTTTAAAAAAATTTATAATAAATAGGTCCAACTGGGAAGGGGGCCAGGTTTCCTAAAATATTTATTTAAAACAAATATTTTCCAATATTTTCAATTCTGAAATTCTTCATGATGATGTTGATGAAATTAATGATACAGAGCAGATGCTATTTCATAATCTAGAGACTCAGAAGTACAACATGTATTATAACACTTTATTTCCCCGTTACTGAATTCTCTTTCTAGCTTCTCCTCCTGCCTCATAGCAGAACACTGAATCTACTTCTGAAACCGGAGGCCAAACCAGTCCGAGGCTCGTGCTGCCTGTGACTCAGCCAATAGACCGACACAGGAGTTGGGTCATAGAATAAGCGTTTATTATCAGAGCACAGGTGGTCTGAGAAGGCAGCGGGTTACCACCTCCAAAAACTGCCTTCACATTCTCAGACCAGCCTGGGATATTTAAGGGGAAATCTGGGCATTCCTCCAGAGGCTACGTGATGGTTCTGGGGTTCTGCATGGAGCCGTCCCTCCAGAGATGTGGCTTTCCAATGTGGTCATCAACCCAGGTGCAGTGATGACAGTAACCTGGAAAGAATGCTAGGCCAGAAAGATTGTGATTAGTAAGAACAGGGACGTAAATTTCAGCTTAATTATCTAAAGCGGGGAACTGGGACAGGGGACATTCCAAGCTCAAACTGCAGGGAAAAAGTTTCATCAATTTTTAAGCTCCAGGCAGGCAGAGGCACGGCCTCTTTTGTGGGGGTCCCAACTAGGCCCTGTTTCACTTCCTTCCAGGACAACTCAGACATGTTAATGATTTTTCAGACATTTCAAGTTTAAAATTCAATCAGTTCAGCTTTGATCTGTCCCCCTTTTTCTAGGTGAGTCCATACAAAGGGGGCTGGACCTTGGGAGACAACATTGTCCCTCTGACTGGCAGATGCTGAGATGAACCCTGTTGGATCCAGGCCCCTGCAGTCATCCCTCCCTTTGGTCAGCCCTGCTGCCTCTCCTGAGTAGCCTTGCCCATCCTTGTCCAGATCTAGACTGAGCTGCATGCTAGCTTTCTTCCCTCAACTCCCAGGTAGCTTCCATTCACCAACAAGCCCTTACAGCTGCATTGTGGCTTTGAGAGGCTCCCCATGGGGTCTCCCACCCTGGTCCTCTCATTTTGGACATTTTCTACTTTGCTGGCACACAGTCCCTCAAGCTGGTGTCTGTGAAAGGAAACCAGGATCATGCATGCTTCCCAGGTCCCACAGGGGAGGGGTCCAGGCTTCCTAAAGTTTCCAGGAAAAATCATCTTCTCCCACTGCTCCCAGCTCCGCCCTTCTGCAAGAGGGGCAGGGTTCTTTGCCTTAGGCTTTAATTCTTCCTTCACTGCTTTCCCTCTCTGCCCATCCCCCACCCCACCTTGCATGCCCATGCCACCCGGCCATCTACTGGGGCAAGAGGGACACGTGCTCTGCCTCAACATATCTTTTTCAAAATGTGTACTTTCTTTGCCAGCATTAACCAAAGCAGCAATGCTTTATTTTGAGTTTGTCATGTGACAGATGGCTCGGCCCCGTTAAGGTAATTCACCCTCACGTCTCACTACTTCAATGGAGAAGGTTTTTGGGGTTGCAAATGAATGGAGGTGGGAACATAGTAACAATTCTTCTGCCTACCTGTGTTTTAAAACTGGATAGTTTTCAAGGAAATGTTTCTCTGCTTTTTCATTGAAAGCTTACAACTCCACTTGCAAAGTTCTTTTTTTGTTTGTTTTTTGTCTTTAACCTAAAAAGGCATTGTTACAGTACCCTGGAGAAAGTTTCTGTGTTGGTACAAAAATGCTACAAATTTATTAATAATATTTGAGAGAAGAACACAATGAGACTCTGCTATATTTGATTCAATTTTCAAAACACTTGACATTTTGAAGCGAATGGAATAATGACCAACACTGAGCCAAGGAAATTCATCTCAAAGCTTTATGTCTTCATTACATACTCTTTTTTTTCAGATTGTTTTGATAGATTGTTTTGGTAACCATAGAAAGGGGGAAATGCATGAACATGCTCAGTCCTGCCAGACCTCTTTCTTCATCCGACAGGTCTGCATTTTTCATATACCCTTCTCCATAGTTTCACATATCCATACTCCCTCTGTAGTAATAGTTTGCATCTAGCTCCAGTTCTTAGAGTTAAACAAACAACAAGTAGGCTTTCTAAACCAGCTGCATTGTACGAAGTGCTTTAAAAAATTCACATGTTTTTTGAAGGCAGATTAAATTTATTAAAATGAAATTCCTGGCAATTATCAAATTTAGTCATACTTTCCTTAAGGCAACGTTTTATATTAAACTTTAAAAAATCTGATCTGAATTTAAAAATAGAAAATACTCCCTGAGACCCTACCCCACCCAAATTTCCGGCACACCCAAGCCTCTTCTAGTGGCTTTTCAATACAAAAGTCCTGTCTTAGCTCATGCTGCGGACTTTCCTAAAACCTCTCAAAGGTTTACAAAATCCAAAAAAGCAGCATCTGGCTTCAGCATGTCTCGTACATCTTGCTGAGCAGCCCTAAACTGGCACTAAAGGCAGCTGGCATTGGTTCATGGCTTGCCTCTCTAGGCACCTCCAAGTCCAACATGGTTGGAGGTCTTGTGTGGATTGCTTTGTGGCTCACATCAGGAGACCCTGGGCAGGGCATAGGCTGTGGCTGAACTTGGCCAGTGTCAGGGCCCCTCTCAGGTGGTCCCAGGGCTGGCACACCTAGTGATCAGCTTCAGACTGAGTGGGAACTTCACTGGGCTGCTTCCAAGGATGACACACCCAAGGGCACCAGGGCAGGCACTAGAGCTCGGCTA
Organism: Rhinolophus ferrumequinum; assembly: GCF_004115265.2. Lineage (NCBI taxonomy): Eukaryota > Metazoa > Chordata > Mammalia > Chiroptera > Rhinolophidae > Rhinolophus > Rhinolophus ferrumequinum. The sequence continues at coordinate 6,081,702 of NC_046302.1, forward strand.
TAGCAAATCCTGCTCCTTATGGTGAGTGACTGCACAACAGCCTCTCCACTGTAGTCACAGCCAGTCCTCACAACAAATCAGCCTGAGGATCAATCCCTCCCATTGATGTGCAAACAACAACCAAGATTCAACTACAACAGGAGGGATATACAGCCCACACAAGGGACACACCTGGAGCATCCAGTTCAAATGACATGGGAGACTGTGCCACTGAGCCCCACAGCACACCTACTACATAAGGCCACCCTACTAAGATTGGGAGACTTAGTAGACCTACCTAACACATAGAAGCAAACACAGGGAGGCAGCCAAAATGAGGAGACAGAGAAATATGTCCCAAATAAAAGAACAGAACAAAGCTCCAGAAAAAGAGCTAAACAAAATGGAGACAAGCAATCTACCAGACACAGAGTTAGAAATACTGGTTATAAGGATGCTCAGTGATCTCAGGGAGAACTTCAACAAAGAAATAGGAAACACTAAAGTGGAGATAGAAAACATAAAAAAGAGCCAGTCAAAAATAAAGAATACAATAATGGAAATGAAGAATACATTACAGGGAATGAACAGTAGGTTAGATGAAGCAGAGGAATGAATCAGCGATATAAAAGATAAGATAGCAGAAACACCCAATCAGAACAGCAAAACAGGAAAAGAATCCAAACCATTAAGGAGAGTTTAAGGGGCCTCTTGGACAACATCAAGCATACCAACATTTGCATCATAGGGGTACCAGAAGGAGAAGAGAGAGAGCAAGATATTGAAAACATATTTGAAGAAATAATGATTGAAAACTACCCTAAGCTGGTGAAGGAAATAGACATACAAGCCGAGGAAGCGCAGAGAGTCCCAAACAACATGAACCCAAAGAGGCCCACACCAAGACACATCATAATTAAAATGCCAAAGTTAAATACAAGAGAGAATCTTAAAAGCAGCAAGAGAAAAGCAGTTAGTTATCTACAAGGGAGCTCCCCTAAGACTGTCAGCTGATTTCTCAACAGAAACTTTGCAGGCCAGAAGGGATTGGCATGAAATATTCAAAACGATGAAAAGCAAGGACCTACCACCAAGATTACTCTACCCAGCAAGGCTATAATTTAGAATTGAAAGACAGATAAAGAGCTTCCCAGACAAGAAAAAGCTAAAAGAGTTCATCATCACAAACCACTATTACAAGTAATATTAAAAGGACTTCTTGAAGAAGAAGAAGGAAGAGGAGGAGGAAGAGGAGGAGGAGGAGGAGGAGAAGAAGGAAAAGGAGAAGGAAAATGAGGAGGAGAAGGAGAAGGAAAAATGTAAAAATATGGGTCATAAAAATGGCAGCGTGAGGTGAGCCTCTTGAAATCTTCCCTGGAATTTACAACAAATTGAACAACTGTAATTCCACAAAGGACTCCCTGCTCAGCAGACAGACAAGACTAAGAGGCAAGCAATCGAAATCATCTAAAGGTGGGCATATTGGGCCAGTGTGGGAGGAGGGAAGAAGAAAGTGTGGAGACGCGAGCCCCTCAGGTGCAGGAGCAGACTGGAGCTCAGCGATCCGAGCTCCCTGCATTCTGGATCTACTGCAGTTGCAGGAGAGGGAAGAATTCTGACTACTAGTGCTCCCCTTATGGCCCACAGTCGCGCCTGATGGATCAGCTTATAACATGGCTGAACCCAACACTCATGGCAGACACTTCAGAGAAAAGACTGAGTGAAGAAGAGTGAAAACAGTGATTTAAGCCCTCACTGTCAAGCAGAGGATGGAAGGCGCGGAGCCTAGCCGACCCCTCCCACCCTTTCAGAACTCACCCCAACCCACCATCCCAGTGCTAGAAGTAGAACAGTTGCAGTGTCAGATCAAAAGAACAGAATATTTGCAGTTCTGAGAACTGTGGACCGCAACCACAGACTCACTGCCCAACTAGTTCGGCTGAAAGGAAGGGAGCCTTGGGTATAGAACTGGCTGCACTGGAAGTCGCCACCATTGCTCTGGGCCACCTCTCACAACCCACCCTGCCTCTGTCCCCACCTATCTGTGCAAATCCCTTCAGGAGTAAACAGAGCCGCTGAAACACACAGGCTCTGAAACTGGTGCAGGAAGAGCTTTGGAACTTCGGAAGCTCTCCACATCTCCCCATGGAGGCGGTGACCTGTTCAAAGAGGAGAAGTCCACCTTCCATGGAATCCCCTCATTGTGTGAGAAGCCAGAACAGTACAGAGAAAATATAACACTACAGCGTGAGAGAGAATAAAAGGCTGCAGTCAGAGAGAAAGTAAAACATTCTACCAACTCCTACTGGAAAACAAAAGAAAGACCTCTTCCTAACAACCTGTTGCACAACCCACTCCTGTAGATGCCTAGGAAGACACATAATAATTCATTAATTGACGTGAATAACCAAGGTAACAAGACAGCTCAGAAAGAAAATGAAAAGTCTCCAGAAAATGAACTTAAAGACATGGAAATATATGACTTAAATGACAGAGAATTCAAGACTGCAGTTCTTAAAAGACTCAGTGAGATGCAAGAAAACACCATCAGGCAGTTTAATGAACTCAGAAACACAATCAAAGAACAAAATGAACATTTTACCAAAGAGACTCAAATTTTAAAACCAAACAAAATAGAATTTCTGGGGATTAAGAAAAACATAAATGAAGAATGAAATAGCCAGTTTAGGTAATAGAGTTGACCAGATGGAGGAAAGAATCAGTGACATTGAAGATAGAAACATGGAAATGACACAGGTGGAAGCAGAAGGAGACTTGAGACTTAAAAGAAATCTACAAGAAGTTTCTGCCTCCATCAGAAAGAGCAATATAAGAATAATGGGCATATCAGGAGGAGAAGAAAGAGAGAAGGGACTAGAGAGCATAGTCAAACAAATAGTCCACGAGAACTTCCCAAACTTGTGGAAAGAACTGGATCATCGAATCCAAGAAGCAAACAGAACAACTAATGACCTCAATCCAAACAGACCTTCTGCAAGGCACATTTTATTGAAGCTATCAAAAATTAACCACAAAGAAAGAATCCTCAAAGGCCAGAGAAGAGAAGATGGTAACCTACAAAGGAAAGCCCATTAGATTATCATCTCATTTTTCAGCAGAAACTCTACAAGCCAGGAGAGAGTAGAATCAATATTCAAACTATTGAAAGAGAGAAATTATGAGCCAAGAATAACATATCCAGCAAAGATATCCTTTAGATAGGAAGGAGGAATAAAGACCTTTCCAGACTTACAGAAGCTGAGAAAATTTTCTAACAGATGACCTGCACTACAAGAAATACTGAAGGAGACTATTCGACCTGAAACAAAAAAACCAAAAGGATACAAAACCATGAGTAGTATTAAGAACAGACAGAAGCAGGCAATGACAATCCCTACACCAAAGAACACTACACACTTAAACATACAGGGTAAAGAAGGAAAAAAAACAAACCCTTAAAAAAAGAGGAAATGACAACTTGCTAGTGCAGCACAGAAATCAACTCACAGCATAAATAGGGATAATTTGTGACAACAAAAACAAAAGGGGAGAGAGTAATGGTCTGAACTGGCACAAGAGAATGGAGAAAGTAAACATACTAAAGAAAATGGAACACTCTAAATATGAAACTTTCTTTTACATAAACTTAATGGTAACCACTAAAAAAAATCCAGAACTGAAATATATAACATTAAAAATGAAGAAACATGGGGGAAATCATAGAATACAATCACACTGAAATAATAGACAGCAACAAAAAGGCAAAGAAACAATGGAGACACCAACCTACCTGAAAACCAGAGATAGAATGATAGGAAATCCTCATATATCCATAATCACGCAAAAATGTACTATTCTGCATTAGAAAAGATGAAATAGTACCATTTGCGACAACATAGATGGATCTTGAGGTTATTGTGCAGAGCGAAATAAGTCAGACAGAAAAAGTCAAGAACCATATGATTTCACTGATATGTGGTATATAAAATTGAAAACAAGACAAACAAATGAAGAAACATAAACTCAGAGACACAGACAACAGTTTAGTGGTTACCAGGGGTGAGGGGATAATGGTGGTAGTTGAGGGTAAAGGGGATCCAATATATGGTTATGGAAAGAGAACTGACGCTGGGTGAACACACAATGTGATATACAGATGATGTTGCAGAATTGTACATCTGAAATCTATGTAATTTTGCTAACAATTGTCATACCAATAAACTTTAATTAAAAAATGAATAATAAAATGGCAATAACTACATATGTATATCAACAATTACTTTCAATGTAAATGGATTAAATTCTCCAATCAAAAGAGAGTGTGGCTGAATGGATAAGAAAACAAGACCCATATATATGCTGTCTACAAGAGACTCACTTTGGATCGAAAGACACACACAGACTGAAAGTAAAAGGATGGGAAAAGATATTTCATGAAAATGGAAACAAACAAACAAGCAAAAAGCTGTGGTAGCAGTATTTATATCAGACAAAACAGACTTTAAAACAAAGGCTGTAACAATAGACAAAGAAGTACCCAGTAATCCGACTTCTGGATATTTATCCAAAGATACCCCAAACACTAGTTCTAGTGGATGTGAGCATCCGTATGTTTATTGCAGCATTATTTACAATAGCAAAGATATGGAGGCAACTTGGGTGTCCATCAAAGGATCAGTGGATAAAGAAGAGGTGGTACATATATACAATGAAATATTACTAAGCCATAAAAAAGAATGAAATCTTGCCGTCAGCAACAATATGGATGGACCTAGAGGGCATTATGTTGAGTGGAGTAAGTCAGACAGAGAAAGACAAATGCCATATGATTTCACTTATATGTGGAATCTAAAGAACAAAATTAATGAACAAATAAACTAAAAACAAACTCATAGATACAGAAAACATTTTGAGGGTTACCAGATGGAACAGGGGTTGGGGAGATGGGTGAAGAAGGCGAAGGGATTAAGGCAGGGATGTCCAAACTTTTTTCAACGTTTTTCACCAAGGGCCATATGTGGTAAAACACACAAACAGCCGGGCCACTCACTTGAGGTGAAGTACGTATTACCTCACCTGGTTTATTTAAGTAAACTAAATATATTTTTGGAATTTGCTGCGGGCCAATTAACAATGGATTGCAGGCCGCAGTTGGCCCGCGGGCCGCAGTTTGGACACCCCTGGATTAAGGAGTACAAATGAGTAGTTACAAAATAGTCAGGGGATGTAAAGTATAGCATAAGGAATATAGTCAAAAATATTGTAATTACTATGTGTGGTGTAGGATGGGTATTAGATTTTTGGGAGTGATCACTTTGTAAGTTATGTCAATGTCTGATCACTGTGTTGTACACTTGAAACTAGCATGTCAACTATAATTGAAAAAAAACAGAAAATACTTTTTTAGTATAGGAGTGTGTGTGTGTGTGTGTGCACGTGCCGTTCATTTGTATACACACACTCAGGAAGAGAAAGAAAGAGAGTAAACAAATGCATACAAGGTCGGACAATTGCATCCACAAACTAATCCTAGAAAAAGGGCTGTATACCTCATTGCTGAATATCACTATGGTTACCTTTGAAGTATTCCCCTTGGGAAGCTATGCACAGACACCAGCGCCTAGTCCATCCTTCAAAGCAATTTTGGAACTCTTTTTTCTGGAATGGCCATGAGAGCTGTCATCGTATTACCCTTGGTGTCCTGAATGTCATCAAAATGTCTTCCTTTCAGTATTTCCTTTATCTTTGGGTAAAGAATGAAGCCATTGGGGGTCAGATCAGGTGAGTAGGGAGGGTGTTCCAATACAGTTGTTTACTGGCTAAAAACTCCCTCACAGACAGTGTCATGTGAACTGGTGCTTTGTTGTGATGCAAGAGCCATGAATTGTTGGCGAAAAGTTTAGGTTGCCTAACGTTTTCACACAGCCTTTTCAGCACTTCCAAATAGTAAACTTGGTTAACTGTTTGTCAAGGTGGTGCAAATTCACAATGAATAATCCCTCTGATATCAAAAAAGGTTAGTAACATCATTACAAGTTCGCAAACTTAATTGTCAGACCGTGTACATCACATACCTTTTAAGAATATATAGCTGACAGAAGAAAGCCAGCAAATATAGAATCTTACTAAGAATTTCCATTTCTAAGGCAGCCACCACTATTAAGCTAGCATATTTTTCACCTTGAAGGATGAATATGTGGCTTAAATGAAATGTGTTTGTTCTACTTGTCTGTGTCATAAAAAGGAAATATTATGAGTCTCTTCTGCCAAGAGAGGAACACAATTTAAGGGGGAAAACAAAACAAACATAAATTTCATATTTTGGTGTGGATTTATCTTCGTGTATATCATTTGTTTTTCATTCATTCATTCACTTTATTGAATAGATATTTCTTCATTGCTTATTGGACCTTGGTGGTTAGGGAAATAAGAAGAGAGAATGAGATGTAGAGTTGGATATTATTAGTTATTTTAGTTGGTAGCAGTGCACAATGAAGGCAGGATCGAGGGACCTAGATTGAGTTGGAAATGTGACTGGACAGGAGAAAAGATTATGTAGGGTACAAGAGAATCAGGGTGGATAACTGGTGGGTAGGTATAGCAAAAGATTGTCAATAGAAATGTCCTTGTAAATTGGTTTGCAGAGTCAGACAAAAACCTGGGGAGAGATGCAGAATACAATCAGCTATGATCATCACATCAGTCAAAAGCTGTGGTCCCAGCAATAGAAAGAATATGAAAATGATCCAGAATTTCATTAAATTCAAAGGCCTGGAGAAGAAATCTTGCCTTTGTTGAACTGTGTTAAGTATTGCTCCCTAGGTGGATGAGCATTTTTCATCCATAGCTGGATGTAGACTTAAGTAAAGAAATGTTAAAGAAACCAAACTCATACTACCAATATCTTCATGGTAAGAAATTATCTGTGAACATTTATATATTAAATATAAGTGTAATCTAATATGATTAAATGCACTTAACAAAATTTTCAAATAATCATAATAAAAATCACATTTAATAATGATTGTTAAAATTTGCTAAACAGAATATGAATTAAAAACTAAATAATTAAATATTAAATTTTAGGACCAAAGTCAACTCTGAATAATCTTTGCTTTGTGCAAAAACCATCCTTGAAGATACTGAACAATGCATTGACTCATACCAGTCTCCCTCCCAAGCATATTTCTCTTGGGGGTGATGGCGGTAGTTGGGGGAGGGGCATGACTGAAATCTGAGACAGAAGACAAAGTATATAGAGGTGTCCTTTTTACTCCCATATAGACAGCTCTATCAAATTTGTTAACAAAGTGATATTCTACCAAGTCCATCCTACTTCCTGTTTATGTCATGAGTACTGTTCTCATGTCATCTGCATTCTAGAATGCAATTTGCCCTTTGCTTGGCTAGTTACAATATTTTCTAATATCTCTAACAAATGACGTACTGTAACCCTCAAATTGCTCAAGTTCTAACTTTTAAATTTCACATCAATATACAGTTTTAATAACTCGGTGTCCTGTAAAACTGTTTTACTTCAGATGAGAGCGTATTTCCCCAGGATTCCAAATAGTTTTAGGATTAAAGGTAAAGACTTCCGGAAATAGTGCAAAGAGAGAAAATGGGTACTGTCCACTGCTCCCTAAATCTCAAGAGAACAAACAAGGAGCTGAATTCTGAGGCAGTATTGTTAAGGTTAAGCCAGAGCATGACTAACTAGGTATAGCATGCCCCACAGGAAGGGCATTGTTAGAGCAAACCTGGAGCCTCTAGTCTCTGCTACTGCAGAGCACCAACCCCCACTAATTCCACAGGCTGCCAGTATGGCCATTCTCCAGCTACCCTAGGGAAGGGCATAAATGTTTGTAGTAGACTCCAGATTTAAGCAGGGCCGAAGAGAACACATTCCTTATTTTGCAATGTGAGCACATAGAAAGTATCCTGGAAGGATTCTAAAATTCCCCCAGAAGGACTATCAGAAATCTTAGGCATAAAGTCCAACTGGGTCAAGGAGTTTATCTCCTTATGCTTGGCTCTGCTGGACCATTTCAGTTTGTGCCACAATTGCTTTAAGCATATCTAGAAGCAATACCCTCTCTCCCCACTGTGCAAAAAAACTATGCAAACATGAACAGGTGATTGGAAACATTCATTCTCAGCTAATTAGAATCTTGTAAAATTAAAAGATTTGTAAAAGATGCTGCCAAAAACAGAGTGAAACTAATTTGCTTAAAATAAATAAAAAATAATTCAAGCGAGAAATTTAAAAAAACAATGCATCATTATTCACAATGGCAAAGGGTTGGAAACAAGCAAAGTTTCTGTTGATTGATGAATAGATAAAGAAAATGTGAGTTATATATATATTTATATGTTATACTATAACATATAAATATATATATTTCACCCTGAAAAAAACAGGAAATCTTGTCATTTCGGACAACATAGATGAATCTGGAGGGCATTAAGTTAAATGAAATAAACCAGAGAATACTGCATAGTACCACTTATATGTGGAATGTAAAAAAAAGAGTCAAACTCAGAAACAGAGAGTAGAAAACTGGTTGCCAGACACTGTGGAAGTGAGAGAAATAGGAAGAGTTTGGTGAAAGGGTACAAACTTTCAGATATAAGATGAATAATTTCTGAGGTTCTAGGAGAGTAGAACTTAAAGGTTCTCACCAAAACAAAACAAAACACCCAAAAGGTAACTGTGAGGTGACGAATGTGTTAATTAACTCAGTGAGGGAGGGGGAAATCCTTTCACAATGTATACGTATATCAAATCACCACATTGTATACCTTAAAAAGCTTTAGGTATAAAGGAGGAATAAAGACCTTTCCAGACATACAGAAGCTGAGGGAATTTTCTAACACAACCTGCACTACACGAAATACTGCAGGAGGCTATTCAACCAGCATAAATAGGGATAATTTATGACAACAAAAAAATAAACAGGAGGAAAGTAAAGGTCTGAACCAGCATAAGGGACGGAGAAAGTAAGCATGCTGAAGAAAAGAGAATACTCTAAATATGAAACTTTCTTTTCCATAAGCTTAATGGTAACCATCCACACACAAAAATCAAGAACTGAAATACATAATGTAATAAAAGAAGAAACAAAGGGAAACATCATAGAATACCACCACACAGAAATAATAGACAACAACAAAAAGGCAAAGAAACAATGGAGACACAAACTTACCAGAAAACTAAAGATAGAATGATAGGAAATCCTCACATATCAATAATCACCCTAAATGTAAATGGACTGAACTCACCAATAAAAAGACACAGAGTAGCAGACTGAATCAAAAAACTCAACCCAACCATATGCTGCCTCCAAGAGACACATCTCAGCTAAAAGGACAGATAGACTCAGAGTGACTGGGTGGAAATTGACACTCCAAGCAAATGGTATCCAGAGAAAAGCAGATGTAGCCATGATGATATCACATGAAACAGACTTCAGGATAAAAAAGGTAAGAAGAGACAAAGACGGACATTTCATAATGGTAAAGAGGATTATACAACAAGAAGACATACAGTCATCAATATTTATGCTGGGAGCACCGAAACATACCAAGCAACTACTAACAGAATTAAAGGGAGAAATTGACCAAAACACAATTCTACTAGGGGACCTAAATACATCATTGACAGCTATGGATAGAAAATAAATAAAGAAATAGCAGCCCTAAATGACACATTAGATGAAATGTACATAATTGACATTTATAGAGCACTGCATCCTAAAACATCAGACTATACATTCTTTTCTAGTGTACATGGAACATTCTCAAGGACAGACCATATATTGGGACATAAAATCAGCCTCAGCAAATTTAAGAAGATAGAAATCATACCAAGCATATTCTCTGATCACAAGGTTTTGAAATTGGATATCAACTGCAAAAAGAAAGCAGGAAAACCCACAAATATGTGGAAATTAAACCACATACTTTTAGAGAACCACTGAGTCAAAGAAGAAATAAGAGGAGAGATCAAAAGATACATAGAAACAAATGAGAATGAGAATACCTGCTACCAAATTTTTTGGGATGCAGCGAAAGCAGTTTTAAGAGGGAAATTCATATCATTACAGGCCTATCTCAAGAAACAAGAAAAATCCCAGATAAATTTCCTCACATTACATCTTAAAGAACTGGAAAAAGAAGAACAAATGAAACCCAAAGTCACCAGGAAGAAGGAAATAATAAAAATCTGATCAGAACTAAATGAAACAGAGAACAAAAAGCCAATAGAAAAAAATCAATGCAACAAAGAGCTGGTTGTTTGAAAAGATTAATAAAATTGACAAACCCTTGGCTAGACTCACTAAGATAAAAAGAGAAAAGACACAAATAAACAAAATCAGGAATGAAAGAGGGGAAGTTACCCCAGGAGCCACAGAAATGCAAAGGATCATTCAAGAATACTACGAAGGATTACATGTTACCAAATTCAATAACCTAGAAGAAATGGAAAAGTTCTTAGAAACATATAGCCTTCCTAGGCTGAATCAAGAAGAATTGGAAAATCTGAGCAGGCCAATTAACAGTAAGGAAATTGAATCAGTCATCCAAAACCTTCCCCAAAGCAAAAGGCTAGATGGCTTCACTAGTGAATACTACCAAACATTCAAACAGGATCTAACACCTGTTCTATTCAAACTCTTCCAAAAAATTGAAGAAGAGACAACACTCCTTAATTCATTTTATGAGGCCAACATTACCCTGATACCAAAACCTGGTAAGGATAACACAAAAAAAGAAAACTACAGACCAATATCTCTGATGAATACAGATGCAAAAAATCCTAAACAAAATTCTAGCAAATGGAATGCAACAATACATTAAAACGATTATTCATCACGACCAAGTGGGGTTCATCCCAGGGGTACAAGGATGGTTCAACATACACAAACTGATCAATGTGATACATCACATAAACAAAATAAAGGACAAAACTCATATGATTATATCAATTGATGCAGAAAAAGTGTTTGACAAGGTACAACACGCATTTATGAATAAAACACTTAGTAAAATAGGTAATGAAGGTGCTCACTTCGGCAGCACATATACTAAAATAAAATAGGTAATGAAGGAAAATACCTTAACATAATAAAGGTCATATATGACAAACCCTCAGCTAATCTCATAATTAATGGTGAAAAACTGAAGCCCTTTCCTCTACGTTCAGGAACACAACAGGGTTGTCCCCTATCACCTCTGCTTTTCAACACAGTGTTGAAAAGCCCTCGCCAGAGCAATCAGGCAAGAGAAAGAAATAAAAGGCATCCAAATTGGGATTGAAGAAGTTAAATTGTCACTTTTTGCAGATGACATGATGCTATATATAGAAAACCCTGAAGACTCCACCAAAAAGCTATCGAAACAATAAACGAATAAAATAAAGTTGCCAGCTACAAAATCAACGTACAAAAGTCCAGTGCATTCCTATATACTAACAACGAAATCTCAGAAAAAGAAACAAAATTAAAAAAACACAGTTCCTTTTGCAGCTGCAACAAAAGGAATAAAATACCTAGGAATAATCTTAACCAAGGATGTGAAAGACTTATATACTGAAAACTATAAGACATTTTTATAAGAAATTGAAGACACAAAGAAATGGAAAGACATTCTATGCTCATGGATTGGAAGAATCGACATAGTTAAAATGGCCGTATTACCCAAAGCAATATATAAATTTAATGCAATCCCCATCAAGATCCCAATAGCATTTTTTATTTTTTTATTTTTGGAATATTGGAGGATAGTGTTTCTCAAGGGTCCATCAGCTCCAAGTCGTTGTCCTTCAATCTAGTTGTGAAGAGTGCAGCTCAGCTCCAAGTCCAGTTGCCATTTTCAATCTTCAGTTGCAGGGGGCCTAGCCCACCATCCCATGCAGGTATTGAACTGACAACCCTGTTGTTCAGAGCTCCCTCTCTAACAAACTGAGCCATCTGGCTGCCCCCACAATGGCATTTTTTTAAAGAAATCGAACAAAAAATCATGAGATTTGTACGGAACCACAAAAGATCCCAAATAGCCAAAGCAATCCTAAGAAAAAAGAACAATGCTGGAGGTATCACACTACTTGACTTTAGCTTGTATTACAGGGCAACAATAATCAAAACAGCATGGTACTGGCAGAAAAACAGACACACAGACCAGTGGAATAGAATTGAGAACTCAGAAATAAACCCACATAAATATGGACAGATAATTTTTGACAAAGAAGTCAAAAACATACAATGGAGAAAAGACAGCGTCTTCAATAAATGGTGCTGCCAGAATTGGACAGCCACGTGCAAAAGAATGAAACTAGACTGCTATCTGTTACCGTGTAGCAAAATTAACTCAAAATGGATGAAAGACCTAAACATAGGACCTGAAACGATAAACTGCATAGAAGAAAACATAGGTACTAAACTTATGGACCTTGGGTACAAAGAACATTTTATGAATTTGACTCCAAAGGCAAGGGAAGTAAAAGCTAAAATAAACAAATGGGACTATATAAAACTTAAAAGCTTCTGCACAGCAAAAGAAACCATCGACAAAATAAAGAGGCAACCAACCGAGTGGGAGAAGATTTTTGAAAACAATGCCTCAGATAACGGGCTAATAACCAAAACATATAAGGAACTCATCCAACTCAGCAACAAAAAAAAACAATCCAATTAAAAAATGGGCAGAGACCTGAAGAGACATTTCTCCAAAGAGGACATACAAATGGCCAATAGACATGAAAAACTGCTCAACATCACTAATCATCAGAGAAATGCAAATGAAAACCACAATGAGATATCACCTCACCCCAGTTAGAATGGCCACCATCAACAAGACAAATAGTAACAAGTGTTGGAGAGGCTGTGGAGAAAAAGGAACCCTCATACACTGTTGGTGGGAATGCAGACTGGTTCAGCCACTACGGAAGGCACTGTGGAGGTTCCTCAAAAAATTAAGAATAGTATTACCATATGACCCAGCAATCCCTCTCCTGGGTATCTACCCAAAAAATCTGAAAACATTTATCCAGAAAGACATATGTGCTCCAATGTTCATTGCAGCTTTATTTACAGTGGCCAAGACATGAAAACAACCAAAGTGTCCTTTGATAGATGAATGGATAAAGAAGTTGTGGTATATATACACAATGGAATACTATTCAGTGGTAAGAAAAGATGATATAGGAACATTTGTGACAACATGGATGGATCTTGAGATTATAATGCTAAGCGAAATAAGTCAGACAGAAAAAGTAGAGAACCATATGATTTCACTGATATGTTGTATATAAAACTGAAAACAACAAAAGAATAAGACAAACAAATGAAGAACCAAAAACTTATAGACACAGACAATAGTTTAGTGGTTACCAGAGGGTAAGAGGGGAGGTGGGTGGTAGATAAAGGTAAACGGGGTCAAATGTATGGTGATGGAAGGAGAACTGACTCTGGGTGGTGAACACACAATGTGATATATAGATGATGTATTACAGAATTGTACTCCTGAAATCTGTGTAACTTTACTAACATTTGTCACCCAACAAACTTTAATTAAAATATATATATATATATTTTATATATATATATATATATATATAATGTAAGAAAGCCACCAAAGAGTTAACATGTATCTATTAATATATGCTATCTTTCCTGACCATTTCTGTGTGGAGGTGGAGGTTTGAAACAAGAGTATAAAATGAATGGATAGACACACATGTATATACATACAGAGGGTGCAAAAAAAAGCATACATTTTAAGAATGGAAAAACTGTATTAAAATTGTAATAGTCAACTAAGACATGGAAACAACCAAAATGTCCATTGGTAGACGACAGGATTAAGAAACTGTGGCACATTTATACAATGGAGTATTACGCAGCCATAAAGAAGAAAGAAATCTTACCATTTGCAGCAACATGGATGGACCTAGAGAACATTATGTTAAGTGAAATAAGTCAGACAGAGAAAGATAAGTACCATATGATCTCACTTATATGCGGAATCTAAAGAAAAGAATAAGTGAATGAACTAATCAGAAACAGTTTTGGAGACAAAGAGGAAAAACTGAGGGTTGCTAGATGGGCGGGGTGGGTGGGGGTAAAGGGGAAGGTGAGGGGATTAGAAAGCAGTCAGTAACCACAAGATGGCCACGGGGTTTGAGGGTTGATCTGGGGAACGTAATTTAGTGGTTACCAGAGGGTAGGGGGGTTGGGGAGTGGGAGATGAGGGTAAGGGGGATCAAGTATATGGTGATGGAAGGAGAACTGACTCTGGGTGGTGAACACACAATGTAATTTATAGATGATGTGATACAGAATTGTACACCTGAAATCTATGTAATTTTACTAACAATTGTCACCCCAATAAATTAAAAAAAATAATAAAAAACAAAAAAATACAAAAAAATAAATACAAAAATTCATATCAGATTTTTTTCAATATATATAAAAAAAATTGTAATAGTCAATATATACCGATAACAAAAGATGAATACAAGTCATGTGTATGCATTTTTTTTGGCATCCCAGGTATATAGCAAGATAGAAAAAGAAAAGGCATATAAAGCCTATACACATGTACATATACACATGTGAAGAAGAATGTTTTGTAGTTAAAAGTAAGATTAAATCAAGGTCACTGGGTTTCTCTTCAGTAGAGTCCGTAAACACCTCAATTAGCAAAGTCAGTATTGTAGAGTGGAAAAACATGACCCTGTTCAGAAAATGTGAAGAAAGACTGAATTAGTCAAAACAGTTGTTGAAAGATCTTTCTTGACTAACTGAATGGAGAATTGGAGAATTATATGACTCCATCTATTAAAAGTCATTACTTATTGCTCTTTACTAGGCATACAATCTAGACCTAAAATATAGTGAGACTTATGTAGGGAAGACCTTTTGATGGTTTGCAACATATTACAAAAGAATTGAGCAAAAACAGGAGAAATTGTTCAGTACCAAAATTGGACTCCAGCAGAGAACAACCACAAAAGGGAAATAGTGGGATTGATTACAGATTATTAGAAGTGATCCACCACCACATAAGGTATCATATGATTCTACGTTGAAAAGTTATTTTTGTTGATTTGTTTACTTTTAACCTATAGTTTGTCAGTCTAATAATAAATTACTATTTGTAACCTAAAAAAAAAAAAGCTTAAAGATTTTCTTGTCAATTATACCTCAATAAAGCTGAAAAAATAATAATCGTAGGTGACGCATTTGTTCAGGAATGATTTGGTGTTTAAACTAAATTACTGTTTTGGATCAACTAGTTCTTTACCTAATTATTTTGGATCAAATGCTTTGCCACACAAAATGCAGATGAAGGAGGCATATAAGGCAAGGTTATAGGATAGCATCAGATTTTTTAAAAAGTGTCATCTAAACCTTGTCCTAAGGCTAAAGGGACCATGGGCGGGTACACTTATGTTGGGATAGGAGGGGAGAAAATGAAGGTGGGTGAAGGGACAATAGTATTGGCAAAGACTCGCTAGTGCTTTTAGGTCCTTTAATTGTGGTCTTGGCATCATGACAGGCCTTTGCTGATTGCACTGTGGCTCCCATGGCCCTCTGGCGTTACTCGGCACAGTCCAGAGAACTTTTCTTTCTTGTCAGTTGCCTTGTGTTCTCTATGCAAAAGGCTGAGGCAGGGAGGGGATTTGTTCAGTATTCAAAACACAGCAACGGCAGAAATGGTTCACAGCTTCCCTACTTTCTAAGAACACTAAAAACCGAATGTCTTTAAGAAGAAATGTCTTGTGACTGCTGGGACGGGGAAAGAGCCTAGGGATTCTTTTTAGAGATATGTTCTACCAGGCAAACAACGTTGTCTTCTCTTCGAGCGATTCAGGACATTGAAAAATTGGACATGAATACCACAAATCATTCTGAAATATCGGTGTATTTGGATAGGTGTGGGTAACTTCTGTTTAGTATGTTTATTCTTTTTAGTGCAATTAACGATAGAAATGGTACAAGTATGTGTCTGTCTGAAAGGTGCACCAGAGGTGTGGACTAGGGAAGTTTGCATCTAAACACTTCATGGTCAGAACTATCCAAAGTTTAGGTCAACCCTGAAAGCAAACTTGCTAGAAGGCTATCCTCTTCCTGGGCTCTGAGCCCATCTCCAATTCTCATCCAGTCTCCTCCCACTGCTGACACCAGTTCCATGAGCCCATTTCCCTATTAGACACCACCTTTCCCCCCAAACACAAACATATTCACCCTTTTTACAGCAAGCTCTTCCTTTCTCTTCTGGCCCCAAATGAACCCTAGCTGTCCCATGGCAATAAAGCATCCCTTCTGGAAACTTTCACATCCCCGGGGGGGGGTGAAGGGGCAATGTATGAAGATGGAAAGATGGGGGTCAGAGAAGGAGGATGTGGTAACATTTCCTCAACTCTTCACACCTCACACCTCACTCTGCAGTCTTCAGGCTTGGACCCTGATGCCTGGGAGGCCCCTGACATGCAGCAACTTCGCTGTCCTTGTGGTGTTACTTCAAGGTCGTCATTCACATTCCTTAAGGAGTCTGTCTCTTGGCTTACAATTTTTTCATTCCTCCTCAACCGCTCTCATTTTTCTAGATTTTGCCAACTTTTAAAATAATGGCTAACTGCATGTCCTAGACTCAGATGTCCTTGATCTGCTGCCTCCAGTGTGTTTTATTGCCCGTCCCCTCTTCCAGCTCCTCTGCCATCTCATGCACTCCATCATCACCTGGGCCTTGGTCACCTCTGCAATTCATCTCCAATATTCCAGTCCCTGTCTGAACTTTCCATACTTCTTTCTCTCCTGTGCCTATTTCTACTGCCTTAACTGTCTCTGAAACCTCCAGTAGTGGAGTACTGGAAAGGACATGGCTGTTAGAGTCAGACCAACCTGGATTCAAATTCCAGGTATGCTACTGGCTAGGACCTTAGGCAAGTGACTTTATTCCTTTCAGTCTTCATTTGCTTATCTATAAAGCAGATATAATACCAACTTCATAGGGGAGTTTTGAGAAGTAAATGAAACAATGTATAAAAGAACTGATTACATAGTAGATGCTCATTAAATGCTGGCTAGTTCTTTCCATCTCCTTAACTTCAGGGTTGCTCAGCAATGTTTTTTCTCTCCCTTTCACTGACATTTCCAAACCTCTGCTTACTGTTCAAACTCCCTATTTCCTCCTATTTCCTCCTATTAGAAGGTAATTTATCCCACTTCACCCTGGTAACACACAACACATTTCCCCCATACCCACTTTTTTCCTGTTTCAAAGGAAGAGCTGCTTCTTCTCCATTTTATTTCCTCCACTTTGTGCTCTGGCCCTGTACCCTACATTCTCCTTCTGGACCTCATTTCACCAATGACCTCCTCTCTCTAGTATATTTGTCCCCTACATCCATTGCCACTGACCATTCCTTCCTTCTTGCCCAACTCATAAATATGCTGACATCTCCCCCTTCTTAAATGTCCCTTGTTGATCTTGCACCCCTTTAAGTGACCACCTTTCCACTTTGTCTGAATCTCCCTGGAAGAGTCCTCCATGTCCTCACCACCTACCTGGTCGTTCCTCCACCTGCTGCCACCTGGCTTCCTCCTGTCATCCTGCTAAATGGCTTTTGCAAATGTTGCCAGTGCCCTTCTGAATGCTGCATGTGAGAGATACTTTTCGATCTTTTTCCTTCTTGACCTCAGGAGCATTTCACTCTGAGGGCTACTTTTCCCTAATTCTCTCGTTTGTTACCAGGACTCATCTCTGCTGGTATACTTTTGCACTTCTCTGGCTTTTTCCAATTGCCCTTTGAAAAGTCTTGGTTCTTTGCCCACCCTCTTGTCAAGGCCCACTGTCTTCAACCTTACAGTGAGCCTATTAAGGGTCAGACCTGTGTAGATAGAGGTGTCACAGAGAGACCAAGACAATAAAAATGGAAACATTTGTTTAGTTCAGAGCAAAGACAGGATCGACTCGCAGGAGGGGTGAGTGTGGTCAGAGAAGACGTCATAGGGAAGTGAGCGGAAGACTAGGCATCCAGCAACAGAAAAGCAGAGGAAGGTTATTTGGGGCAGAGGAAACATTCCCAGGGAGATGCCGAAAAGGTAGGCAGAAGTAGATGTTCACAAGTAGAACTCTGAACACCGCAAGCTGCAGAGGTGTTATGTTCCTTCATTTCCATGTTCTTAATCAGGATGACTGTGCCCTCCAGGGGACACATGGCAATATCTGTAGGCATTGTCAGTTATCACAAAGTGGGACGTGCTACTGGCATCTAGTGGATGGAGGCCAAGCAGACTGCTAAATGTCCCACAATGCACAGGATGGCCTCCCCTCAAAATAAAGAAATCTCCAGTCCCCAGTGTTAGCAATGCTGACGTTGAGAAATCATGTTCTGTTTTACCTCTAGTCTGAGGAGTCTGGCTTCAGAATAAAACTCTACATGTGATTTTTTTCAGACTTGACCATAGGCAATTATAAAGTTTTAGCTGGCAGGCCTCACGAGGGGTGAGGTCTGTCCTCCCCACGCTAGACTTGATGCACGGCCAGTGTACTGTGATTTTCTGCAGTCAAGGCCTCAGAAACAACCCCCACTGCACTCGCCCACCCCCATCCATGCTCTGCGGTGTATCTGCAGGCCTGGCCTAGGCGCCTCCATTCCAATGCCTCCTTTTGTGGGGGAGGTGTCTCAAATGAGGTCTTTCTCAGGGCCTCTGCCAAGACCACCTTGTCTGGGGGGCTTTAAAGATACTTTTCTTCACTTTTCTACTCCTGCCCTCCCTAGGTCCCCAGGCTCTGGCAGCTCAGCTCTCTCCAATTGGGCTCTAGACCTAATCACATTATGCAATTATTTGGTTTTCTTTGTCTTTGAATCTAGTAGGCACTTAATGATTTTAGAATTGAGTGAACAAAAGCATTTGTCAGTTTTCCAGATGACAAACCCAAGAGAGGTAATTCACAGTGGGTGATAGACTAAGGCTTTAAGGAATTTTGCAGACAGCTTGGCAAAGGAAAATGTAACTGAGTCAATGTAAACGCCTCCATTCAAGTCTGAAAGAGTAACTTCAAGTGTGGAGTGGATGCCTAAAGTTGACTAGCAGTTGTAGGGATCAGTACGCAGAAAAGTTATGATTCCCTGATAGTTAGAGCCATATAGGTTATAATCCAAATGTATCCTGGCTGAGCAGGTCACCTGGAGTAAAATAAGTTATTTACTTAAATATGTGATTAAAGGCATTTCAATGTGTAACCATGCACACCCGACACAAAAACTTCACGAGGGCATGTACTGACAACTCTCCTTTCATCTCAGGCACCCGTCTCCCATTTTCCCTCTCCAGAGGCAATTATTGTTTACACACCATTCTTTAGGAGAGTCGCTGACAAACTAGAATATGGCCAAGGAAACAACTGGGTGAATTAAGGATACTTAGAGTAGAAAAGATTTCTCAGCCTGGTGGAGAATGAGGTGACATGAAGAATCCTCAGGAAGACAGACCAGAACAGAGGTGAATTTTCTATGGCTGTAATGGAACAGAAGTTTCCAGGCCCCTCACCTGCACAGGTCTCTTCAAAGCCTTCAATTTAATTTCATGCTCATAATTGTTATTTTTCTTTCCGAAAGAGAGCCCCCCAAATTGAATAGCTCCACTAATACATGATCCAGCCCTTGGGACATAACTCCTTGGGACAAAACTAGGACTGATAGTAGAAAGTTACTGTGAAGCAAGTGTTGCTCAAGATCTGGAAATCCTCTCAGTCAGAGGTGTTATAAATTGGGATGGGCTGCAGAAAACTGGTGACGACATCATGAACACGTTGAGCAGATGCAAACGATTGCCTGTGGGAGTGTTGTAGGAGGAACTGCTGACCTCTTCCGACTCTGGGAATCAAAGTCTCAGACAAACTACAGATCACGGAAACGTCATTTTTGGCTAAATATTATAGCACGTACGCCAAGTCCAGACATGTATTAGTTTGCTAGGTTTATCTAAATCACTGTATTACAATAAAGTAATAAAAACACATATTCAAAGGCATTCAAGATTTCAGAATAGCCTTTCTGAAACATATTCAAACCAGTAGTAAGTTACTGAATTTAGTTTGCAGTAGACTCCTAATCTATTACTCCTAATCTCTCACTCCTCTAGCCATGCTCTTCGATACTGGATTCCTGGCTCAAAAACAATTGGAGGCATTGTTGTTATATTCTGTAAGCTCTCCAGTGCCGTGAGAAGTAGTAACCCCACTCCGTCATTGCAGTAATGGTCATTGCTGCCATGACAGGCAAGGGCAGTGGTCCTTCAAGGCCTGTCAGTAGACACTTCATCACAATGAACCGCTGGTGATAATGTGACTAATAGTGATGCTGCCATATGCTGTGGATTACTAGTGTTCCATTTCCCACCAGCAAAGGGTTCAGCACGACATTCAAGGCCAAAAACACATCCATACCCATCCCATAATGTGACCTTGGAGAGTCGGTTTTCTCGGACCACTCATACCCAATATAGCATCAGTCATGGTCAATCGGGACAACAGAAGTAACCTTCGGGGTTTCAACAGAGAAAACTGAATGTACAAGGTTTGACAGTTAAATTTGTGAACTTGCCACCGTGCACTTACATTGGCAGCACTGTACAAACAGCTCGGTAAAGTTTCATAACCTTGGTATATCAGTGTCTCACAGCTGTGTTCAGGTTGACGTGTGGCAGTGTCTTGCTGAATGGTGTTCATTATTGCTGTTATGTGTTTTTGTGTGCCGTTGCGAGAATGTCTGAGCTTGAATTAGAGCAACGAACCAACATTCAATTTCTTGTTAAACTCGGCAAGAGTGGAAGTGAAATCAGGGACACATTAGTCCAAGTTTATGGGGATAACGCCATGAAGAAAATGGCAGTGTACAAATGAATTAAACGTTTTTCTGAGGGGAGAGATGACGAGAGGTCAGGGTGGCCAGCAACAAGCAGAACTGAAGAAAACATTGCAAAAATTTATCGAATTGTGCATCAAAATTGTCAGCTGACTGTGAGAAGCATAGCAGACCAAATACACATCAGTAGAGAAACAGACAGGAGGAAAATCTTAACTGAAAATCTTGGAATGAGGCACAACACAAGAGTCACCTTTGGAGCACACGCAGAGGAGGACGACGTGGTGCGAGTCAAATATAAAGGACACATACTACATAAGATAACCTAGCAAGAACTAAGAACTCTAGGGGATCTACCTAATATATCAAAATAAACACAGAGAGTCAGCCAGAATGGGGAAACAAAGATACACGTCCCAAATAAAAGAACAGAAGAAGCCTCCACAACTGGAACCAAATGAAGCAGACGTAACCAATCTTTCAGAGACAGAGTTCAGAACACTGGTGATAAGAATGTTTAAGGAGCTTAGAGAAGACATAAAGAAGGATGTAAAAATCATAACGAACGAGCTGAGAGAAGACATAAAGAAGGATGTAGAAATCATAACGAACAACCAGTTAGAACTAAAGAACACAATTACCGAAATTAAGAACTCACTTGAAGGAATTACCAGCAGGCTAGATGAAGCAGAGGATCGAATCAGCGACTTAGAAGACAAGGTAGCAGAGATCACCCAAACGGAACAACAGAAAGAAAAAAGAATAAAAAACAATGAGGATGGCTTAAGAGACCTCTGGGATAACATCAAGCGCAACAACATGCGCATCATAGGAATTCCAGAAGGTGAAGAGAGTAAGCAAGGGATTGAGAACATATTTGAAGTAATAATGTCTGAAAACTTCCCCAACCTGATGAAGGAAACCAACATACAAACCCAGCAAGTGCAGAGAGTTCCAACCAGGATTAACCCAAACAGGTCCACACCAAGACACATTATAGTTAAAATGGCAAAGCTTAAAGACAAAGAGAGAATCCTAAAAGCAGCAAGAGAAAGACGGAGGATTACATACAAGGGAACTCCCATAAGACTATCAAATGATTTTTCTACAGAAACATTGAAGGCCAGGAGGGAGTGGCAGGAGATACTCAAAGTGATGGAAAACAAAGGCCTACAACCTAAATAGCTTTATCCATCAAGGCTATCATTTAAAGTTGATGGAGAGATAAAGAGCTTTCCAGAAAAAAATAAGCTAAAGGAATTTATTACCACCAAGCCAGCATTGCAAGAAATACTAAAAGGACTTCTGTAAATAGAAGAAAGATCAAAACAACCTAACTACAAATTTAAAAATGGCAATAACTATGTACCTATCAATAATCACTTTAAATGTAAATGGATTAAATGCTCCAATCAAGAGACATAGGGTGGCTGACTGGATAAGAAAGCAAGACCCTTGTATATGCTGTATACAAGAGACTCACCTCAGAACAAAAGACACACACAGGCTGAAAGTGAAGGGTTGGAGTAAGATATTTCATGCAAATGGAAACGAGAAAAAAGCTGGAGTTGCAATACTTATATCTGACAAAATAGACTTTAAAATGAAGAACATACTAAAAGATAAAGATGGGCACTATATAATAATAAAGGGATCGATCCGACAAGAGGACATAACCCTAGTAAACATCTATGCACCCAACATAGGAGCACCTAAATATATAAAACAAGTACTGACTGACATAAAAACAGAGATCAACAGTAACACTATTATAGTAGGGGACTTCAACACACCTCTGACCACAAGGGACAGGTCTTCCAGACAGAAAATCAATATGTAAACAACAGCCTTAAATGATACATTGGACCACTTGGATTTAATCGATATTTTCAGAACATTTCACTCCAATGCTGCAAAATACACGTTTTTCTCAAGCGCACATGGAACATTTTCCAAGATAGACCATATGTTAGGCCACAAAACAAGTCTTGATAAATTTAAGAAAATTGAAATCATACCAATTGTCTTCTCTGATCACAATGCTATGAAATTAGAAATGAACTACAGGAAAAAAACTGGAAGACACACCAATTCATGGAGGCTGAATAACTTATTACTAAATAATGAATGGGTCAAGCAGGAGATCAAGGAAGAAATCAAAAGATATCTCCAGACAAACGAAAATGAAAACACGACGACCCAAAATCTATGGGATGCCGCGAAAGCAGTCCTAAGAGGGAAATTCATAGCTTTGCAGGCTTACCTAAAAAAACAAGAGATAGGAACGGCGGCAGCAGGGCGCACTTTCTGAGTTCTCCTCCGGATCTTGTTGCAAACGGGAACTATAACCCATCGAGGAAATTTTCGCTCACCACACAATATAGTGGAGAGATTCGTGGATTGCTTGAAGCTAAGAAATTCTTGGGGGTAAGCTAACTGGACGGAGCAAGGAGAGGAGGAGGAGAAGCGGCATGGGAGCGCCCGACCGGCAGCGGCGCGAGAGCCCAGCCCCCAGCGGAGCCTCAGCTGGCGGGGGCGAAAACCGAAAACCACGGAGCCGGGCAAGCACGGGATCCCAGGCGGAGCGGAGAGCGCAGAGACCGGGGGTAGGCCCTTTCCCTGCTCCCACGGCTGATTTCTCCCGCCGGGAAGGCGGCGCGCCCTGCGGCGGTCGGGGGGCGCAGTCTCCATACCTGGGCCCCTCCCCCCCGCCCTGCTCTCCCAATCCTACCCCGCCCTTCCAGAGACTGGGACTGCAAACCGCGGTGCAGCCCCGCTGTGCCGGGCGCGCACAGGAGCCCAGGCGGAGCAGAGAGCGCAGAGACCGGGAGGCGGCTCTTTCCCTGCGTCCTGCGGCTGATTTCTCCAGCCGGGAAGGCGGCGCGCCCTGCGGCGGACGGGGGGGGCGCAGTCTCCATACCTAGGCCCCTCCCCCCCGCCCTGCTCTCCCAATCCTACCCCGCCCTTCCAGAGACTTAAACCGGCCCCTGAACCGAGAAGTGGTATCTAAAGCTCACGCTTTGGGAAGCCTGACGGGCAGCCCTGACCCAGGCAGACTGGGCAGTGTGCGTGATTTTGGCTGCGCTAGGAGAGAAGAGACGCCTCCACCCCCAGCCACCACCTTTTCTGGCCTGCGGGAAGAGGGCGACGCACGGCTGGGCTGGGAGAGTGAAGACCCCTCTATCTCCAGCCCCCACCCTTCCTGGCTTGCCTAGGGTGGGGTGGGTGCAGCGACCGAGACACACCCGGAGATCAGCAGTGAGGCAGACGCAGCTCTGGGCTTTCAGCAGATCAGAAATCTCCTGCCCGCACTCACACACACACACTGAAGAGGTGCCTTAAGACTCAAGAGTTTTGGTCACATATCTGGTGGTGCCACTCTCAGTGTGCATTTGTGCAGGCAAGGGCAGAAACTGCACTGATATTGTAAAAACTATCATCCAGACCCCTCAGGCCCACGCTTTTAAGTCTGCAGTCCCAAAGTCTCTCTGGGCACCAGGTGACCGGCTCTGCCTGCGCAATAAGCAGGGGGCTCCTTGGTACAGCAGAGAACAACCTGGACATTGCTTGGTGGGCTTAGGCCGAGACTGTCGCTGCTTTTTGTATTGCTTTGTTTTGTCTTGTTTTGCTTTGTCTTTATATCTTTGATATCTTTGCCTCTGTCGAGTGGGGTTATCAGGTGGTTTTGCATGTGAACGTATTTGATATTTTTCTTTGTTGTTGTTGTTGTTGTTGTGCTTGGTGATTTGCTTTGTTCTGAAACTGCCCTGCCGGGGCCCAGCTTGTGAGGCACGGTCAGCAGATCAGAAATCTCCCACCCGCACCCATACACACACACTGAAGGAGTGCCCTAGGACTCACGAGCTCTGGACAAAGGACTGGTGGTGCTCCTCTCGGTGTGCATACGTGCGGACAAGGGCAGAAGCTGCACTGACTTTGTGGAGACTATCATCCAGACCCCTCAGGCCCACGCTTTTAAGTCTGCAGTCCCAAAGTCTCTCTGAGCACCAGGTGACCGGCTCTGCCTGCGCAATAAGCAGGGGGCTCTTTGGTACAGCAGAGGACAACCTGGTCATTGCTTGATGGGCTCAGGCCGAGACGGTCGCTGCTTTTTGTTTTGCTTTGTTTTGCTTTGCTTGGTTTTGTTTTGCTTTGTCTTGTATCTCTGATATCTTTGCCTGTGTCGAGCGGGGGTTATCGGCTGTTTTTTTTGTTTGTTTGTTTGTTTTTTTTTTTTTTTTTTCTTTCCTCTTTGCTGTTGTCGTTGCTGCTGTGCTTGGTGATTTGCCTTGTTCTGGGACTTCCCTGCCGGGGCCCAGCTTGGGTGGCACGGGACTCGGCATATCTGGGGGCCAACTCCAGACCAAATCGGAGTGCAGCCAGGTTTGACCTGCAGGTCACACACCTAGAGGGGGTTCTCGGCAGGCTCTGGAGCCCATAGAGGCCAAATCACATTGGGGTGGTTAACCCTCACGCAGCAGAGTGCCCTGCGGGGGGCAGAGCCAAGTCTCACGGCAGGTCAGCCCAGGAGTTGACCCCACCTGCTCATTAGCGGGAAGCAATTAAAGATCTTCTTGAACGGGACAGTGTACACAACACAAGACTCACCTTTGGAGCACACGCGGAGGAGGACGACGTGGTGCGAGTCAAATATAAAGGACACATACTACACAAGATAACCTAGCAAGAACTAAGAACTCTAGGGGATCTACCTAATATATCAAAATAAACACAGTCAGCCAGAATGGGGAAACAAAGATACACGTCCCAAATAAAAGAACAGAAGAAGCTTCCACAACTGGAACCAAATGAAGCAGACGTAACCAACCTCTCAGAGACAGAGTTCAGAACACTGGTGATAAGAATGTTTAAGGAGCTTAGAGAAGACATAAAGAAGGATGTAGAAATCATAACAAACGAGCTTAGAGAAAACATAAAGAAGGATGTAGAAATCATAACGAAAAACCAGTTGGAACTAAAGAACACAATTACCGAAATTAAGAACTCACTTGAAGGAATTACCAGCAGGCTAGATGAAGCAGAGGATCGAATCAGCGACTTAGAAGACAAGGTAGCAGAGATCACCCAAACGGAACAACAAAAACAAAAAAGAATAAAAAACAATGAAGATGGCCTAAGAGACCTCTGGGATAACATCAAGCGCAACAACATGCGTATCATAGGAATACCAGAAGGTGAAGAGAGCAAGCAAGAGATTGAGAACATATTTGAAGTAATAATGTCTGAAAACTTCCCCAACCTGATGAAGGAAACCAACATACAAGTCCAGGAAGTGCAGAGAGTTCCAACCAGGATTAACCCAAACAGGTCCACACCAAGACACATTATAGTTAAAATGGCAAAGCTTAAAGACAAAGAGAGAATCCTAAAAGCAGCAAGAGAAAGACGGAGGGTTACATACAAGGGAACTCCCATAAGACTATCAAATGATTTTTCTACAGAAACATTGAAGGCCAGGAGGGAGTGGCAGGAGATACTTAAAGTGATGGAAAACAAAGGCCTACAACCTAGATTGCTTTATCCAGCAAGGCTATCATTTAAAGTTGATGGAGAGATAAAGAGCTTTCCAGAAAAAAATAAGCTAAAGGAATTTATTACCACCAAGCCAGCATTGCAAGAAATACTAAAAGGTCTTCTGTAAATAGAAGAAAGATCAAAACAACCTAACTACAAATTTAAAAATGGCAATATCTATGTACCTATCAATAATCACTTTAAATGTAAATGGATTAAATGCTCCAATCAAAAGACATAGGGTGGCTGACTGGATAAGACAGCAAGACCCTTGTATATGCTGTATACAAGAAACTCACCTCAGAACAAAAGACACACACAGGCTGAAAGTGAAGGGTTGGAGTAAGATATTTCATGCAAATGGAAACGAGAAAAAAGCTGGAGTTGCAATACTTATATCTGACAAAATAGACTTTAAAATGAAGAACATACTAAAAGATAAAGATGGGCACTATATAATAATAAAGGGATCGATCCGACAAGAGGACATAACCCTAGTAAACATCTATGCACCCAACATAGGAGCACCTAAATATATAAAACAAGTACTGACTGACATAAAAACAGAGATCAACAGTAACACTATTATAGTAGGGGACTTCAACACACCTCTGACCACAAGGGACAGGTCTTCCTTAATCAATATGTAAACAACAGCCTTAAATGATACATTGGACCACTTGGATTTAATCGATATTTTCAGAACATTTCACTCCAATGCTGCAAAATACACGTTTTTCTCAAGCGCACATGGAACATTTTCCAAGATAGACCATATGTTAGGCCACAAAACAAGTCTTGATAAATTTAAGAAAATTGAAATCATACCAATTGTCTTCTCTGATCACAATGCTATGAAATTAGAAATGAACTACAGGAAAAAAACTGGAAGACACACCAACTCATGGAGGCTGAATAACTTATTACTAAATAATGAATGGGTCAAGCAGGAGATCAAGGAAGAAATCAAAAGATATCTCGAGACAAACGAAAATGAAAACACGACGACCCAAAATCTATGGGATGCCGCGAAAGCAGTCCTAAGAGGGAAATTCATAGCTTTGCAGGCCTACCTAAAGAAACAAGAAACATCACTAATCAACAGTTTATCTTCACACTTAAGGGATTTGGAAAAAGAACAGCAAAATAAGCCCATAGGGAGCACAAGGAAGGAGATAATAAAGATCAGAGCAGAAATAAATGAAATAGAAACCAGAAAAACAATACAAAAGATCAATGAATCCAAGAGTTGGTTCTTAGAGAAGATAAACAAAATTGACAAACCTTTAGCCAGACTCATTAAAAAAAAGAGAGAGAGGACCCAAATTAATAAAATCAGAAATGAAAGAGGAGAAGTGACAACGGACACTGCAGAAATACAAAAAGTTTTAAGAAGTTACTATGAGCAACTATATGCCAACAAATTTGACAATTTGGAAGAAATGGACAATTTTCTAGAGGCGCACACCTTCCAAGGCTAACTCAAGAAGAAACAGAAAACCTGAATAGACTGATTACCACCACGGAAATTGAATCAGTAATCAACAGTCTCCCAACAAACAAAAGCCCTGGACCAGATGGCTTTACAGGTGAATTTTACAAAACGTTCAAAAAAGAATTATCACCTATTCTCCTCAAGCTCTTCCAAAAAATCCAGAAGGAAGGAAGACTCCCAAACACTTTTTACGAAGCCACTATCACCCTGATCCCAAAATCAGACAAAGACACCACAAAAAAAGAAAACTACAGGCCGATATCTCTAATGAACATAGATTCAAAAATCCTCAACAAAATATTAGCGAACAGAATTCAGCAATACATTAAAAAGATCATACACCATGATCAAGTGGGATTCATCCCTGGTATGCAAGGGTGGTTCAACATCCGCAAATCAATTAATGTGATACACCACATTAACAAAATGAAAAATAAAAATCACATGATCATATCAATAGATGCAGAAAAAGCATTTGATAAAATCCAACAGCCATTTATGATAAAAACCCTTAAGAAAGTGGGAATAGAGGGATCATATCTCAACATAATAAAGGCCATATATGACAAACCCACAGCTAACATCATACTCAATGGGGAAAAGCTAAAACCATTCCCCCTAAGATCAGGAACAAGGCAAGGTTGCCCACTATCTCCACTTCTATTCAACATAGTGCTGGAAGTTCTAGCCACAGCAATCAGACAAGAAAAAGAAATAAAAGGCATCCAAATTGGTAAGGAGGAAGTAAAATTATCATTGTATGCAGATGATATGATACTATATATAGAGAACCCTAAAGACTCCACCAAGAAGCTATTAGAGCTGATAGATGAATTTAGTAAAGTAGCAGGATACAAAATTAATATTCAGAAATCAGTTGCATTTGTATATACCAATAATAAAACATCAGAAGGAGAAATTAAAAAAACAATCCCATTTACAATCGCTCCAAAGACTATAAAATACCTGGGAATAAATTTAACCAAAGAAGTAAAAGATCTGTACTCAGAAAATTATAAGACACTGAAGAAAGGAATGAAGGAAGATATAAATAGATGGAAACACATATCATGTTCATGGATAGGAAGAATTAATATAGTTAAAATGTCCATACTGCCTAAGGCAATATACATATTCAACGCAATTCCTATCAAACTACCAACGTCATTTTTCACAGAAATAGAACATATAATCCTAAAATTTATATGGGACCACAAAAGACCCCGAATAGCAAAGGCAATCTTGAGAAATAAGAACAAAGTGGGAGGTATAACAATACCTGACTTCAAATTATACTACAAGTCTACAGTAATCAAAACAGCATGGTACTGGCATAAAAACAGACACATAGATCAATGGAACAGAATAGAGAGTCCAGAAATAAATCCACGCCTATATGGCCATTTAATCTACGAGAATGGAAGCAAGAATGTACGATGGAGTAAAGACAGTCTATTCAATAAATGGTGCTGGGAAACCTGGACAGACACATGCAAAAAAATGAAGCTGGACCACCTCCTTACACCATATACAAAAATAAATTCAAAATGGCTTAAAGACTTAAATGTAAGATCTGAAACCATAAAATACCTAGAAGAAAATATAGGAAGAAACTTCTCAGACATTACCCGGAGTAAGATTTTTACTGATATATCCCCTCCCTCAAGGGAAGTAAGAGAAAAAATAAACATGTGGGATTATATCAAACTAAAAAGTTTTTTCACAGAAAAGTGAACCGTCAATAAAACACAAAGGGATCCTACTGAATGGGAAAAGATATTTGCCAATGATATACCTGATAAGGGATTAATATCACAAATCTATGAAAAACTCACTCAACTCAACTCCAAAAAAACAAACGACCCAATTAAAAAATGGGCAGAGGACTTGAAGAGACATTTTTCTAAAAAGGACATACAGATGGCAAACAGACATGAAGAAATGCTCAACCTCACTAACCATCAGAGAAATGCAAATAAAAACCACAATGAGATACCAATTCATCCCAGTCAAAATGGCTATCATCAATAAATCAACAAACAACAAGTGCTGGCGCGGATGTGGAGAAAAGGGAACGCTTGTGCACTGTTGGTGGGATTGCAGATTGGTGCAGCCACTATGGAAAACAGTATGGAGGTATCTCAAAAATCTGAAAATGGAACTACCCTATGATCCAGTAATTCCACTCCTAGGTATCTATCCGGAGAAGTCCAAAACTCCAATTCAAAAATCTTTATGCACTCCTATGTTTATTGCAGCACTATACACAATAGCTAAGACATGGAAACAACCAAAATGCCCATCGGTAGACGAGTGGATTAAGAAACTGTGGTACATTTATACAATGGAGTACTACGCAGCCATAAAGAAGAAAGAAATCTTACCATTTGCAGCAACATGGATGGACCTAGAGAACATTATGTTAAGTGAAATAAGTCAGACAGAGAAAGATAAGTACCATATGATCTCACTTATATGCGGAATCTAAAGAAAAGAATAAGTGAATGAACTAATCAGAAACAGTTTTGGAGACAAAGAGGAAAAACTGAGGGTTGCTAGATGGGCGGGGGGGGTGGGGATGGGGGGGAGGGTGAGGGGATTGGAGGGCAGTCGGTGACCACAGGATGGCCACGGGGTTTGAAAATTAATCTGGGGAACGTAATTTAGTGGTTACCAGAGGGTAAGGGGGTTGGGGGGTGGGAGATGAGGGTAAGGGGGATCAAATATATGGTGATGGAAGGAGAACTGACTCTGGGTGGTGAACACACAATGTAATTTATAGATGATGTGATACAGAATTGCACACCTGAAATCTATGTAATTTTACTAACAATTGTCACCCCAATAAATTTAAAAAATAATAATAATAAAAAAAAGTAATTGCGGTTTTTGCAATTGTTTTTAACCTTTTTTTAAACCGCAATTACTTTTGCACCCACCTAACAATAAATGTATTGTGGACATTAACCATTATAGAATACATGCTCCATAACAGACATACAGCAACTACTTTGCAAATTTTTTGCAAATGGGTAAAAGTAAAAAAAAAAAAAAAAAAAAAAAAAAAAATCTTGGAATGACAAAGGTGTGTGCAAAAATGGTCCCAAAGGAGCTGTTCCATTACAACAATGCACCAGCTCACACAGCACTATCTGTGAGGGAGGTTTTAGTGAGTAAACAAATAACTGTATTGGAACACCCTCCCCACAGACCTGATCTGGCCCCCAATGACTTTTTTCTTTACCCAAAGATAAGGAAATATTGCAAAAAAAAACATTTTGATGACATTCAGGACAACAAGTGTAGTATGATGACAGCTCTGATGGCCATTCCACAAAAAGAGGTCCAAAACTGATTTGAGGGGTGGACTAGGCACTGGCAAGGGTGCATAGCTTCCCAAGGGGAGTACTTTGAAGGTGACCATAGTGATATTCAACAATGAGGTATGTAGCACTTTTTCTAGGATTAGTTTGCGAACTTGATTGTCAGACCTCATAAGAAATTGGTTGAGCCAGCTGAAAGACAAAAACAGAAAATGAAGGCAGCAAAGATAGTAAGGGCAGGGAGCAGCTCCCAGCCTCAGGACTAGAGAAACAAGGCAGAGGCTGGGGTTGCCAAACCTGCCAGGTGGGAGGGGCTTCATAGGGTTGGAAGCCAGGCCTCTGTGAGGGGCTGCTGTGCTGGTACAGCAGAGGCTCAGAAGAGGGACCTGGAGGCAAGGCTGCTGCCCGGTTGTGCTGCCACCTCTGTAAGGCACAGACGGCTTTTTTGGGGGGTGGGGGGTTGGGAGGTTGGGAGGTTGGGGGTGTGTGTGGAAAAGAGCTGGGAGTTTGCCAGAGTGAAGCTGACAAGAACAGCAGGCAAGCAGGTCCCTTCTCCCTCCACCAGCCTCCTACTTTCCTCCCAGCACTCCTGCTGGTAGATCCTAACAGGAAGACAGCTGGCAAAGGGAAACGTATTTGCAGACTCTTACCATCAAACAGCAGAGCGGAGAAGTGTGGCACTGAGCTGGGAGGCAATAGCTTAATCAGCACAGCCTCCCCTGCCTGCAGGAGAATGCTCAGATCCTTAGGGTAGCTTCCGCAGCCCTCACCATCTGGCCTGCTGAGCAGGCTTGTCTTGTCTCTGTGTCTGGAAATCTGGGAAGTGTTGCTTTCCACTAGGAAGCCTCCTCCCCATCTCTCAAGTACAGCTGAAGGTGCCCTCCTTCCTCCTGCTCCACTGTACCTGCCCAGGTAACTAGGAAAGCACTGGGAGCACCTTCTCATTTATTCATTGACATGTCTGTTTTTCCTTCTAAAGTTCCTAAGCCTCTGTTGATGGACAAGGATGCGTTTTCATTATTATATCTCCAAAGCCAATACTACGATTGGCACATAGTAGGTACTTTTAAAACATTTGTTGAATGGATAAATAGGTCTTACGTGTTTACCCACTTATGACACTGGTATTCTAATTGTAAGAGGTCATATAAAACACTAATATACAAATCAAAAGTCTTTAAAGAAAGCATACTGGACTTAATTTTTTTTTTTTAATTTTCCTAGTCAATAGAAAACTCTAATAAAACTTCCGTTTAGTAATCAAATGTATTGGGTAGTTTTTCAGTCAGCTTTATTCCCTGAGAGTGTAAAAGCCTTCCCCTCTGCATTAGACGGATACAATACATGGAAAATACTTGTGGTTTGAGAATAGGAGGTATTTTTATGTATGGAAGTTTATTACCCTAACATTTTTTTTGAGAGAGATGGTTATTCTTTTACAGAAGATAGAAACAGCAAAATAACACTAAATTTCCTCCCAGGAAGGCACAGCAGTCCAACAGCAGGACACTTATCTTTTCTGAAGCAGGGTGTGTGGTTCGCTCTCACAGCTGTTCCCTGGGGAAGGGAAGGGCTTCAAATGAGGCCTTTGGGCTAATGACTGGCTCAGTGACAACTTTGGAGTCTAAAACAATGCCGACTTAATAATCACTTGAAAGGCACATTAATCAAGAGGCACAGATGCTTTAAAGAGAACAAGGCTGATACTTTGCCCACTAAGGGGCCAACGGGACCAGGCAGTCAGGGCTCTCTGGAGGAGGTAGAGGAAGGAGCGGAGCTGTCCTCCTACATGACCATGACAGAGCAAGCAGTGTGGTGATGGAGTTGGTCTGGTTTGAGTGTAGTAGTCTCGGCTCACCGCCCAAAGAAAATGTGACCAGCAGATGTGGCTGACTGCACATAGCCTGTTCTCTGGGTTATGATTTCCAACTGGGCACTGGTCTGTCTACAATGACATTTATATCTCCATGAGAGCAATATGGACAACCTCGTGAGATTTTCATTCAGCTGTGTATTTCATGTTAAAAATTGTCCTTATTTGAAGTAATGAGAATTACTTGGTGAGAATCCCTAGAAATTCTGAGACTCAATGAGCTTTTCTAAGAACTGAACAGAGAACTCTCTCTCTCATAATGCCCTTTTAGGGGGAAAAAAAGAAAAGCCTACTAGAAGACACTACTTTTAAACAAATATTCCCAAAATTGTATCTGTCAGAAAAAGAATCATGTGTTGTTAATGAGAAAAGATCCTTGGCCTTTTCTGTGGCATAAACAGCAGCTTCATCTCCTTTATTTTTTTAAACTAAATTGTAGAGACCTGTCAATTGAGTGGTGGAGAAGGGGCATTATGCTCAAAAAAGATACTTAGAATTTGTGGGTTTATCAATGCTTAATGAAGTAAAATTATAAAATTAAAAACCAAATGTTGTACAACCTTTTTGTTCAGTTTATAAATATTGCTAATCGAGTAAACCACCTAATTATGTTAGAAAGTCAAAAGACTACTTTTCCTTGTTCTTTAAACAATGCTAAGTTTGTGTATAAATTTGATAGAGTAAATTTCCCGAAACAACAGTACAGGCATGCCTTGGAGATATTTCAGGCTTGGTTCCGGACCACTGCAATAAAGCAAGTGTCGCAATAAAGAGAGTCGTAATCTATTTACTGGCAGAGGGTCTTGCCTTCAATTTATCAAAAACACAACATCTATGAAGTACAATAAAACGAGGTATGCCTGTACTTCCAAACTTTATTAGATTACCTTAGATAGTTTAAGCTATAATTGTGAATGTAATACCTAATTTTTTCAAATACTTCAAATACATAACTGAACACTTCTAAAATTCTCATGAACAAAATCCTTCTGCATACTTAAGTGCTCTGGTCCATTAGACTTCAAAACCCAACAAATCACGTTCCCTAATCCTATCAAACACCTCACAGCAGTCAAAGCACACATAAAACAGCACAATAATTCTAAAACTTGCTACCACAACTGTATAAACACAACTGTGGGGACAGATCTAGGAGTGCAGCTTCCAGGCTCGCGGCCTCACGTGGAAAGGTGCTCACTCGGGTAGTAAATGGCCATCAACTGTGATTGGATGGCCATCAGCTGTGGCTAGTTGGCTGTCACCTATAACCAGTGAGCCATTGGCCACTAATATAACTGCCGTGGCTACGCTAGCAGTAAATGGGGGGCTAGCAAGAAGATGGTGGCTGAACTAGCAAGAGCGGATTGCAGCTAGCAAGTGGGGTTGGTTGGTTGGCAGAAAAGCGGATGGCAGGTTGCGGATAGTGTGGCTCCTGCCTCCTGTGTCTCCAACCCAGCCGCCAGCAAGACTATAGTGGTATGACTCCCCTATCTATGGCTCCGTGGGTGTTCCTTTTTGGCCTCACCATGTCCTGTGTTCTTATGTGGGGAGCAGGAGCTGAGACCCCGCCTGACACTCCGCGTGACAATAACTTACATAAATCTCATCCAGTATGGGCTTGATTCCTCTCTTCATCGCAGAGTTAGAAACGTGCTCACTCTGCCGACAGGTGGGATCCCACAGCCCGGTCCTTGGGCCTGCAGTGCCTGCAGTGAAGGAGCAGGTACTGGGTCTCAGGACTGGAGCAGAGGGCCCCGCGTGTCAGGCTGGGATCCTCAGCTCCCAATGACCTTCTTGCCACCTGGTCACTCTCTTTGCCTTAACTGATTTTCTGAACAGGTTTTCCCTGATTGTAGTTGACCCCCACCTCGCCCCCAACTCCTGCTCCCTGGCTGGCCTGAAAAGGAGGCCAGCATCACTCCTGTACCTGCAAATCACCTCTTCATGCCCCAACTTGCACTGCTTGACTTTAGTTGTCAAACAAAACATGAACTTGGTATATTCCCAGGCATTACCAATACACATCATTTCCTGAACCTGTGATTAGAAATTTATGTATAGCTGTCCTTTAGCACATCTCATCATCCTGTTTGCCCTTTTTGAGGTCATAATGGACCCATGGCTTTTTACTGAAGGATTAGTTTCTTTTTAATGCTCAAATTGTCACAATTTAGCCAATGGGAGCCCCTTACTAAAGCTGACTCCTTGGTAGTCTGGAATATCTTCTATCTTTTACAACAAGCAAGTTGTGTCAGGATAATTTTTATTTTCCTTCTCCTAAGACACAGGATCAACTATGAGTAAGAGCAGGGACCCTGGGGAAGTCACAGTGATTTAGGCTACTTTAATAAATATCATGAGTTCACATTGATGTATCTAATTTACTGGCGGCATCTTTACTGAGTACTGCTTTTGTTTAAAGCAATGTGATCTAAAATAAGATTTTCAATACATTTCCCTCCGTTTTCTGAGCTGCCAGCTTCTGTGTTATCTGACAGACCTGTATCCTCTGTCCAACTTGAATGTGCCACACTCTATGTTATTTTCTCAATCATTTGATTAAATCACATCATCTAACCTTTCTGTTACATAAACGTGCACCTATTTAGATCTTGGGACCCTCATCTGAGCTGCAATTATGTCCCCTCTTGTTTAAAAATCCTTATATGTCCCATCGGCCATTGTTCTGGGTTCCTTTGACAATCACCATGCTCTATTAGGAGCCAGAGCTTATGGGGTTCGAGATGGAAAACTGACTATGTAAATATGCTTTAATATCTCTCATAACATCAAAATCAATAAGATGCTTCATGACTATCAGATATAAATGTTCAACTGTTTGCAAATGACAGTAATTAATACGACTTTACATATCAAACTACACTCTGATTTTTGTCTTTGTACTTTGGTACCCTAGTGTCTGTGCTCGGGGGTGGCAGGAAAAGAGAGGACACAGTTATAGTCCAGGCCCTTTCAGTCACTTTTGGCTTAGTTCATTTGAAAATATTAGTTCAACAAGTATGTGAGTTCCTACTGTGTGCCAGGCTCTGTTCCACACCCTGGGAGCACTGCCCTCACGGGGATTACATTCTAGTGCCAGCAAATACTCTACTTGGAGTAAAGCGTATTTGCTTCCAGGACCTGATGTAGGCATTCTATAATTCCCAAGGAGATTGTTGTAGCAGAAATAGGCCCCCTTACTCCCTGCACATACTCTCCTTAACGGAAGTGCAATAGCATGGAATGCTTTTAACAGAACAATGCCTTCCAACAAAAGGCAGGAATCTGGGACATAGTCAAGTATTGAGTGACTGTTTGAAGTGCTATGAATGATTTTCTATAGAAATATAAATGTTAACATTTCGGGCTTGGCAGGCTTCATAGAGGGATTAGAGAGTAGGGATGTACTGAGAATGCTCCAAGCTTCCCAGAAGAAGGAAGGCAACAGAAAAGAGGGGCAGAGGATGCCTAGAGCTGGTCTGTTTGCATTCAGCACATCTTGATGGCTTCCCAACTGCACACATGCCTGTAGGACAATAGTGGCTGCGCTCTGCTCCTTGCCCACAAGTTTTATTTTTAAAAACTTTTTATCGAAGAACATATACATTAGAAAAATACCTATATCTTAAACACAGAACTCACTGAATTTTCACAAATTGAACATACCTAGGTAACCAGCCTCAGTTTACAAAGCAAGGGTTTATTTTAATAATATCACTAATTTTCCATATGACATGAAATCCCAAAGGTCAAAAAGGTTATGTACCGCGTTTCCTCGAAAATAAGACCAGGTTTATGCCGTATTTTCCCGAAAATAAGACGGTGTCTTATATTAATTTTTGCTCCAAAAGATGCATTAGGGCGTATTTTCAGGGGATGTCTTATTTTTTCATGCATGTCAATCTACATTTATTCAAATACAGTCATGTCATCTTCTTCTGGAACATCGTCATAATGTACTAAATGCATCCGTCTGGCTGATGATCTTAACTGGGGCTTATTTTCAGGGTAGGTCTTATTTTCGGGAAGTACCATATGAAATAAGTCTCCCTCCCACTCCATTTTCCAGTCACACGGTTCTCCTTCCTAGAGAAAAAAGCAGTGTTACTGTAATTGGTTCTAAGTCAATGGATTTTAAATCAAGCAGATTTTCTGACATCTGTAAGATCTTGGCTTGGTGGAGTGTGTGTGGGAGGGGTGGAGGGAAAGCTGGAAGCTTCTTTGTAAGAACCAAAGACCTTGTCCCGTGGGTGATGGCTGGCCTGAACGGCCCAGGGACAGCGACTGGGGAGAAGGGCCCAGGGCCATAGTCCAAGACAGCAGCTGACACCAGGGCCTCCAGGGTAGGCGACAGATTAGAAGGAAAGTTGGCACACATGCAGGGAATCTGAGACACAAGGATTCTAAGCCCGTGGCCACCAGCAAGGAAGCCTCCAGGACACCGGACCATTGTCAGTCCTGGGAAAGGGGACCACAAGAGGTCAGAGGGGGAGACGGTGGTCTTTCCTTGAGAGAGCATGAAAGGCAGGCAGCATGGGCCAGGCCCGGGAGGAAGAGAGCTAGGCTAGGTAAAGGCTGCACTTCCCAGGTGTCTGGGGGTGGTCCCCTCCTTGCCAGGCCACTGAGCAGCAGGGCTGGACTGCAGTGGCCCACCTGGCAGTTTGGGGATCTCCAGTAGGGGAGATTTTAAGATAGCCTGGCTGACGTGTGGAGAGTGATGTAAAGTGATGCTTTTTCTGGCAAGTGATGAAAGCCTGTTCAAAGACAAGCCTGAGGACTGAGTGGAGAGGATACAGAGTGGATGCCTGAGGTGCTGACCATTCAGTGCGCTGCCTGAAGTGGGGCAAAGGTCGTGAGTGGGACCGACAGCCCCTGCTCCTCACAGTGCTCGTGTTTGTTTTCGCACCTGAAACTCAGAGAAGGCATTTCATTTTAAAAATTACAATAAACAAAATTTTTCATAAAAGGATTTTTTTCCCTTGAAGAGTGTATACTTTTATTCGGGTCATCTTTTGGCCTTCCCTTTGTTAACAAAAAAAATTCAAAAGAATGAACTCTTTCATCTATTCATTTGTTACCTGGTGTCAAATGAGGAGTTATTTTAATACATCAGCTTTACAGTGAATTTTGAAGCTGACCATCAGGTAACAGTCATTTATGGACACCTAAGTTCGTCCTGAGCTATGCCGTTTTGGGAGTATAAAATAATAAAATTGAGTTTCTGGTCTTCAGGTTTATCACCTAGTTGGGAAGACAAAATTAGCACTAGCACGTGATGTAATACATGACACTGCAAGGTTCTGTTAAGTTTGGCATTGACTGTGAAAGCAGAAGACAATTTCTCTGATTTCAGAGGAGGAAGAAAGAGATCAATGAGGGGAAGAGAATCAGGGAAGTATTCCAAGAAGAGACCTATCTGGGTTACACTGAATCAAACCTCCTGGAATTTTTATTTGTAACCGGAAGGCTGGGTGTTAACTGCAGGCTGTGTCCACGCATCAGTCTACCCGTCACCCAGGTTAACACCTACGATGTCACTTACACCAGAAGCTCCCCTTTTGCTCCTTCCTTCCAATTGTTGTCCCTCCCCCTTCCTCCCTGAGGTAACTACTATCGGTATATTAGTATCATGTATTCATTTTGTTTGCTTTTGAATGTTACGTATTTGTCCTCTGAGCCAGCTATCAAGCTATGGCCTCTCAGCTGCAAACCCACACTTGTAATCTCTCTCTACCTTGTAGTGTAGGCAGGGCTTTACCAAACCCATTTCTCTACCAGCTGCTTGACTAAACTTGGCCAGAAGGACAACTTAGAGAGAATCTGCAGTCTGAAGGAGAAGGAAGGGACTTGCTTCTTTCTGCTAGTTTCCTTGTTTGCTTCCTTTTTTCCCAATGTCACCCTAGCAATGCCTCTTCCCCACCCTCAACCATTGACAGTGCCTTCCCACAGCAGTACTTGAGTTGAGTTTGTAATTTTTTCAAGACTTGCAGAGCCAGCCTCAGCGGCCCCACAAGATGCCCGTGCCAACACCAGAGAGCAGGGCTGGGGAATCAGGGAAGTATTCCATAAAGAGGCTCCACTTCAAAATTTCTAAATTTCTAAATTTCAGGAATTCTAACTTTTTTCTTTTGTTCCCCACCCTGAAGGGTAGTAGCTACCTCCCTGATACATCTTTTCGTTGTCAAGTTAACATCTTTATACCTAGTTAACAATTCTTTATATCACATTCTCTCTGCTGGAATAAAGGTGTTGTTTCTCTCTCCTTTCTGGATCCTGACTACAGAAACATTCAAGGTTAATTCTTTTGTGTCTGGCTTCTTTCACTTATCATGTTAGTGAGACTCGGCTGTAGTATTACATGTAGCTATAGTTCAGGAATTTTCAATGCTGTTTAGCATCCCAATGTGTAGAC
The DNA here is from genome assembly GCF_004115265.2 of Rhinolophus ferrumequinum. Classification (NCBI taxonomy): domain Eukaryota; kingdom Metazoa; phylum Chordata; class Mammalia; order Chiroptera; family Rhinolophidae; genus Rhinolophus; species Rhinolophus ferrumequinum. Next base: position 6,121,197 of record NC_046302.1, read on the forward strand.
ATGCCGCAATTTACTTATCCAACCACTTTTGGTAGATTTTCAGGTTTGGCCTACTCCGTATGATGCTTCTCTGAATATTCTTGCATATGAGTTTTGATGCATTTGAGTGCGCATTTCTGTAGGTGTGTCCTACAAGTAGAATTCTTATGTCATAGAGTATATAGATATTCAACTTTAGTGGATCGTACCACATGGTTTTCCAGAATGGTTGCACCAATCACACACCCACCAGCAGTGTAATGAGAACTTCTATTGTCCACACTGTAACCAGTTCTTGATATGCCAAACTTTTAAATTTTAGTTATTCTGGTGTATTTGTAGTAGTATCTCATTGTATAAGTTATCTATTTCTGTATAACAAATTATCCCCAAATTTGGTGGCTTAAGAACTTCATTATCTCACAGTTTCTGTGAGTCATCATTTCATTGGGAGTGATTTAGCAGGGAGATTCTGCTCAGGGTCTTTCACTCACTCAGCTCTTGGCTGGAGGCCTCAGTCCTACACCTTGTGGGTCCTTCAGAGCTGCCTGAATAGTGGCAGGATATGGCAGCGGCTTCATGCTGTCCAAGTGATCTAAGAGAGGGAGTGAGGTGGAAGCTTCAGGGTCTTTGCTAGCTGAATCACAGAAGCCTCCTGCTTCCATCTGCTTTATTCTTTCTGTTGGAAGCCAGTGTCTACTCCTAGACTACCGTGGCATAGAGGGTAGGATCAGGGCCCATGTTTTGAAGGCAGAAGTATAGTAGTCTCCCCTAATCTGCAGGGGACATGTTCCAAGACCCCCACTGGATGCCTGAAACTGCAGGTGGTACCGAACTCTATATACAGAGGGTGCCAAAAAATGTATACACATTTTAAGAAAGGAAAACTGTATTAAAATTGTAATAATTTATACCGATAACAAAAGATGAATACAAGTCACGTTTGACTTCTGCAATTACAGGAGGTGCTCAAAGTGGTTGCTATCAGTATCCAGACACTTCTGATTATGATATACTACTGCTTGAGCAAAACTGACAAAAGTGTCCACTTGTATACAATTTTTTGGCACCCCCAGTATACTGTACTATGTTTTTTCCTATACATATATACATACCTGTGATAAAGTTTAATTTGTAAATTAGGCACAGTAAGAGATTAATAACAATAGCTAATAATAAAATAGAACAATTAGAAGCATATACTGTAATAAAAGTTATGTGAATGTGTCTCTCTCTCAAAATACTATACTGTTGTACTCACCTTCTCATTTAAAGGAAGCACTTTATGGTTTCTTTTTGGCATATTTGAATTCCCAGCATCATTAATCTTGTGCTTTGGGGCCATTATTAAATAAAATCAGAGTTACTTGAACATAAGCACTGCAATACAGAGACAGTGGATCTGGTAACCAAATCAACTACTAAGTGACTAATGGGCGGGGAGTGTACAGAGTGTGGAGATGGTGGACAAAGAGATGAGTCACGTCTCAGGTAGGACAGAGCTAGATTTCATCATGTTATTCAAAATGGTGTGCAATTTAAAACTTACAAATTGTTATTTCTGGACTTTTACATTTAATACTTTTGGACCATGGCTGATCGTTAGTAATGAAACCGAGGAAAGCGAAATTGCAGATTAGGAGCACTACTGTATCAAAGAATTTGTGTAGTGCTTGGAAAAAAGTAAATCCATTGCACGCGTTATGGTTTTAATTTGTAGCTGGTTACTAACAAAACTGAGATCGTCCATTTGAGTACACTCTGGTGAAGTATGCAAATCTCTTGATCACTTTTCTCTTTATTGTTTTAAAAAATTGATTTGTAGGAGTTCTTTGTATATTTTGGACACAAGCTCTTTGTTAGAATTATGTGTTGCCAACATTTACTCAGTTATGAGTAATGTCTCTTTTATACCTTTCAGTGTTTTCCAATGTTTTTGCAGTTAACATACAACTTTTATAGTTAAAAATATCTTTAAAAAACAAAGTTTGAGTGGCAGACTGACAAAAAAAGCAGACTGCAGAGAGTTCCAACTTCAATGGATGTAAGAGAAGGCAGGCAGCAAGTGCTAGCAGGGTAGTGATTTACTGGAAGTCACTCACTGACCCCGACATTCCAATCCCTGGTTTCTTTGGAAACTTCTGAGAGCAGATGTTTAAGAAAGCCTTAATTAATCAAGCTCTACTTTCTTCTTCTTTGGGTTTTTTTTTTAGATTTTATTGGGGAAGGGGAACAGGACTTTATTGGGGAACAGTGTATACTTCCAGGACTTTTTTCCAAGTCAAGTTGTCCTTTCAATCTTAGTTGTGGAGGGTGCTGTTCAGCTTCAAGTTGTTGTCCTTTCAGTCTTAGTTGTGGAGGGCGCAGCTCAGCTCCAGGTCCAGTTGCTGTTACTAGTTGCAGGGGGCACAGCCCACCATCCCTTATAGGAGTCGAACCGGCAACCTTGTGGTTGAGAGGACGCGCTCCAACCAACTCAGCCATCCGGGAGCTCAGCGGCAGCTCAGCTCAAGGTGCCGTGTTCAATCTTAGTTGCAGGGGGCGCTACCCACCATCCCTTGCAGGACTTGAGGAATTGAACTGACAACTTTGTGGTTGAGGGTCCACTGGCCCCTGTGGGAATCGAACCGGCAGCCTTCGTAGTTAGGAGCATGGAGCTCTAACCACCTGAGCCACCGGGCCGTACCTCAAGTTCCAGTTTTGTCCCAGACTGTGATGATGATTCCAAGGATAACATATTATCCTGCTTTCCCAAAGAGGGTTACCTCTTTCCCAGAGATGTAAATGCTTTCACTTCTGCTGTTTGCTTGCTCATAAAAAAATGCATAGTCTGGAGCTCAAAATGTGAGCAGGAGCACTATATTTATTTGTAAGTAACTAGTGAAGCAGCAGAAACATTGGCTGATCTCAATCATCTCTAATCAATGTCCCCTTCCTGGTGGTTTCCTTGAGTGGTTTATCTTTGTTATGGGAAAGCTTTCTCCATTATGAGCCCTTCATCAATTATCCTACCAGATAATAAAAATATTTCAGATATCTTAATTCTTGATACTTTGTTGTCTTTTAGGACTTAATCTAAAACTCAGCCTTGGAAGAATTCTTAACTTTTTCAGGGCCCCAAATTACGTGAATGGAACAGTATGATTGGTGAGAAATAAATTTAAAATCTCCAGATTTTGTCTTTCCCTTAGCGTCTCCTGGAATCCCACTGAAGGATTTCTTTCCTAATCAAACCCCTGACCAGGCCAGGATCTACTGTTTCAATCATATGAAGAAGAAACCTATTTTGATACTAAATGGATTACGCTGTGAAAATCTCATCACAGCAGAAGGCAGCCAGCGCCATCTGCTGGAAATATTAATAGTCCTATCCTTTCATGAAGTAATTGGTTTGTCTAGTTAGTTCACAATCTGATCACCGTTAGTATTTCTGAGTGACAATTATTTGCCTTGAGGCACTCTGTCTTTTAGATTATGTGTGAGAGAAAAGCAAAGTACAATTTGCCCTAGAGATAATAATAATTTTAACTCCAAATATGTAGTTATCCCAGCCATTATCTGCTCTTACCCCAAAGGATGTCCTAAGGAGGAGCTAAGATAATACTCTGTTTCCCCCAAAATAAGACATAGCTGGACAATCAGCTCGAATGTGTCTTTTGGAGCAAAGATTAATATAAGACCCTGTCTTATTTTATTATCATATAAGACCGGGTCTATATAATATAATATAATACCAGGTCTTTTATTAGTTTTTGCTCCAAAAGATGCATTAGACCTGATTGTTCAGCTACGTCTTATTTTGGGGGAAACACGGCTAGGTATAGTTGGAAAATAACTAATTTCTTTAGGGCAATTCCAGCAGTGTGTGTGTGTGTGTGTGTGTGTGTGTGTGTGTGTGTGCGCGCGCGCGCGCGCGCCGTCACGCCAAACTGGTTTCTCTCTTTCTTTCTCTTTCTCTCTCTCTGTTGTATTTCTTTCCCTCTTTCCTTCCTTTGATCCTTTTAGTCTTATTCCTCGTTAGTCCTCCTCTCTCTTCCTCCGTTTCTCTCTCTCTCCCCCCAATTAACAAAAATGATTTGAGAGTCTGGTACTCATCCAGAAAAAAGACCATGAGTTAAATAGTTCTATGTATATTCTTCTGTTGGCAAACTTCCCAGGCTTCAAAATCATGGCAGAAGACTGTGCTATGCATTGAGGAAAGAAAGACCTGGCAAGTAACTCAATATTATGGTTCTTGGATGCTGAGTTCAGAAAACCCTGTTACCAGCCAGGCTGTTGGGGCCTCTGCTCCCTAAAGAGACAGAAATGGTCAATCAAGGATCTGGGCTTGTGAGTTCGAAACTTGGCCCTCACGACTTGTCAACAATATCAAATTTTTTTTTAAAAGCTTTTTAGTAAAATATAGCTAACATACAATATTATATTAGTTTCAGATGTACCTCATAATTATTCAACAGGACTCACCTGGCACTATACAGAATTATTACCACATTATTGATTATATTCCCTATGCTAAAGAAGTGATCACCATGATAAGTCCAGCAACCATCTGACACTGTACCACAGTATCAATATTATTGACTATGTTTTTTTTTTTTTTGAACAGGACTTTATTGGGGAACAGTGTGTACTTCCAGGACTTTTTTCCAAGTCAAGTTGTCCTTTCAGTCTTAGTTGTGGAGGGCGCAGCTCAGCTCCAGGTCCAGTTGCTGTTGCTAGTTGCAGGGGGTGCAGCCCACCATCACTTGTGGGAGTCAAGCGCAGCCCACCATCCCTTGCGGGAATCGAACTGGCAACCTTGTGGTTGAGAGGATGTGCTCCAACCAACTGAGCCATCTGGGAGCTCAGCGGCAGCTCAACTCAAGGTGCCCGTGTTCAATCTTAGTTGCCCAGGGCAGAGCCCACCATCCCCAGTGGGACTCAAGGAGTTGAACCGGCAACCTTGTGGTTGAAAGCCCACTGGCTCATGTGGGAATCGAACCGACAGCCTTCGGAGTTAGGAGCATGGAGCTCCAACCGCCTGAGCCACTGGGCCGGCCCTTGACTATGTTTTCTATGCTGTATATTACATCCCCAAGACTTGTTTTTATATCTGAAACTTTGAACCTCTTACTCATCTTTATCTTTCCCTCCTTTTTAATTTTTCAATTAGAGTTGACATTCAATATTATTTTACATTAGTTTCAGGTGTAAAGCATAGTGATTAGACATTTATATAATTTAGGAGTGATCCCCCTGACTAATGCCCACCTGGCATTATACATTGTTATTACCATATTATTGATTATATTCCCTGTACTTTACATCACCATGACTATTTTGTAACTACCAATTTGAATTTCTTAATCCCTTCACTTTTTCACCCTGCCCCCAAACCCCCTCCCATCTATCACCCTGATAGATCTAGTACGCATCTGACACCATCCTTAGTTATTGACTATATTATTAACTATATTCTTTATGCTATATCCTACATCCCCATGACTACTGTGTAACAACCAATTTGTACTTCTTTGTCCCTTCCCCTTTTCACAAACCTCCCATCTGTCCATCATCAAAATGTCTTCTGTATCTATGAGTTTGTTTCTGTTTCATTTATTTGTTTAATCTGTTCTTTAGATTCCACTTATAAGTGAAATCATATGACCTTTGTCTTTTAGTGTCTGACTTAGTACACTCTACAATACCCTCTAAGTTCTTGTATGTTGTTGCAGTTAGCAAGATTTTGTTCTTTTATATGGCTGAATAACATTCCATTGTATATATGTACCACTTCTTTATCCATTTATCCATTCAGGGACACCCAGGTTGCCTTCATATCTTGGCTTATGTAAATAGTGCTGCAATAAACATGGATGAATATGTCCCCACGAAGTAGCGTTTGGGTTTCTTCAGCTAAATACCCAGAAGTGGGATTACTAGGTCTCTTGTAAGCAGCATATGTAAGAGTATTGTTTTCTTATGCAGTCTGCTCCCCTATCTTTTGATTGGAGCATTTAATCCATTTACGTTGAAAGTAATTGTTGATAGGAATGTAGTTATTGCCATTTTATTATTATTTTATTTTATTTTATTACTTTATTGTAATCATCTTAAAGAAGTCCCTCTAAGATTCCTTGTAATACTGGTTTGGTGGTGATGAACTCCTTTAGATTTTACCTGTCTGGGAAGCTCTTTATCTGTCCTTTGATTCTAAATGATAACTTTGCTTGGTAGAGTAATCTTGGTTGTAGATCCTTGCTTTCCATCACTTTGAATATTTCCTGCCAATCCCTTCCAGCCTGCAAAGTTTCTGTTGAGAAATCAGCTGACAGTCTTATGGGAGCTCCCTTGTGGGTAACTAACTGCTTTTCTGTTGCTGCTTTTATGATTCTGTCTTTGTTTTTAACCTTTGGCATTTTAATTATGATGTGTCTTGTTGTGGGCCTTTTTGGGTTCATCTTGTTTGGGACTCTTTGTGCTTTCTGGGCTTGTGTATCTATTTCCTTCGCCAGGTTAGGGAAATTTTCTGTCATCATTTCTTCAAATAGGTTTTCAATTCCTTGCTGTCTCTCTTCTTCTGGCACCCCTATAATACAAATGTTGGTATGCTTAATGTTGGCCCAGAGACCCCTAAACGCTCAATTTTTTAGATTCTTTTTTTGTTTTGCTGTTCTGATTGGGTGTTTTCTGCTACCTTATATTCTAAATTGCTTATTTGATCCTCTGCTTCCTCTAATCTACTGTTGATTACTCTAATGTACAAGGTCTGACAATTAAGTTTGCAAGCTTGTTGCAATGATGTTTCTACACTTTTTTTTCTTTTTAATACATGAAGTCTTTAATTATTTCAATATGCCACATCTTTTGTTATGTACAGTTTGGTTGAGAAATGCTCAAAGATTTTCAGATTTTCTTCTGATCTTTAAGAGAAAATGGTTTTATGTCACACATCATTTCATAGTTTGAAGAGAGTCCAAACACATCTGCAATTTTCTAAGTAAAACTCTACTAAAGTTTAAAATATACCCATCTCCTTTCAAGAAAAAATATCTTATACTTAATATCTTGCATACATCTATGTAAACTATACACAAATTACATTAAAATACTATGCAGGGTATTCTCCCATAGGAATTGGAAAATATACTATTATTGGGAACCACACAGCCATGTTTATATACATGTAAATAAACATTAAATCGAAGCAATCGATGTCTAACAGGAAGAACTACATCTTTCAGCCATTCAAGCTTGTAACATTGAATCACTTTCTCTTTCTCTTACTCCCTATATATATTTAATTCTCAATCAATCCTGCATTCTCTAAAAATCAGTTCTTTCTGTGTCTGCCTCAGTATCAGCACCCATGCCAGCCCAGGACGTCCGGAGGACATCGTGCCCACCACACGCAGGGTCCACGGACCAGCATATGGTGTTTCCACAGCAGCTTCTATAGCTCATCAAAGCAGTAACTTCCTGAATTGTTGATGTGCACATTTTCTGAAATTATTTTCATTTTAATCAGGATATCACAAACAAATGAAGACGAGGAAAGTAAGTTTACCAGTTGTTCCATTTGTAGCAGCAGGAAGGCAACAGTACCCCTCGTGTTGGTTAGCCGCAGGTTTTGCCTGAAGTGAGAGGGTGTCTGGGGAAATGAGCCTTGAAAGGATGTAACAATTTGTACCTGCATATGTATCTTATGTCACTAACTGTAGCAAGTCCGAGTGTTGACTGTGTACTTCTTGTCTTTCAAAAGGCTGCCTGGTCCTGGTTGTGACCTTGGCTCTGCAGGTTCCCAGCGGAAACTGGTGCAGCGCAGGGGTCTGCTGTGCTCACAGTTGCACATGCGTCATTATTTCAAAATCAGAGGTTCATTAAAAAATTGGGAAACACACACACACAAAAAAAATCAGTTCTTTCTATTTTTCAAGTAATATTGTTATTTTTATTTCTTGCTTGAACTGTCATATCAGCTTATCGTCAATCTTCCACATATAATTTATCATCTCCTCTATAGCTAACAGTTTCTTAAGGCATAATTATGATCACAGTATTACTCTGTGTCAAAAAGTTTTCTTAGTTTTTCATGGCCAACAGAATAAAATAAAACATGTAAGAGATAATAATCTAGTCCCAATCCCTCTTCATATTATATCAGCATAATTGGAATAAACTCCTCACATACATTTACACAGGTCCATTTACACTGCACTTCGGTCCTGACCACTGTGTCTTGTCTATATAGCTTTAATCTGGAATACTCTTTCTCTCATCTTCAACACAAAAATGCAAGTCAGCCTTGAAGATCCAACTCACATTCAACTTTACGTTTTAAGCTTTCCTCTTTATCTCAGCAGGAAAAAAAAAAACAACAAAAAACAAAAAACAAAATTGATTTTACTCTGTACTTTGAAATACAGAATTTGTCAAATTGTGTCAAGTGTTCACTATCTGCATATGTATCTTATCTCCCCAAAGTGAGCTATAAACTCCTCAGGCATAGAAACCACGCATCATTTATCCTTGTATCCTTGCCCAGCCCTACTCTTTTTGTTTTTTTAATTAAAGTTTACTGGGGTGACAATTGTTAGTAAAGTTACATAAATTTCAGGTGTACAATTCTGTGACATTTTACCTATATCTCACATTGTGTGTTCACCACCCAGAGTCAGTTCTCTTTCCATAACCATATATTAGACCCCGTTTACTCTCTTCTAGAGCCACCCCCTTCCCTTACCCTCTAGTAACCCCTAAACTATTGTCTATGTCTATGAGTTTTTGTTTCTTCATTTGTCTGTCTTGTTCTTTTGTTGTTTTCAGTTTTACATACCACATATCAGTGAAATCATATGGTTCTGTACTTTTTCTGTCTGACTGGTTTCGCTTAGAATTATAATCTCAAGATCCATCCATATTGTCACAAATGGCACTATTTCATCTTTTCTTGCCGCCGAATAGTATTCCATTGTGTACACATACCACAACTTCTTTATCCATTCATTTGGTTGTTTCCATGTATTGGCTATTGTAAATAAAGTTGCAATGAACTTTGGAGCACACTTGTCTTTATGAATAAATGTTTTCAGATTTTTTGGGTAGATACCCAGGAGAAGGATTGCTGGGTCATATGGTAATCTATCCTTAATTTTTTTGAGGAACCTCCACACTGCCTTCCATAGCGGCTGCACCAGTCTGCATTCTCACCAATAGTGTATGAGGGTTCCTTTTTCTCCACAGCCTCTCCAACACTTGTTACTATTTGTCTTATTGATGACAGCCATTCTAACTGGGTTGAGGTGATATTTCATTGTGGTTTTTATTTGCATTTCTCTGATGATTAGTGATGTTGAGCATTTTTTCATATGTCTATTTGCCATTTGTATGTCCTCTCAATTTTCCAATTGCATTGTTTGTCTTTTTGTTGGTTGAGTTGTGTAAGTTTCTTATATATTTTGGATATTAGCCCCTTATCAGAGGTGTTGTTTGCAAAAATCTTCTCCCATTCAGTTGGTTGCCTCTTTATTTTGTCGATGGTTTCTTTTGCTGTGCAGAAGCTTTTAAGTTTGATATAGTCCCATTCATTTATTTTAGCTTTTACTTCCCTTGCTTTTGGAGTCAAATTCACAAAATGCTCTTTGAACCCAAAGTCCATATGTGTAATACATATGTTTTCTTCTATGTAGTTAGTTTATTGTTTCAGGTCTTAAGCTTAGGTCTTTGATCCATTTTGAATTACTTTTGGTACATGGTGACAGATAGCAGTCCAGTTTCATTCTTTTGCACGTGGCTTTCCAATTCTCCCAGCACCATTTCTTAAAGAGTCTGTCTTTTTTCCATCGTATGTTTTTGGCTTCTTTGTAAAAAATTATCTGTCCATATTTATGTGGGTTTATTGCTGGGTTCTCAGTTCTATTCCATTGGTCTGTGTGTCTATTTTTCTGCCAATACCATGCTGTTTTGATTATTGTAGCTCTGTAGTGCAAGCTAAAGTCAGGGAGTGTGATACCACCAGCATCGTTCTTTGTTCTTAGGATTGCTTTGGCTATTTGGGGTGTTTTGTGGTTCCATACAGATCTGATGATTTTTTTGTTCTATTTCTTTAAAATATGCCTTTGGGATTTTGATGGGGATTGCATTAATTTTCTATATTGCTTTGAGTAATATGGCCATTTTAACTATGTTGACTCTTCCAATCCATGAGCATGGAATGTCTTTCCATTTCTTTGTGTCCTCTTCAATTTCTTTTAAAAATGTCTTATAGTTTTCAGCATATAGGTCTTTCACATCCTTGGTTAAGTTTATTCCTAGGTATTTTATTCCTTTTGCTGCAGTTGCAAAAGAAATTGTGGGGTTTTTTTTAAATTTTTTTCTGAGAGTTCATTGTTAGTATATAGGAATGCAATGGACTTTTGTATGTTGATTTTGTAGCTGGCATCTTTACTGTATTCGTTGATTGTTTCTAATAGCTTTTTGGTGGAGTCTTTAGGGTTTTCTATATGTAGCATCTTGTCATCTGCAAAAAGTGACAATTTAAGTTCTTCATTCCCAATTGGGATGCCTTTTATTTCTTTCTCTTGCCTGATGGTTCTGGCGAGGTCTTCCAACACTGTGTTGAAAAGCAGAGGTGATAGGCGACAGCCCTGTCGTGTTCCTGAACATAGAGCAAAAGGTTTCAGTTTTTCACTGTTAATTATGAGATTAGCTGAGGGTTTGTAGTATATGCCCTTTATGATGTTAAGGTATTTTCTTGCTATACCTATTTTATTAAGTGTTTTAATCATAAATGGATGTTGTATCTTGCCAAACGCTTTTTCTGCATCAATTGATAGAATCATATGATTTTTGTTATTATTTTGTTTCTGTGGTGTATCACATTGATCCATTTGTGTATGTTGAACCATCCTTGTGCCCCGGGGATGAACCCCACTTGGTTGTGATAAATAATCTTTTTAATGCATTGTTGCATTCGATTTGCTAGAATTTTGTTGAGGATTTTTTGCATTTGTATTCATCAGAGATATTGGTCTGTAATTTTCTTTTTTCGTGTTACCCTTACCAGGTTTTCGTATCAGGGTAATGTTGGCCTCATAAAATGAGTTAGGGAGTACTATCTCTTCTTCAACTTTTTGGAAGAGTTTGAGTAGGACAGGTATTAGATCCTCTTTGAAGGTTTGGTAGAATTCACTAGTGAAGCCATCTGGTCCCGGACTTTTGCTTTTGGGAAGGTTTCAGATGACTGATTCAATTTCCTTACTGGTGATCGGTCTATTTAGATTTTCCAATTCTTTGTGATTCAGCCTAGGAAGGCTATATGTTTCTAAGAACTTGTCCATTTCTTCTAGGTTATTGAATTTGGTGGCATATAGTCCTTCATACTATTCTTGGATGATCCTTTGTATTTCTGTGGCATCCGTGATAACTTCCCCTCTTTCATTTCGGATTTTGTTTATTAGTGTCTTTTCTCTTTTTATCTTAGTGAGTCTAGCGAAGGGTTTGTCAATTTTGTTAATCTTTTCAAAGAACCAGCTCTTTGCCACATTAATTTTTTCTATTGTCTTTTTCTTCTGTATTTCATTGAGTACTGCTCTGATTTTTATGATTTCCTTTCTTCTGTTGACCTTCGGTTTCATTTGTTCTTCTCTTTCTAGCTCTTTGAGGTGTGACTTGAGGTTATTTATCTGGGTTTTTCCTTGTTTCTTGAGATACGCTTGTAATGATATAAATTTTCCTCTTAAAACTGCTTTCACTGCCTGCCAAAAATTTTGGTAGGATGTATTTTCATTCTCATTTACTTCTATGTATATTTTGATCTCTCCTCTTATTTCTTCTTTGACCCGGTAGTTCTTTAAAATTATGTTGTTTAATCTCCACATATTTGTGGGTTTTATTGCTTTCTTTTTGCAGTTGATATCCAATTTCAAAGCCTTGTGATCAGAGAATATGCTTGATATGACTTCAATCTTCTTAAATTTGCTGAGGCTGGTTTTATGTCCCAATATGTGGTTTGTCCTTGAGAATGTTCCATGTACACTAGAAAAGAATGTATCGTCTGATGTTCTAGGATGAAGTTCTCTATAAATGTCAATTATGTCCATTTCATCTGATGTGTCATTTAGGGCTGTTATTTCTTTTTTTCTGTTTGGATGATCTATCCATAGCTGTCAATGATGTATTTAGGTCCCCTAGTAGAATTGTGTTTTGGTCAATTTCTTTCTTTAGTAGTTGCTTTGTATATTTCGGTGCTCCCTAATTGGGGGCATAAATAATGATGACAATTATGTCTTCTTATTGTATAGTCTCCTTTATAATTATGAAATGTCCATCTTTGTCTCTTTTTAACTTTTCTATCCTGAAGTTTGTTTCATCTGATATCAGTATGCTACACTTGATTTTCTGGATACCATTTGCTTGGAATGTCAATTTCCACCTTTCACTTTCAGTCTATTCTTGTCCTTATAGGTAAGATGTGTCTCTTGAAGACAGCATATGGTTGGGTTTAGTTTTTGGATCCAGTCTGCTACTCTGTGCCTTTTTATTGGTGAGTTCAGTCCATTTACATTTAGGGTTATTACTGATATGTGAGGATTTCCTATCATTCCATCTTTGGTTTTCTGGTTAGATTGTGTCCCCATTATTTCTTTGCCTTTTTGTTGTTGTCTATTATTTCTGTGTGGTGGTATTCTATGATTTTTCAGTTCTGGATTTTTTTTGAGTGGTTACCTTTAAGTTTATGTAAAAGAAAAATTTCATATTTAGAGTATTCCATTTTCTTCAGCATGCTTACTTTCTCCATTTCCATATTCTGGTTCAGGCCTTTACTCTCCCCCATTTTGTTTTGGTTGCCAGAAATTATCCCTATTTATGCTGGTTGAATAACCTCCTTCTGTATTTCTTGTAGTGCAGGTAGTGTGTTAGAAAATTCCCTCAGTTTCTGTATGTCTGGAAAGGTCTTTATTCCTCCTTCATATCTAAAAAATATCTTTGCTGGATATATTATTCTTGGCTCATAATTTCTCTCTTTCAATAGTTTGACTATTGATTCTACTCCCTCCTGGCTTTATAGAGTTTCTGCTGAAAAATTGGATGATAATCTAATGGGCTTTCCTTTGTAGGTTACTGTCTTCTTTTCCCTGGCTGCCTTGAGGATTCTTTCTTTGTCATTAATTTTTGACAGCTTCAATACAGTGTGTCTTGGAGGAGGCCTGTTTGGGTTGAGGTAATTAGGTGTTATGTTGGCTTATTGGATTCGAAGATCCAGTTCTTTCCACAAATTTGGGCAGTTCTTGTCAACTGTTTGAATATACTCTCTGTTACCCTCTCCTTTTCTTCTCCTTCTTGTATTCCCATTATTCTTATATTGCTTTTTCCGATAGAGTCAGAAAGTTCTTGTAGAGTTCTTTCATTTCTTTTAAGTCTCAAGTCTCTTTCTTCTTCCATCTGTCATTTCCAGATTTCTATCTTCGATGTCACTGATTCTTTCCTCCATCTGGTCAATTCTACTACCTAAGCTGGTTATTTTATTCTTTATTTCTTTTACTCAGTCCTTAATCTCCAAAAATTCCATTTGATTCTTTTTAAAATTTCAATCTCTTTATTAAAATGTTCATTTTGTGTTTGATTGTGTTTTTGAGTTCATTAAACTGCCTGTCTGTGTTTTCTTGTATCTCACTGAGTTTTTTAAGAACTACAATCTTGAATTCTCTGGCATTTAAGTCACATATTTTCATGTCTTTAAGTTCATTTGCTGGAGACTTTTCATTTTCTTTCTGAGCTGTCTTGTTACCTTGGTTGTTAATGGCAATTAATGACTTATCATTTATCTTCCTAGGCATCTACAGGAGTGGGTTCTGCAGCAGGTTGGTAGAAAGAGGTCTTTCTTTTGTTTTCCAGTAGGTGTTGGTAGAATGTTTTACTTTATGTCCGGCTACAGCCTTTTATTCTCTGTCACACTCTAATGTTATATTTTCTGTGCACTACTTCGGCTTCACACAATGGGGGGATTCCCTGGAAGGCAGGCTTCTCCTCTGTGAACCTGGGTCACAGTTCACCTGGGTCACAGGGCACTGTGTCTGTTGGGGGATGTGGAGAGTGTCTGAATTGCCAAAGTCTTCCTGCACCAGATTCAGAGCCCATGTGTTTCAGCAACTCTGTTTACTCCTGCAGGGATTCACCCAGATAGGTGGAGACAGGGGTGGGATGGGTTTTGAGAGGCTGCCCAGAGCAATGGCGGTGACCACCACCACAGCCCATCCTGCCTCCGCGGCTCCCTCCCCTTTGCTGGACCCAATTCGGCTTTGAGTCCATGTCTTCAGACTACAGTTATCAGAACTGGAAATATTCTGTTCTTTTGATCTGACACTGCTACTGTTCCACTTCTAGCACTGGGCAGGTGGGAGCGGGGTGAGCTCAGCAGGGTTGGGAGGGGGCGACTAAGCTCAGTGCCTAAGGCTTCCATTCTCTCCTGGGGGGTGAGGGCTTAAACCTCTATTTTCACCCTTCTTCCTTTAGTCTTTGCTCTGAGATCTCTGCTCTGAGCATTGGGTTCAGCCGTATTATATGCTGTCCCCTCAGCCCTGTGTGCCATAAGCTTAGCCCTAGCAGTCCGAGTTCTTCCCTCACTGGCAGCTGCAGTAGTTCCAGAATACAGCAAGCTCAGAGCACCAAGCTAGGTTTTCATCCTGTACCCACGCGGCCCCATTTCCGCACTTCTCCCTTCCCTCCTCCCCTGCTCACGCAATTTGCCCACTTTTAGATAATTTCAGTAGTGCGCCTCTTACTCTTGCCTGTCTGCTGCACAGGGAGTCCTTTGTGCAGTTATAGTTGTTCAATTCGTTGTAAATTCCAGGGGAGATTTCCAGAGGCTCACCTCACACCACCATTTTTATGAGGTCACCTCTACACTATTTTGATATCAGAGGGATTATTCATTATGAGTTTGTACCAAGGGGAGGTATTGACCCTCGGGCTCACTGGTTGTGAGGACTGGCCTTAACTACAGTGGAGGAGTTGTGGTGCAGGGGCTGACCCTACAGAGCAGGATCTGTGTCAGCAGGGCTCCAGTGCCTGCCCAATTTGCCCCATGGGTTTGTTGTCCTTGGAGGTGGCTGGGTGATGCTTAGCACATTTTGAAGCTGGCTCCTGGAGCCACCTAGGAAGTGGACTTCAGGCCTTCTTGGCCTGGTCTTTCTTGCTCCAACTTTTGGACCCTAACCAGACCCTGTGCGTGGATAAACTCCCTTAGCTCTGCTCTTCTCACAGAGGGATTTAACAGTGAGTTCACTCCCTGTGAACACCTAGTCCACTTTTACCTAGTTTACTTTTCTTGGTTACAACTGTTTGCTATTCTAAGCTTAATCCAGCTACTCCAACTGTGAGTACTTTAAATTCTTGTTTTCCCCTGGATGTGACAGCAGTGTTTCCACATTGATGGTTCAGCAAGTTTTACTTGTGGGAATTTAATTGCTTTGTCTAATATGAACTGAAAACCCAATGAACTAATTCCATAAGCTCAGTCTGCTTCTTTATAGGAATGCAGTAGGACTCATTGGAGATGATGACCATTGGGGTCACAGTAGTAAGGCTTATTGTACTTACTTTGTGCTCATAGAGCAGCTTAAAAGTTGTATTACTTTTCTTCCTATTGTTACTAAATACAGAGGGAATGCAAGTAGGTCTATTCTTGACAGGTGTTTGAGCTAATTAGTATTTGAACATCTTTATGTTAGAATAAAAAGCAATCTCTTTTGTCTTATATTTCTTTTGCAAAGTTATGAAAATAATTTAAAATACTATCTTCTGAGACTATAATGTCTTCAGAGGAAATTTTTCAGATTCGCTTGAAGGTCTTCACTTTATTCTTCTGCCCTATCTTGCAAAATGTTACTTACTTTTGTGCAAACCAAGTGTTTCTTTGCTCATTTCTTTTGGAAGGTTTCGATGGCACGAGAACTGATATCTATTACACTAGATTTTTAAAATTATAAATAATTATCACAACAAATTAAATAAACTCAAGCTTTAAAAGTGCCACAACATAGTAGAGTACTTTCTTATGAGCTTGTGATGACAATAGTAAAGAAAACAAAGAATCTTGGAGTCTTTTAAATTTAGCTAATGGGATTTTATTGGTTGACATATTCAATAATATACATTGAAGCAAAGATTGGGTAACATTTTAGTGAAAAATCAAAAGTACCAGCTCTCACCCTTACTAGCTGTGTGACCTTGTGTATGTTGCTTAACATTTCTGAGCTTTAATTTCCTCAACTGTAAAAAAGGGATGATAATAATAGGGATTGTCTCTTAAGATTGTTGTTCTCATTTAATTCTCTTAAACGAGTTATTAGTGTTTAGTATGGGGCATAGTATATAGTAAGTGTTCAATAAATGTTACCTAAAAAAGCAAATTAGCTTTAGGTTCCTTTTTGTAATATATATTGTGGTAATCAGCCTCTCTGTAACCATCATCAATGGTCCCTACCTCCTGATATTCATGCCCTTGTGAGTCTCTCATTGTACCAGAGTTAGTATGTCTGACCAATAGGACATGACAGAAGTCATGGTGTGTCACTTCTGAGATTCGGCTATAAAAGGCTGTGGCTTTCACCATCTTGGGCTCTCCTTGCTCTGGGGGAGACATTCAGGCTGCTGACAGGCCCACTTAGCAAGGACCTGGGGTACTGAGCCAACAGCTGGGGAGGAACTGGAACCTACCAACAACCATACAAATGAGCCTGGAAGTGGATTCTCCAGCCCCAGCTGACTGCAGTCCTGGCTGACAGTTTAACTGCAACCTCACGAGAGACCTTGTATCAGATCCCGCTGCACCTAAAATAGTGGTGTACCTTACAGTTGATGTGTCTTAGATTTGAAGAAATATTCTCATTTTCCTAAATCACACCATAATAATGCAATCAATCTTTTTATCGTTCTGAACCACACTTCTTAAACTGCCATGATCTTTATCTTTAGAAAAAATGATGAATATTTGAAACAAAGATGCATAGGCACATTTGCCATCTAGAAGGATTGCAACACTTAATTGACCAACTGTTAACTAATTTATCACTGTGAACTTTTTTTGCATTGAATGTGCTGCTAGAGATGTTGATAGTGGTTAAGAGTGGCTGGTGACTTAAAACCTATGAAAGTGTTCTTAGCAGGCACAGAAAGAAAGGCTGTTTATTGTGAATCACCTGGGTGTACAGGGACTTTATTCTTGTGGCTTATAATTCTCATCCAGAAATCCCTGATAGGTTGGTCACTTAAATTATGGGATAGGATGCGGCTTGGGGAAGGGTATCTCTCTCTATGCCTGCTCCCCACATCCCACATTCCATGTCAGCCAGTGTTAGAAGTAGTGTGTAGTGAGAGGGAGGGAGGGAGAAAGAAAGGAATATAAATGAGGTGCTTCAGAATGTCTCCATGGTAACAAAGTACTTTGCCAGCAGAGGAAATTTGGGTTTCTAGAATTAGACTCTTGCGTGTTTATTTAAAATTAACACAAATCATTAACATTATCATAATGCATTTTCTAGGTCATCAGAGGACTAATGTATTAATTGTAGGGCATGATCTGACAGGACTATCGTGAACTCCATATTTATTACATAATTATTATTTCTGCTTTGTAAATACCCCACAGAATTCTGCCTTTGTATTTTCTCTCCGTCACCCTAGCACAGCACTTTGGCTACAGTTTTTTCACTAACCCTCCAATCCGTGCACCATACATAATGCTGTCACAACAAGCTTCTTACCTTTACTGCTCAGGAATTGCAACAGATTCTGTGGTCAGCAGAATAATGTACTTCTCCCACCCCCACCACACCCAGAATGTCCACGTTGTAATCCCCAGAACCTGTGAATATGTTCATTTACATGGCAAAGTGGAATTAGGGTTGTAGATGGAATTAAAGCTGCTGTGTTATAGTAAGGAAGATATTTGGTTTTTGCCCCCAGTTCCTGGCACAGAGCTCCTAAAACTCTTGGAATTTCTGGAGTGATAGGGTGATAGGAGCATTTTCTTTCTTTCTTTCTTTCTTTTTTTTTTTTTCTGTAATGAGATGACTCTTGGTGGGTCCCTAGATAGCATGCGGGATAGGAGCTGGTCACCAGAAAGGCCAACCATTGATTAGAAACTTGGAATTTTCAGCTCCATTCTCCCAACCTCTGGGAAGGAAAGAGGGGCTAGAGATTAAGTTCATTACTAAAGTCCATACTCATGCCTACATAATGAAATTTCCCTAAAAAACCCTTAAATGATGGGATTTGGGGAGATTCTGCACTGGCAAACATATGTGTGTGCTGGGAGGGTGGCATACCCCAACTCCATGGGGACAGAGGTTCCTGCACTCAGGATACTTCTCTACCTTGGCCTATGTACCTCTTCATCTGACTGTATTTGCATCTTTTATAATAAACTCTAATAGTAAGTATTACTATTAGTAAGTATTTTCCTGAGTTCTGTGAGTCATTCTAGCAAATTACCGAACTTTGGTGGTGGGTGTGGCGGGGGGGGGAGGTATGTGGGAACCCCTGACTTTGTAGCCACGTTGAACAGAAGCGAGTCTAACGCAGGGAACGAACACTTTGCAAGTGGTATTGAAGTGAGGGCAGTCTTGTGGGAAGAACCTTTAAACCTGTGCAGTCTGATGCTAACTATGGGTACTTAGTGTCAGAACTGAGTTGTAGGACACCCAGTCGGTGCTGGAGAGTTGGAGAAGTAGTCTTGAGAAAGACACTATGTATCAGGAGGAGAACAAAGCTCCTCAGTTGCTAACCAGCTGATCTTAAAAAAAAGGGACAGTATCCTGGTTATCAAGGTGGGCTCAATATAACATACAAAATTCTTAAAAGTACAAAAGGGAGGTGAAAGAGAAGGTCAGAGTAGTGCCGTGTGGAAAGGATCAGACCCGTCATTGCTGGCTTGGAGGAAATGACTATGAGCCAAGGAATGTGGTTGGCCTCTAAATGCTAAAAATGCTGGAAATGGATTCTCCCCTAGAGTTTCCAGAAGGAATGCAGTCTTGTGGGCATCTTGATTTTAACCCAGTGAGGACTTACAACCTACAGAACTGTAAGATAATAAATTTGTGAATTTTCAAGCCTCTCTATTTGTTAATGCTAGAAAGCACCCTACTTCCTCTCTACCTGATCCAAAGCCTACCTACCTTAACACTTAAACTGTTTCATTTGTTTTGTGTTGCTTTCCAGCTAGAGTTAACATTTCTTGAGCATGTATTTACGATTGATCCTCATATCCACGGATTTAGTACTTGTGAATTCACTTAATTGCTAAAATTCATCTGTAATCCCCTAAATCATTCACAGATATGTGCAAGTGACAAAAGAGTTCGGTTACCGGACTTGCATGTTTCCAGTTGAGGTCAAACAAGACCATGCTTTGCTTTCTTGTTTCAGTTCTCACCTTGTAACAAGTATCCTTTAGTGTCATTTTTTATTTTTTGCATTTTTGTGCTTTTAATTGGTGATTTTGCTATTTAAAATGTCCCCAAGCATAGTGCTGAAGTTCTGTCTCGTGTTCTAAGCACAAGAAGGCTGTGATATACCTTATGGAGAAATTATGTGTGTTAGATAAGCTTCATTTAGGCATGACTCATAGTGCTGTAAGTTGTGAGTTCAAGTATAATAAAATAAAAAAATATATTAAATAAGGTGTCTTTAAACACATAAAACAAGGTTATATATTGATTTGTTGAAAAAAAGTGTTGTGGCCAGTGGCATGCAGGAACCTAACTCTGTATTTCCCCCAGGAACAATGGTTCAGTATTCACTAACGCTGTGAATACCTCGAATAAAGAAAAATGATTGTATTTTGTATTCACTAATGCAAGCTAACACAATGTTGGCACACAGAAGCTACTTAATAATTGCTTTCTGACTGATTGGGGGAGAAAAACCCAGATCAGATAACTTTTATTGCAGTGAAGTATGTGCCAGTATTTTGCAGTTTGCATAGAACAAATGAGTTTTATTTGTTCTATATAAATATCTTCTCATGTCTGGTTCAACTAAGACCGAGAATGAAGTGTTCCCAAATATATTGTTGTTCCCTAATAGTTATATAGTATATCTAAGCTGTATCTGTGTGAATAAAACTAGAACATGTCTATATTAAAAGAACAAGGGTTCTACCTTCTCATTTTAGGTAGGGAGAATATTTCCTCTCTAGCTCTAAATTTCAACTTTTTACTTATATAACCTTAAGGAACTTTGAAAGATTATGTAATCCCTCACCATTTTACATTGTCCTCTAATATTTTCCTCATAAGTTTAAATAGTTGCAAAAGATTTAATTGCTAGTCTAACATAAATATAGGCATACCTCAGATTTAATATGGGTTCAGTTCCAGACCATCTCAGTAATGTGAGTCACTGTGGGGACAGAGCCAGGAGTACAGTTTCCAGGCTCTCAGCCTCATGTGGAAAGGTGATGGCTCAGGTAGTAAATGGCCATCAACTGTGATTGGATGGCCAACAGCTGTGGCTAGTTGGCTGTCACCTGTAACCAGTGAGCCATTGGCCACTAATATAACTGCTGTGGCTATACTAGCAGCAACTGGGGGCTAGAAAGAAGATGGTGGCTGAGCTAGCAAGAGCGGATTGCATCTAGCAAGTGAGGTTGGATTCCAGAGAGAAGCGGACAACGGACTGCAGATCGTGTGGCTCCTGCTTCCTGTGTCTCCAACCCAGCCACAAGCGAGATTATAATGGTATGACTCCCCTATCTATGGCTCCGTGGGTGTTCCTTTTTGGCCTCACCATATCCTGCGTTCTTATGTGAGGAGCGGGACCAGACACCCCACATGACACCCCGCATGACAGTCACACAAATTTTTTGGTCCCGCAAAGGGACCCGCAAGGGATGGTGGGCAGCGCCCCCTGCAACTAAAATTGAACACGGCACCTTGAGCTGAGCTGCCTCTGAGCTCCCGGATGGCTCAGTTGGTTGGAATGTGTCCTCTTAACCACAAGGTTGCCAGTTCGATTCCTCGACTCCTGCAAGGCATGGTGGGCTGTGCCACGCAACTAGCAACGGCAACTGGACCTAGAGTTGAGCTGTGCCCTCCACAACTAAGACTGAAAGGACAACAACTTGACTTGGGAAAAAAAAAGTGCTGGAAGTACACACTGTTCCCCAATAAAGTCCTGTTCCCCTTCCCCAATAAAATCATATATATATATATATATATATATATATATATATATATATATACACACACACATAGATACAAATGAGAATGAAAATACATCCTACCAAAATTTGTCAGATGCAGCGAAAGCAGTTTTAACAGGGAAATTTGTATCATTACAGACCTATCTCAAGACACAAGAAAAAACCCAGATAAATAACCTCAAGTCATACCTTAAAGAGCTAGAAAAAGAAGGACAAATGAAACCGAAGGTCAACAGAAGAAAGGAAATCATAAAAATCAGAGCAGTACTCAATGAAATACAGAAGAAAAAGACAATAGAAAAAATTAATGTGGCAAAGAGCTGGTTCTTTGAAAAGATTAACAAAATTGACAAACCCTTGGCTAGTCTCACTAAGATAAAAAGAGAAAGGACACTAATAAACTCAGAAATGAAAGAGGGTAAGTTATCACGGATGCCACAGAAATACAAAGGATCATCCAAGAATACTATGAAGGACTATATGCCACCAAATTCAATAACCTAGAAGAAATGGACAAGTTCTTAGAAACATATAGCCTTCCTAGGCTGAATCACAAAGAATTGGAAAATCTACATAGACCGATCACCAGTAAGGAAACTGTATCAGTCATCTGAAACCTTCCCAAAAGCAAAAGTCCGGGACCAGATGGCTTCACTAGTGAATTCTACCAAACCTTCAAAGAGGATCTAATACCAATCCTGCTCAAACTCTTCCAAAAAGTTGAAGAAAAGACAATACTCCCTAACTCATTTTACGTGGCCAACATTACCCTGATACGAAAACCTGGTAAGGGTAACACGAAAAAAGAAAATTACAGACCAATATCTCTGATGAATACAGATGCAAAAATCCTCAACAAAATTCTAGCAAATTGAATGCAACAATGCATTAAAAAGATTATTTATCACAACCAAGTGGGGTTCATCCCCGGGGCACAAGGATGGTTCAACATACACAAATGGATCAATGTGATACACCACAGAAACAAAATAATAACAAAAATCATATGATTCTATCAATTGATGCAGAAAAAGCGTTTGGCAAGATACAACATCCATTTATGATTAAAACACTTAATAAAATAGGTATAGCAAGAAAATACCTTAACATCATAAAGGGCATATACTACAAACCCTCAGCTAATATCATAATTAACAGGGAAGAGCTGAAGCCCTTTGCTCTATGTTCAGGAACACGACATGGCTGTCCCCTATCACCTCTGCTTTTCAACACAGTGTTGGAAGCCCTCGCCAGAACCATCAGGCAAGAGAAAGAAATAAAAGGCATCCCAATTGGGAATGAAGAACTTAAATTGTCACTTTTTGCAGATGACAAGATGCTACATATAGAAAACCCTAAAGACTCCACCAAAAAGCTATTAGAAACAATCAACGAATACAGTAAAGATGCCAGCTACAAAATCAACATACAAAAGTCCATTGCATTCCTATATACTAACAATGAACTCTCAGAAAAAATTTTTTAAAAAAACCCACAATTTCTTTTGCAATTGCAGCAAAAGGAATAAAATACCTAGGAATAAACTTAACCAAGGATGTGAAAGACCTATATGCTGAAAACTATAAGACATTTTTAAAAGAAATTGAAGAGGACACAAAGAAATGGAAAGACATTCTGTGCTCATGGATTGGAAGAATCAAAATAGTTAAAATGGCTGTGGGGACAGAGCCGCAAAAAGCAGTTTCCAGGCTCTCGGCCTCACACAGAAAGGTGCTGGCTCAGGTAGTAAATGGCCATCGACTGTGATCAAATGGCCATCAGCTGTGGCTAGTTGGCCATCAGGTGTAACCAGTGAGCCATTGGCCACTAATATAACTGCCGTGGCTACGCTAGCAGCGAATGGGGACTAGCAAGAAGATGGTGGCTGAGCCTGCAAGCGGCGCAGTGAGGGTTGAGAATTGTGTGGCTCTTGTTTCCTGTTTCTCCAGCGAGAGTATAGAGATATGACTCCCCTACCTATGGCTCTGTGGGTGTTCCTTTTTGGCCTCATTATATCCTGCATTCTTATGTGGGGAGTGGAACCAGAGACCCTGCAGGCCGCCCTGCATGACACATGGCGCAGCGAGCAGGGTTTCCTGCATGACAATGGCCATATTATCCAAAGCAATATACAGATTTAATACAATCCCTATCAAAATCCCAATGGTATTTTTTAAAGAAATAGAACAAAAAAATCATCGATTTGTTTGGAACCCCAAAGACCCTGAATAGCAAAAGCAATCCTAAGAAAAAATAACAATGCTGGAGGTATCACACTCCCTGACTTTAGCTTGTATTACAGGGCAACAATAATCAAAACAGCATGGTATTGGCAGAAAAACAGACACATAGACCAATGGAATAGAATTGCAAACTCAGAAATAAACCCACATAAATATGGACAGATAATTTTTGACATAGAAGCAAAAAACATACATTGGAGAAAAGACAGGCTCTTCAATAAATGGTGCTGATAGAATTGGAAAGCCATGTTCAAAAGTATAAAACTGGACTGCTATCTGTCACCGTGTACCAATATTAACTCAAAATGGATCAAAGACCTAAACATAAGACTGGAAACAATAAACTGCATAGAAGAAAATATAGGTAAACTTATGGACCTTGGGTTCAAAGAACATTTTATGAATTTGACTCCAAAGGCAAGGAAAGTAAAAGCTAAAATAAATGAATGGGACTATATCAAACTTAAAAGCTTCTGCACAGCTAAAGAAACCATCGACAAAATAAAGAGGCAACCAACTGAATGGGAGAAGATTTTTGCAAACAGTGCTTCTGATAAGGGATTAATGTCCAAAACATACAAGGAACTCATACAATTCAACCAACAAAAGAACAAACAATCCAATTGAAAAATGGGCAGAGAAGCTGAAGAGACATTTCTCCAAAGAGGACATACAAATGGCAAATAGACATATGAAGAAATGGTCAACTAATCACTAATCATCAGAGAAATGCAAATAAAAACCACAATAAGATATCACCTCACCCCAGTCAGAATGGCTATCATCAACAAGACAAATATTAACAAGCGTTGGAGAGGCTGTGGAGAAAAAGGAACCCTCATCCACTGTTGGTGAGAATGCAGATTGGTACAGCTGGTATGAAAGGCAGTGTGCAGTGTCCCTCAAAAAATTACAAATAGAATTACCATATGACCCAGCAATCCCTTTGTTGGGTATCTACCAAAAAAAATCTGAAAACATTTATCCATAACGACAAGTGTGCTCCAATATTCATTGTAGCCTTTTTTATGGTGGCCAAGACATGGAAACAACCAAAATGTCTTTCAATAGATGAATGGATAAAGAAGTTGTGGTATATGTACACAATGGAATACTATTTGGTAGTAAGAAAAGATGAAATAGTGCCATTTGTGACAACATGGATGGATCTTGAGATTATAATGCTAAGCAAAATAAGTCAGACAGAAAAAGTAGAGAACCATATGATTTCACTGATATGTGGTATATAAACTAAAAACAACAAAAGAACAAGACAAGCAAATGAGAAACAAAAATTCATAGACACAGACAATAGTTTAGTGGTTACTAGAGGGTAAGAGGGGAAGGGGTGGTAGATGAGGGTAAAGAGGATCAAATATATGGTGATGGAAGGAGAACTGACTCTGGGTGGTGAACACACATTATAATTTATAGAGGATGTAATACAGAATTGTATACCTGAAATTTATGTAACTTTACTAACAATTGTCACCCCAATAAACTTTAATTTAAAAAAAAATAAAGTTAAAAAAATACTTTATTGTTAAAAAATGTTAACCATCACCTGAGTCTTCAAAAAGTCATAATCTTTTTGCTGGTGGAGGGTCTTGTGTCAATGTTGATGGCTGCTGACTGATCAGGGTGGTGGTTGCTGAAGGTTTGGGTGGCTTTGGCAATTTCTTTAACGCTGGAATTTGCTGCATCAATTAACTCTTCCTTTCACTTGAACATTTAGAGGCCATTGTAGGGCTGTTAACAGGCCAAATTTCAATATTGCGGTGTCTCAGGGAACAGGGAGGCCCGAGGAAAGGGAAAGAGATGGGGGATGATGGGTAGTAGGAGCAGTCAAAACACATGTACATTTATCAATTAAGTTCTCCATTGTATATGGTTTGGTTCGTAGTACCCCCAGAACAATTACAATAGTAACATCGAAGATCACTGATTACAGATCACCATAACAAATACGATAATAATGAAAAAGTTATAAATACTGCAAGAATTACCAAAATGTGACATAGAGACATGAAGTGAGTAAATGCTGTTGGGAAAATTGTGTCAATAGACTTGCTTGATGCCAGGTTGCTACAAACTTTTAATTTGTAAAAAACGCAGTATCTGCAAAGTGCAATAAAGTGAAGTGCAAAACACTTGGTATCAACACATTTAAATTAAGCTGTTACGTCTCTCTTTTAAATGCATCCAAGGAAATATAAAAAGCCAAGGACCATATGATTTCACTCATATGTGGGATATAAAACTAAAAGTAAGAAATGAACAAGACAGACAAACAAACAAAAACTCATAGACCCAGACTAGTGGCTGAGGAAGATAGCGGGGTGGGAGGGAGGTAGAAATGGGTAGAGGGTCAAATATATGGCGACAGAAGACGATTTGACTTTGGTGGCAAACACACAATGCAATATACAGATGACGGGCTATAGAATTGCACACTTGAAAACTATATAATTTTATTAACCAATTAACCTTCCTAATTTTAAAGAAACAGAAGCAAAGGCAGCCAATAAGGTTAATGAATAGTCCAACATCACATAGCTAACTGAGACTTCAACTCAGGGTTTCCAGCCCCGTAGTCCACTCTATAAATTTCTTAATACTAGAGATTCAGCATGAATTAGTTTTGTTTGTTTGTTTCTTTTTTTTATGAGTTTAGTTTTGATGAGGAAATACTTTTGTAGACTGTGTACTGACATAAGGTTTAGACCAACATATCAGGGGTAATATTCATGAAGTCTTCATTTTAGAGTGAACATCCAAAACAAGAGAAAGAAATTGAATTCCAAGAGGAACAGTGGAACATATCCATATAATTGTCAAGCTGATGGGTTCCAGGGTACAGTGAGATACTTACTAACAAAAGACATTGTGTTTATTCTAAGCCTTTGAAATTCTCTCAGTGGGGATGAATATATGGAATTCTTAAGACGACAGTGATTCTTTGACCCAGGATAATGAGGAATATGATTTTGAGATTTCATAATTTGATAGACATTTTCCTAGAGCCCGGGAGAAGTCCTGACAATGGATTTATGGCTGGGATATTGATGCAGAGTTATAGAAAACACTGGCGAAAAAAGGAAACATACTAGTCATGAAACAGCTCCCGACAGAAAATGTATATATTTGTAATGTATTAAAATTCTCAGGACTACTAACATAGCAATCAAAAATAGTCATAAACACTTCAAAATTTAAGTAAAAAAGTAGAGATCATTTTTCTATGTTGTGGGTTGGGCAAGATATATGGGAATTTTATTGTTTTGTGTAACATATTTAGCACTTGCAACTCTAATACACATATTATACTCTATTTTAGTTCAATTCCCAACCTCAGAACGGAATATTGGGATGTGTTAGAGTACAGAGTAAAGGCTGATGTCTACTTTGAAAGGATGTGCCCTTTGGTATATGTGTGTAGGTTTGTGTGTTTGTTGAACTTGGGTGTTGGGGAGATACTTACTAGAAGCTGAGTGGGGCTGATGGGGGTCAAGAGGCCAGGGTCAGAGTAATGACAAATAATGCTCATCTCAATTGACTGCTGCAGCTTCCTGCTCCCCATTCCTCATGACTTCAGAGTTTCTGTCCAGCTCTGGATAGTAGAGGCACAAACAGACAAAACAGGCCCCATGCCATTGTTTGCATGGTGTAGGACACGCACCCCAGTTTATGGTTATCTCTCTGGCTGGCCAACATAATAATGATAATAGTTAATTTTTGCTGAGCACTTACTATGTGTCAGGCACTATTCTAACATTTTATATCTTATAAATTGTTTGATTTTCACAGCAATATTATGAAGTCGGTATTGCTATTATTCCCACTGTACAGATATAGAACAAAGAGCTTCAGGAATCTGTCCAAGGCCACAGTTAATAAGTGATAGAGTTGGGACTTAAATCCAAGAGGTTAGTCCAACAGTCGAAGGGCCTAACCACTACACTAAACAGATGGTGCCTAGATTCAGAGATATACCTAGTTATATCCAGTTCCAAGTCATTGGGAGGCACTGTTTCCAGGACATTTTAAGTACTTTGTAAGCTCCAAGTTTGTTTCAAATTAAAGGTCCCATTGCACATTATATTAAACATTAAAATGTATTCACATCCACATTAAAAGCTATATGTATTTGTACCTTTGCTGTAATACATTTGAAAGGATTTCAAAAAAACTAATTTTGCTCTTGAAATGATGTAGTCTTGAATACCACTCAGTTTATATTTGACTCTGATTTCTTGGTAATCACTGGACATACTCAGAAGTTTGATCAAAGTGAGAAAAAATGTTTTCAAATGCAATAATACTTTACAAATACTTAATTTTACATGAAAAAATTTGCTACATTTTATAGAGTGTTAATGAAACATATTAATTTCAATTTTGTAGTTTTCCTTTTTGTATTTTGGAATTAAAAAATTTTTTATTGTAAAATAAAACACACACACACACACACACAAAACCACACAGACCAAAGGTATGGATTAATGAATTATTATAAGGCAAAGATTTTTGTAACTACCACCAAAGTCAAAAAATACAACTTTGCCAGCCACTCCAAAAGACGCCACCCATGAGCCTATCTCAATCACAGCATAACCTACTCCCAAAAGTAACCACTATCCTGACTTCTATGGTAATCACTTCCCAATGTTTCTTTGTAGTTTTATTACCCAACTAGACAATCGATAATAGTTTGATCTTGTGCATTTTTTATATCTTTTGAGTTTTGTTTAATTTAAAGCCTCCCTTTCCTCCCTTTTATCCCTACAATTTATCTGTTGAAGACCTGTAGAGTTTGTCCTGTAGAATTTTCCAGTCTGGATTATGCTGATAGCATATTCAAGGTCCAATTTAACATATGAGGTGTGGTC
This sequence comes from Rhinolophus ferrumequinum, assembly GCF_004115265.2. Taxonomy (NCBI): domain Eukaryota; kingdom Metazoa; phylum Chordata; class Mammalia; order Chiroptera; family Rhinolophidae; genus Rhinolophus; species Rhinolophus ferrumequinum. The sequence continues at coordinate 6,149,492 of NC_046302.1, forward strand.
AAACAATGTGGTAAATGTTTAAATTAAAAAAAAAATTGATTATAGTAAAAGACACATTGCCATTAATCCCCCTCAAAATACTCCCCCTTGCTTCGAGCACACTTATTCCATCGTCCTTGCCACTTTCTGAAGCAGTTCTGGAAGTCTTCTTTCATGAGTTCTTTAGTTGTGCTGTTGTGGCTGCATTGATGTCCTGAATCGATTAAAAACGTTTACCTTTCATGGTCATTTTGACTTTGGGGAAGAGCCAGAAGTTGCATGGTGCCAGATCTGGTGAATAAGGTGGATAAGGACACACCATAATGTTTTTATTTGACAGAAATTCCCATACCAGAAGCCATGTGTGACACAGAGCCTTTTCGTTGTGATCAAAAAATATGGTGACTGCTGCTGCCGAGTGCTATCCAACGGAAAGGCTGGGATCTTCAATACGGGAAGGAGTGCATCAAACCTTGGTAACAGTATGTGACAAGTTTCAGTTTGTTCAGTGCAGTCAGTCAGGTGTGAGCTCTGGTTGACAGAAGGTGTGTTTTAAATTGTGCCATAAATCATGGATCAGGAATAACACATTAACATGAAATGGGCAAACAGTTTCATCCTCCATCATGGCAATAATCTATGTCACACACAGCTTCTGGTACGGCAATTTCTGTCAAATAAAAACATTACAGTATGTCCTCATCCACCCTATTCACCAGATCTGGCACTATGCAACTTCTGGCTCTTCCCCAAAGTCAAAATGACCATGAAAGAAAGGTAAACGTTTTGAATTGATTCAGGACATCAATGCAGCCACGATAGCGTAACTAAAGAACTCATGAAAGATGACTTGCAGAACTGCTTCAGAAAGTGGCAAGATGGATGGGATAAGTGTGTTTGAAATGAGGGGGAGAATTTTGGAGGGGGAGTATTTTGAGGGGATTAATGGCAATGGGTCTTTTACTGTAATAATTTTTAAAAAAATTTATTGGGGTGACAATTGTTAGTAAAATTACATAGATTTCAGGTGTACAATTCTGTATTACATCATCTATAAATCCCATTGTGTATTTACCACCCAGGGTCAGTTCTCCTTCCATCACCATATATTTGATCCCCCTTACCCTCATCTCTCACCCCCCTGTAATAATTTTTTTAATTTAAACATTCACCATATTTTGTGATTATACCTTGTATTCTACCTTTCCTCAGTATGTCATGCAAATTGTCAACTTGATCAGAGTCTTGATAAGATTCTTCTCTTTGACAAGACTATAGGAGGTGGTGTTTTCTTTCATCACTCAGAAGAAAGCTAATGCCTGATGTGTAATGCTAGGTGTTATCACTGCTCAATGTCGAGACCCATTAATTCAACAGGAGTTACAAAGTAGACATATGCTAATTATATTCAGTTATTTTCATCTATTCACTTGCAATACTTCCATAAAGCATTCCACGATCAACTCTTTGGTAACCATAAAGCATTCCACGATCAACTCTTTAGTAACCTACTGTACAGCACATATACGAAAGGCAGGATACATTTTTTATTCTTTCCCTTTATTTCTTTGGTTTGTTGCTTATGTGTTCATGGTACAGTTCAAAAATTAGTGTTTTTTTTAAAAAAGTATTAATATGAACTCATAGATTTAAACATATTTAATGGGTTTTAGTTCATTGTAATTATTATCTTTATTGAGTTTCAAATATCATGATCTTTGATGCAGTGGGAGTCTTTTAAGTTCCCCTAAGTACTTTAGACATAACCCTAATAATTTTTTAAAATTTATTTTTAAATTACAGTTGACATACAATATTATATTAGTTTTAGGTATACAACATGGTGATTAGACATTTATATACTTATACAATGATCATTACATCTAGCACCCATCTGGCACCATGTGTAGTTATTAAAATATTATTATTATATTCTCTGTGCTGTACATTACATCCACATGACTAATTTTATGACTGGCAGTTTGCGCGTCTTAATCCTTTCACCTTTTTTGCCCATCCCCCCCCATCTGGCAACCATCAGTTTGTTCTCTATGAGTTTGTTTCTATTTTATTTGCTTGTTCATTTACTTTGTTGTTTAGATTCCGCATATAAGTAAAATCACACAGTTTTGTCTTTATTTGTATGACTTTTATCAGTGGACACCTAGTTTGCTTCTATATCTTGACCACTGTAAATAATGCTGCAATGAACATAAGGGTGCAGACAATTAAGTTCATGAACTCATCTTAGAAAAAGTGCTACATACCTCATTGCTGAATATCACTATGGTCACCTTCAAAGTACTTCCCTTGGAAAGCTATGCACTGATGCCAGTGCCTAGTTCACCCTTCAAAGTAATTTTGGAACTCTTTTTCGGGAATGGATATCAGAGCTGTCATCATATTACCCATGATGTCCTGAATGTCATCAAAATGTCATCCTTTCAATATTTCCTTTATCTTAAGGTAAAGAAAGAAGTCATCAGGGGCCAGAACAGGTGTGTAGGGAGGATGTTCCAATACACTTATTTGTTTCTGGTTAAAAACTCCCTCACAGACAGTGCCGTGTGAGCTGGTGCATTGTCGTGATACAAGCGCCATGAATTGTTGGTGAAAAGTTCAGGTCGTCTTACTTTTTCACACAGCCCTTTCAGCACTTCCAAATAGTAAACTTGGTTAACTGTTTTTCCAGTTGGTACAAATTCATAATGAATAATCCCTTTGATATCCAAAAAGGTTAGCAACATTGTTGCAACAAGTTCCGGAACTTAATTGTCAGACCTCGTATGGCTGAATAGGTCCCCTTGAAGTAGCCTTTTGGTTTCTTTGGATAAATATCCAGAAGTAGGATTACTAGGTCTTTCTTTGTCTCCTGTTATAGTCTTTGTTTTAAAGTCTTTTTTTTTTTTCTGTATAAGTATTTGGTGTAAATATTGTTGCCACAGCTTTTTGTTTGTTTGTTTGCGTTTTCATGAAATATCTTTTTCCCTCCCTTTACTTTTAGTCTGTGTGTGTCTTTTGATCTGAAGTGAGTCTCTTATAGGCAGCATATATAAAGATCCTGTTTTCTTATCCATTCAGCCACCCTCTCTTTTCACTGGAGCATTTAATTTATTTACATTGAAAGTAATTGTTGATAGGTATGCAGTTATTGCCGTTTTATTATTCATATTTTTAATTTTTTTTTTCATCTTAAAGAAGTCCTTCTAAGATTCCTTGTAATACTGGTTTTGTGGTGATGAACTTCTTTAACTTTTTGTTGTCTGAGAAGCTTTATCTGTCCTCTGATTCTAATAGCTTTGCTGTATAGAGTAACCTTGCTTTTTATCACTTTGAGTATTTCCTGCCAGTCCCTCCTGGTCTGCAAAGTTTCTGTTGAGAAGTCATCTGATAGTCTTGTGGGAACTCCTTTGTAGGTAAACTGCTTTTCTCTTGCTGCTTTTAAGATTCTGTCTTTGTTGTTAACCTTTGGCATTTTAATTATGTGTTTTGGTGTTGACCTCTTTGGGTTCATCTTATTTGGGATGCTCTACGCTTCCTGGACTTGTATATCAATTTCCTTTGCCAGGTTAGGAAACTTTTGAGTCATTAGTTCTTCAAATAGCTTTTTAATTACTTGCCCTCTTTCTCTTCTTCTTCTGGTACCCCTATAATGCGAATGTTGGTATGTTTGAGGTTGTCCCAGAGACCCCTTAAATTCTCCTCATTTTTTGGTGTTCTTTTTTTGTTTTGTTGTTCTGATTGGGGGTTTTTTGCTACCCTATCTTCTAAATTTCTGGTTCAATCCTCTGCTTCATCTAATCTATTGTTGATTCCCTGTAATGTATTCTTCATTTTTGTTAATGTATTCTTCATTTCTGTTACTGTTATCTTCACTTCTGTTATTTCTGACTGGCTCTTTTTTATGTTTTCTATCCCCATTTTAATGTTTCCTATTTATTTAATGAAGTTCTCCCTGAGATCATTGAGCATCCTTATAAAGAGTTTCCAGAACTCTGCATCTGATAGATTGCTTGTCTCCATTTTGTTTAGTTCTTTTTCTGGAGCTTTGTTCCTTTTTTTTTTTTTTTTTAATTTGGGACATGTGTTTTTTGTCTCCCCATTTGGGTGCCTCCTTGTGCTTGTTTTTATGTATTAGGTAAGGCTGCTATGTCTCCCAGTCTTAGTAGAGTGGCCTTATGTAGTAGTAGTGTTGTGGGGCTCAGTGGCGCAGTCTTCCTTGTCACCTGAGTGCACACTTCAGGTGTGTTCCTTGTGTGGGTTGTGTGTGCCCTCCTGTTATAGTTGGGCCTTGGTTACTGTTTGCACATCTTTTTTTTTCTTGATGAGTCTGTCTAAAGGTTTATAAATTTTATTTTCAAAGAACCATTGAACCGTAGTTTCATTGATCTTTTCTATTTTTTTAGTCTCTATTTCATTTATGTCTACTCTGATCTTTATTATTTCCTTCCTTTCATTCTTGTTGGGCTTTGTTGTTCTGTTTTTAGTTTCTTTAGCTGTAAGGTGTTTATTTGAGGTTTTTTATTGTTTGTTTCTTGACATAGGCCTATATTGCTATGAATTTACCTCTTAGATCTTCTTTTGCTGTGTTGTGTAGATTTTGGTTATTGTGTTTTCATTTAAGCTTGTCTCCAGATATATTTTGATTTCCTTATTGGTTTCTATGTTAAACCGTTGATTGTTTAGTACAGGGGTGTCCAAACTGCGGCCCGCGGGCCAACTGTGGCCTGCAATCCATTTTTAATTGGCCCGCAGCAAATTCCAAAAATATATTTAGTTTACTTAAATAAACCAGGTGAGGCAATACATACTTCACCTCAAGTGAGTGGCCCAGCTGTTTGTGTATTTTACCGCATATGGCCCTTGGTAAAAAATGTTGAAAAAAGTTTGGACACCCATGGTTTAGTAGCATATTTAGTAGCCTCCACATGTTTGTTTTTTCCACTTTTATTTTTGTAATTGATTTCTAGTTTCATACCATTGTGACGGGAGAAGATGTTTGATATTTCAGTCTTAGAAAATTTATTGAGTCTTGTTTTGTGCCCTAATATGTGGTCTATCCTGGAAAATATTGTATGTGCACTCTTAAAAAGAATGTGTATTCTGCTTTTTTGGGGTGGAATGTTCTGTAAATATCTATTAAATCTATCTGGACTAATATGCCATTCAAGACCACTGTTTCCTTCTTGATTTTCTGTCTGGATGATCTATCTATTGATGTAATTGGGGTGTTAGAGTCCTCTACTATTACTCTTCCTTTATGTCTGTCAGTATTTGCTTTATATATTTAGATGCTCCTACACTGGGTGCATAGATGTTTAGGAGAATTATAGTCTCTTGTTGGATTGATCTCTTTATCATGTAATGTCCCTCTTTGATCTTTGAAAACACCAAATAGATAAGATCACTTAGTAGCTGGGACACAGAAAGGCTTAATGCATGTCTGTTGCATGAGTGAGTGAAGTCACGAAGGGAAACAGCCTGATACTCCGAAGCACTCTGCTTCATAACTTTCACTTTTTTCCAGTGTGAACACTGACAGGATGCAGGTAAATATCTTTCTATTGGGCAAGTATGATTAAAATGTAAGAACAGTTGCTCAACTTTGTCTCTGAGGCTTTCACCCACCAGTTTATATTAGAAAGGGGGGAGTTTCAAGGTTTTCTTAGTGAAAGTGTGCATATTTTTATAAAAGACAACAAGGAGGTTTAAACTACTATAACAATGCTATATAGTGTAGCTGCTCCTACAGAAAAAAAAAATGTATAAGACAGTGAAATAAACTATGAAACTTAAGATGTTAGGGAGAAAACCAATGGTTTAAAGTTGCTCTCTAGAATTAAAATTAGCTTGTGGCATTAAAAATCAACAAATAGGGGCCGGCCCGGTGGCTCAGGCGGTTGGAGCTCCGTGCTCCTAACTCCGAAGGCTGCCGGTTCGATTCCCACATGGGCCAGTGGGCTCTCAACCACAAGGTTGCCGGTTCAACTCCTCGAGTCCCCCAAGGGATGGTGGGCTCCGCCCTCTGCAATAAGATTGAAAACGGCACCTTGAGCTGAGCTGCTGCTGAGCTCCCAGATGGCTCAGTTGGTTGGGGCACGTCCTCTCAACCACAAAGTTGCCAGTTCGACTCCCACAAGGGATGGTGGGCTGCGCCCCTGCAACTAGACCTAGAGCTGAGCTGCACCCTCCACAACTAAGACTGAAAGGACAACAACTTGAAGCTGAATGGCACCCTCCACAACTAAGATTGATACACTGTTCCCCCAATAAAGTCCTATTCCCCTACCCCAATAAAAAAAAAAATTAAAAAAAAATCAACAAATAAAATTAGTTCAAAATATGGACTTTCTTTAATAGGTCTCATGTTTTAGCACATCTGACAAAACATAGGGAACATTCATATAGAAACTGTCTAATATACTTATTTGCAAATTTAAAATTACGTTAAAATAGTGGGTACTATTTTAATCTAGTCTACTTTTGCATATTTTGGGAGATTCTCCTATTTTTAAATATTCTGTTTTATAAATTTTGTTTACTCATTGTTTTATCTATTTCTTGAAATGAATATATGTTAGTGAGAAAATTAGTTTAATCAATATTTCATTCTTGAAGGCATGCCAGTATGAAGATTTTGATAGAAATCAGCCTAGATAAGCCAATTGTAAAGTTGGGAATAGGTTGCATCATGTTCTTTTATATCTGTAGTTTTGAAAATACTGTAAATGTTATTTTATTAATTATACTCTTAACAATACTTTTTAAAAGGAAATCAAATATAATAATTTTTTAAATTAAAATGTATAATTCTATGTTAGGTCAGATTGTTATACTTCAGATATAAATGAAGTACTTTAAAAGTGTATTTGTTAGTTGGTCTATGTTTTATGGACTTAACAAACATTACAAAAAATTTTAACCATACACAAAAGTAGAAGAAATATAATGAATGTTTGTATTGGTTTTCTATTGCTGCTATAACGAATTATCATCAATTTAGTAACCTAAAACGACACAGATGTATCTTACTGTTCTGTAGATCAGTAGTCCAACTCAGGTCGCACTGGGTTAAAATCAAGGTGGTTCTATGAGAGAATCCATTTCCTCACCTTTTCCAGCTTCTAACGGCCACCTGCCCACATTCCTTGGCTTGTGTCCCCTTTCTCCTTCTTCAAAGTCAGCCACAGCAGTGGAGTCCGGTCAGATTGTATCCCTCAGAAGCCTCTGGTGTGGACTGAATATTTATGTCTCTCCAAAATTCATATATTGAAATCCTAATAGCTCATGTGATAGTGTTTGGAGGTGGGATCTTTGGGAGGTATTTAAATAGTGAGGGTGAAACACTCATGAATGGAATTAATCTCTTCTAAAAGAGACCCCCACAGAGGTCCCTCTCCCTTCCAGTATGTGAGGACACAGCGAGAAGGCCCTGGCTATGAACTTGGAAGAGGGCTCTTACCAGAATGCAACCATGCTGGCACCTTGATCTTGGACTTCCAGCCTCCACAATTTTGAGAAATTTCTGTTGTTTATAAGCCACCCAATCTATAGTGTTTTGTTATGAGAGACTGAACAAACTAAGACATCCTCCCTCTGTTGTTACATCTGCCTCTGACTCTGATACAGCTGGGAAAGTTTCTTAATTTGGAAGAACCCAAGTGATTAGATTGGATCCACAGGGAAAATCCAGAATAATCTCCCCATCCCAAGGTTCTTAATCTTAATCACAGCAGCAAAGTCCCTTTTGGAGGACTATTCATTTTGGAGGTCCAGAGATTAGGATGTGGACATCTTTGGAGGGCTATTATTGTGCCAACCACTATGCCATGTACCTATCTCCTTGCTTCAACATTATCAACACTTTGCCAGTATTGTTTCTTTTCCTATTTCCTTACTTTTTTTTCTGGAGTATTAATGAAAATTCCAGAAATCATATAACTTGCCTGTAAATATATTTAGTGTGTTTCTCCAAACTTAAAACAAAACAAAACATAACCACAATAGCATTATCATAGCAAAATTACCATTCTTCAGTGTCATCTAACAGCCATTCCATGTCCAAGTTTCCCAATCTTTGCAGAAAAAAGATTTTTTAGAAGCTATTTTGTCCTAATTATGACCCAAACAAGGCCCACAAACTTCATTTAGCTAATGTGTCTCTCAAGCCTGCTTTATAAAAGATTTCCCTCTCATTATCATCCCTTTTTTTCTGATGCTATTTCTTTATTTGTTGAATAAAGAAATTGGGTCATTTGGTCTGTAGTATTTCCCACATTCTAGATTCAGCTGATTGCTTTCTGGTGGTGTTACATAACATGTTCATTTTGGTCCCTACATTTCCTTAAGCTTGTAGTTAATTATAGGCATAACCAGATTTACATTTCTTTTTCCTTTTCTTCTTTAGTTAATGAGCATACTTCAGAAGTGATGCTGCATACTTCCCATTGCATATCAGAGTGCATACAGAGTCTGGTTGTCCCAATTTTGTTGATGTTAAAATTATTCATCTGGATATATTTGAAAATATTACAATATTCCTACTTAATAATAAATACCATTTACTGCTTACTTACCATACATCAGGTATTTCACTGGTTGCCTCTATGATTTTCTCATATTACATCTCAGTACATTAACTATACTCATAGATTTGCAAACACATACCAGAATTGGTTGGAAGACTGAATTACTGCTATGATCTTCAGTTTACTTTTTGTAACATGGGGTAAGATTCCTGCTCTGATTTACAGGCTTACTTTGAAGATTATTTGAAATAATGGATGTGAAAGCACTTGAGAAATAGAACAGGCGATGCTATACTGTTATAACATTAGTAACATGAGTTTAAAAAAAAAAAGGAAACCCATAAAAAATAGTCACTCTGACCGTTTCATTTACTCATTACACATTTCTTGAAAGTACTTTACCAGGCTCTGTTGAAGACGGAATATGAAAGACACAGTGACATTTCTCAAGAAGAGCGACCAAGTGGGGAGAAGGCAGAGGGAGCAAGCAATCACTGTGCCAGGGAAAACGCAGCACACAGCACACAGGCCGGAGCAACTCGGCTTCCCAGACCAGGCAGCTTGCCGCCGACCGGCTCACCTTCCTCCGGGTGAGCCTTGGGTTCGGGGGTTCTCCCGCCGCGGCGCCGGCCTGCGGGAAGCCCGCCTCTCCCTCCCGAGCCGCCGCGGGACGTTAAAGAAGCGACTGCTGAGGCTGCCCCACGGTAGCGACCTTGCTACCTAACGGCCTTTCCGTGCCCAAGCGACTTCTCTTCCTGAGCTCCCCTTGCTTTTCTGGTGTGTCGTTCTTGTCCCCGGCCTCCACCCATTTGCAGCGACTTCCCAGGGGTTCAAATGAGCGACAGTACTCAGGTCTCCAGCAGATAGAAAAGTTCAGAAAACATTTAAGGATGGCACAAAGGACCGAGTCATTGAGGAAGATGCAGCCATACGGGGGTGTTTGCTTTTCTTTGGACCTATTGTTTGGAGTCGCCGATGGAGCGCCTACCGCGGCCTCTCTTCCTGGGGTCGCAGGACAGCGGCTCTGTCCCCACAGTGCGCCTGCTCTGGAAGCCCGCGTTCTAGAACGTCGGCGCCGGGCAGGGCGAGGGCGGGCCTCTCGGAAGACTCCGGTTGCCCCACCAGGCTGAGGCCGCCAGGGCGGGGTTCCAGGGCGACCGTGACGTGTCAGGCCGCGCTGAGGAAACAGGAAGCTGCTAAGATGCTCGGCCCGGGCTCGGAGGACAGGTGAAACGATGGGTGACGGCTCGCCTGGGTGGTTTTGCTTTCTGATCTGCCTTGTATCGTGTTGAGCGCTCGGTGCAAGAGGATTTTACGTGTGTCCTTGTAACCGTGTTATAATTTTTATGCTTCTAGGTGAATTGCTATTTCTTGTCACTGCAAACCGGAACCTCTTTGCCCTTTCAGGATTGCAAGTAACTTAACTGAAAAAACAGTATTCTGGAGATTGGTTATTTACTGGAAAATCACTATTTCTTAGGGCCCATGTATTAAATCGTAGGGGCTTCTCACTTCCTGGTTTACTGATGTAGATTGAAAAACCGTTTCTTATTTTAAAATACCATTTAAAATGGAAAATTTAACATGCAAATAGCCATTGACAATATTGTAGTAATAGTATATTTAAGATAGTGAGAAGTTAAAAAAGTACAGGTCACTGCATAGTGAACATTTTTTAGTGCTTATGGCGGGAGGGAATTTAGATAGTTAATGATAACTTTGAAGTGAATCAGTCAATGGATAAAATATTTTGCTCTCCATTATGGATTGCAGCTACTGTTCTTATGTGTTGGGCAGTATAAAACTATGATGTATACATGTCATATGTAAATATACTATAAAAGACATATTCTTGAACAATAACATAATGCCAGTCTTTTTTTAGCTGTGTCGTTCTCAGCGTTTTTGTTTTTTTTACTTTCAATGTTGGTCAGGTGATCAGATTCCTTGTTTGTGTGCCACAGGGCAGCAGCCATGTACTCTCTAAGAAGTGATGCATATTTCGCTTTAATAATAGTTAATTGAATGAAAGATTACTCAACAACAAAACACATTTTCTGTTTTATGCGTATTTCAGGTAAAGGTGCTCTGATTTGGGGGAGCACAAGCGAACCCAGAGCCTTTCATACTTCAGATAGTCTCATCTACCAGCTGCATTCTTTAAAGGTAAGACGATGACTCAGTGATATGCCCCGAACCCAGGCTCCTAAGTCTTATTTTTTTTTATTAGTTTCAGGTGTATAAAACAACATAGTGATTAGACATTTATGTACCTCACAAGGTGATAATCCCAATAAGTCTATTACCCATCTGACACTGCATAGTTATAACAATATTATTGACTGTATTCCCTATGCTATACTTTATATCCCCGTGACTATTTTTAAAAAAATTATAGTTGACAGATAATATTATTTCATATTAGTTTCAGGTATACAGCATAGTGGTTAGACATTTTTATAATTTTTTTTATTGGAGAATATTGGGGAACAGTGTTTCTCCAGGGCCCATCTGCTCCAAATCGTCCTTCAATCTTAGTTGCAGGGGCGCAGCCCACCAATTCAATGCGGATATTGAACCGGCAACCTTGTTCCGAGTTCACACTCTGACGAACTGAGCCATCCAGCCGCTCCGACATTTTTATAATTTGTGAAGTGATTCCCCTGATAAGTTTAGTACTCACCTGACACTATGCATAGTTTTTACAATATCATTGACTGTATACCCCATACTGTACTTTACACATCCCCATGACTATTTTGGAACTACCAGTTTGTACTTCTTAATCCCTTCACCTTGCTCACCCAGCCTCCCAACCCCCTCCCATCTGTAACCATCAGTTTCAATCTAGTGGAGTGCTCAGCTCAGCTCCAAAAAATATTTTATATTTTTTAAAATATAAAAGTAGTGGATTTAGCGCTGAAAGGGAGCCCTTGTTACGGGACATTGTTAGCTTGTAGGGTCCTATGTATGTGTGTTTGAGACAGAAACCTATATAAAAAATTGTGGCAGAACCTGTATAACAAAATTTACCATTTTAGTCATTTTTAAGTGTACAGTTCAGTGGCATTAATTACATTCACATTGTTTTGCAACCATCACTAGTATTCATTTTCACAACTTTTTCATCTTCCCAAACTGAAACGCCATATCCATTAAATAATAACTTCCCATTCTCCCTTCCCAGCCAGTGGTACCCACCATTTTACTTTTGTTTCTAGGAGTTTGACTACTCTAGGTTCCTCCTATAAGTGTAATCATGTAGTATTTATCATCCTGTGACTGGCATATTTCAATTAAAATAATGTTCTCAAGGTTCATCCATGCTATAGCATGTATTAGAATTTCATTACTTTAAATTGAAAAAATTTAAATTATGGTAAAACATACATAAAATTTACCATCTTGCCAATTTTTTAGAGCAGTTTTAGGTCACAGCAAAATTGAGCAGAAAGTTCAAAGTTCCCATATACCCCCTTCCTCCACATAACACAACCGCCTTCATTATCAACACCCCTCACCAGAGTTTTTTACAGTTGATGAACATACACTGACACATAATCACCCAGAGTCCATAGTTTATGATAGGTCCACTCTTGGTGAGCATTCTATGGGTTTAATGTATAGTGACGTATATTCACTACTATAGTTTATCATTCAGAATATTTTCACTGCTCTAAAAATCCTCTGTGTCCCACCTGTTCATACCTCCCTTCCCCCTGCTCCCCAATCCCTGGCAACTACTGATCTTTTTACTGACTCCATAGTTTTGCCTTTTCTAAAATGTCATGTAGAAGGAATCATACAGTATACAGCCTTTTCAGTTTGGCATCTTTCACTTAGTAATGTGCATTTAAGGTTCTTCCATGTTTTTTCATGGCTTGATAACTCATTTCTTTTTAGCACTGATTAATATTTTATTATCTGGATATAGCATAGTTTATCCATTTACCTACTGAGGGACATCTTGGCTGCTTTTAAGTTTGAACAGTTATGAATAAATCTGCTATAAATATCTGTGTGCAAGTTTTTGTGTGGACATAAGTGTTAAACTCATTTAGGCAAATACTAAGCAGCACAATTGCTGGATGATAGGATAAGAGTATTTTTATAAGAAACTGCCAAACTGTCTTCCAAAGTGGATGTACCATTTTGCATTCCCACCAACAAGGAATGAAAGTTTCATCAAATGTTTATGAAAGTTACTCCATGTCCTCATAAACATTTGATGTTGCCAGTATTCTGGATTTTGTCCATCTAATAGGTCTGTAGTGATAGCTCATTGTTTTAATTTGCATTTCTCTGATGACATACGATGTGGAGCATCTTTCCATATACTTATCTGCCAATATACTTCTTTGGTAAGATGTCTGTTAAAGTATTTGGCCCATTTTTAATTTATTTTTAATTTTTAAGTTTTATTTTTTACCCACTTATATTGAGGTATAATTGACAAATAAAATTGTATATATTTAAAATGCACAATATGATGATATGTGTACATTATGAAATGATTACCACAATCACCCTAATTAGCACGTCCATCATCTCACAGAGTTACCTTTTTTTGTGTGGTGATAACACTTAAAATTTATTTTCTTAATTTTTAAATCAGATTGTTTGTTTTCTTGTCGAGTTTTAAGATTACTTCATATATGTTGGGTAACAGTCCTTTATTAAATGTGTCCTTTGCAAATATTTTCTCCCAGTCTGGGGCTTGTCCTCTCCCGCTCTTGAACCATCTTACCTACTTTTAAGTGTATATCTAGTTCAGTAGTGTTGAGTATATTCACATAGCTGTCCAACCAATCTCTAGAGCTTTTCCATCTTGCAAGACTGAAACTCTATACCTATAAAACAATTCCCCATTTTCCCTTCCCCAACCCACTGGCAACCACCATTCCACTTTCTGTTTCTATGAATTTGACTGCTCTAGGTACCTCATATAAATGGAATCATACAATATTTGTCTTTTTTTGACTGGCTTATTTCACTTAGCATAATGTCAAGGTTCATCCATGTTGTAGCATGTATAGGAATTTTTTTCCTTTCTAAAGGACTGAATATTCCATTGCATATAGATGTATATATTACATTTTGCACACACACATATATATATACATATATATGTATATATAACATTTTGTTTATCCATTCATATATTAATTTGTTTTTTTCCCACCTTTTGGCTATTGTGACTAATGCTGCTATGAACATGGGTATACAAAAGTCTGTTTGAGTCCTTGCTTTCAATTCTTTTGAGTATATATGTACAAGTGAAGTTGTTGGACCATATGGTAGTTCTATTTTTAATTTTCTGAGGAACCACCATATTTTCTTTAGTGGCTGTACCATTGCACATGCCCACCAGCAACGCACAAGAGTTCCAGTTTCTCCACAGCTGGGACTTCTCTGGCTGCCTGGATCATGCAGCCTGGGGAGGACTCAGGAGCTGCCAAGTATTTCTGTGTACTTCCCTCACAGAAGAAAGCTGTTTTCTTCTATAGGAGGCTCAGGGAAGTTTGTCATACTTCCCTATTCACCAGAGAACTACTTGAGCATTTCCTTTTTGTGAGAGTCCCACACAGGACCTGGTGAGACATATGTTCTGTGTACCTGTTTGCTAGTCTTTAAATTTCTGCCTGGCTCTTTGATCAAAGGGAGCAGGAATAACCTCTATGTATATTTTCCTCCTGTTTCTATGACTGGAGACTTTCAAGCATTTAATTTAAGGCAGATAATGGACCAAAAGGGTGATAATATGTATGTTTGTAATTCTAAAATGTTTGGGGAAATACAAGTACATGTAAGCCATTTAATGCCACAGACATTTGTTGAGCGCTTACTATTTGTAGACACCATGCTGAGCCATAAGAGGAGGGGGGATGTGGAGATAAACAAGGCAAGGTCCCTGTGTCAGGGAGCTTACAGCCTAGTGCAGTAAGAAATACAGTTTATATCATGATCAGTGCACAGATCCATGCACATAAAAATGGAAACAAGTTTTGTGTAAGAAACTTTGCTATGCCTTGCCTTTTTATGTGCCATATAGACTAGTATTTTCTATTCTGTTTGATTTTATTTTTTTAAAAATTGTGGTCACAAACCACACAACTGAGTTCATAAACCAGTGATGGGTGAATTTTAGCTTCCTAAAAGTTCTGGGACAGTAGGTGTTATTAAGCTGTTTTTTTTTTTTTTTTTTTTTTTTTTTTTAAGTTATCATTTGTGACGTTAGGAATAGGAAGTATATGTGGTAGAAATCAAAATACCACAGGGTCAGTGCTTTGGTTCTTACCAGGGCTTTTCAGGACCTTTACTATTAAAGTCTAGCTCCCTTACAGACAAATCAGGAGATGAGATGTACGTATCTGCCTTTTGATCCTAGGCCAGACTGCACTGTGGTTGGGAGGCCTGTATAGTTTTCCTGCTGGATTATCATTTGATGAGTTTACTAAAACTGACAAGTTCAACTTGGGGAGTGAAAACAATAGCATTTTGGTAATTTGCTTTCTTAACCCAAGCCTGCTAATGCAAAGGAAAGCTTCTAATATGGACAGAAATGTCAACACTTACAAGAAAACAACACATAGAATACAGTCTTTATCCAAGCCTCCCATTTCCTAATTTTACAGTCTAGTGATACAAGATGGATAAACACATTTTTTTCATGTAGTTATTGAGTAGACAGGAAGAGACGGTTGCATTTGGCCTGGGTGTAGTACCCATACTGCTCTGATGAAGGACTAGACCCTCCTTTCATTTAGTCTAGGAAAGAACACATTTTCTCTCCTCTAGCCTGTAAGAGCCTGGACATGGAAAGGATAGTAGCATTTATTCAGACTGTGTGGCACTGGAGATGTTAAATCATTGGCCTGTTTATTATGCTTGAGTTAAAATTTAAGGTTTGCTTTTAGTGAGGAAAGTGCATGGGGACTTCAGATGTGAACCATTAGAAAGTACAACTCAGTAAATGAATGGAGAAAACAGATTCGGCCCAAGATGTCCATAGCTTCTAGATTCCCTCCAATTATTGGCCTTTGTTCTCCCTAGCTTGATTATAGCCATTTGAATTGAGTATCATTTGAGCCTGTTGGAATTCTTCAGATTGTAAGGTTTACTCAGTAATGTAATCCTGACATACCTACTGCATAGAAAGATTTATTTTTAAAAAACTCTTTTGTAAACATCATTTCTATCAATCTCAACGACATCAGTGGAGGTACTGTGTTTCCCCGAAAATAAGACCTAACCGGAAAATTAGGCTCTTAGGTTTTCCTCTTTGCTGCCAAAAAAGGCAGGTTCAGTGTGTGCACATCTATGTGCTTGGTGGTGGGAATGTGTCTACTCCAGTGCTCCTAACTGCTGGTGGTCAGCAGGTTTCTTTCAGCTGTGTCAGAAAATGAGGAAGCAGTTCTGTCCCTTTGTTGGCTTAAGGCTTAGTGCAAGAAGTGAGCACAAGGTGGTCACTTATACCCATCTGGAAGCCATCAGGTAGGGGATATCTCGTTTCGTGATGTGGGGCTTTGAATGGTGCCTGGCATGGTGGCCTTACTGTGCCATTTCTAGGAAGAGGATGGATTCCTTCCCCCACCCTCCTCAGCCCTAAAAACTGTTCTGTCTTCATTTCAGAAGGTAAAAGGGAATATGCTTTGGCCATAACTTTGAAGACAAGATTAGGAATACTCATTTGATGGGTCATAAAATGAGTTTTGGAAAGAGGAAGAAAAGTGGTTTTCCAAGATTTGAACAAAAGGAATTGTGTTTTTAGGAAGACAAACATCAAGTTTTTAGGAAGTTTTAACTGTTGTTTTGGCCTTAGCTTTTAGGATTTAGGAGATTCTAGGCCCTTTGAAAGAAATGAGATGGTAAGATGAAATGGTTGCTTTTCATATATTTGATTGAATCAAACCAAAGGAAATTGGATGGTATTAAGGAATATATTCATTATTCCTTAGAGTCTCTCTCTCTTCTTTTACGAATAGAAGCTGAATAGAGAATCCATGCCTTTAGTCACACTGGGGAATGGTTACTAACAACGTTTGTACAATCGTTCTGAAGTTTGATTGCAGATAGATGGATGACAGAAAAAAAGAGTTGTTACCTTCTCTTCATTGGCATCAGATTAAGCACTAGCTTTATAGGGTGAAATGATCCACAGGGTGACTACATATCCTGAGCTGCCTGGGACAGTCCTGGTTTATGCTATAGCCCTGTTTTTATTATTAGTGCCACTTTTCACTCTCAAAGGTGTTCTCAGTTGGAAGATATATTGTGACTCCAGGTATGTAGCATGTGTGGTTCAACCTTAGAGAAAATGGAGGAGGCAAGGAAGTTGTAAGGAGAGAACAAGAGGTATGGCACGTAATCACTGATGGTCTGGACCTGGTTGATAAAGATATTGTGGATTTTCTGACTAGAATTCCAGTAAGAGCGGTCGATCCCAGGTTACATGCATCATTGCTTCTGACCTCTCTATCTGAGAGGGCATATTTCAAATCTAGTATTTGTGTACTGTACCTCTTTAATCAAGTGCAGTGCTTAATATAAATAATGCCATTTGAGTGCAGGCAGAGGAATGATGAAGACTTGGGGCCCAGAGCCCTTCATTTCACTCCTATCGTTTCATCTGTTCTGAAGATCTACAAACGGAAGTGAGTCCTTCCTAGTACAGCAAGACAACTGTCAGCTTTTCATTTGAATAATGAAGAGATTTCCTCATTTTATCATTTTCTGAAGGAATTTTCAATTCTGGGGTCTTGTTTTACATTTTTGATAATGGCTCAAAATATGTTTGTCCCTATTTATTTTTTTCTAGGTAAGGCTTTTAAATTTTTCCAAACATAGTGGTCGTTTATTGTAGTAAACTGCTGTGAAATAAGCTAGGGACTGAGGCTTATGTGCAAATATGAACAGGTCTGAAAACTGAATTTGACAGAGATTATTTTAGATGCTACAGAAATGAGAGTGTTCCTGACGCCTATCAACCATGGAAGATTCCTCTCAGAAAATCATCCTTCCATAAAAGGATTTTCTTTATTTATTGGCTCAGTTAAGATCTATGTCTCCCGTAGTCCCCACCCCCTGCAATACTTCTGGAGCTGCTCCCATAGCTGAGAGCTCTGTAGCCTTTAGATCACCATCCATTTTAAGAGTCTTGTGTTGAGCATTAGTTGTGGAACCTTAAGTAGAATGCCACCTTTTATAGCCTATCTTAGGCCATCGTTTTATCAACCTTTCTCTTCAGATGTGTCGAAAATAGATGCTTTCTTTATAGAATGCAAAGTTCATCTATGACTCAGATGAACTATGAATCCATAAACATTTTAAAGGTTCCTGTAGAGAAACCATTGCACATAAATGCCATTGCAGAAGGACATCCAGGGTTTTAAAGCTAATTTGCAAGTGAAAAGCCCATATTGTGAAAAATGTATATAATTTGAATGCAGTGTGCACAGATGGTGGCTCTCACAGGCTCTGTCCTCTGAGCCCAGAGCCCAGAGTGGAATGCATTGTTTGGATCTCTGAAGCACACTGTGCACGAAGATATACTTCTTTTGTGGAAAAGAGTGTAGAAAACTAATAAATTCACCAACACATTACAGGGACTTATGACCTGTTGATTTTTAAGGTCTTCAAGGGGTGGTGGTGAATATTTTTGTGAGTCACATTACCTTTAAATAATAATTGTTAACTTTCCCAATTAAGTTTACTACCTTAAACATCATTCCCATAGATTTTCATTTAATGATTTCCAAAGTGGTAATAAAATTTTATCATCTTAGTGGGAAGATATTGTAATAGCATTATTTTGGCATACAGTTATAGAGACCTCCTAGGCAGCCAGTTGTTATCCTTATCAGTAATCAGACCTATTCTTATTGTGAGAGTACAGAACAATTTTTTCATTTAGGAATGTAGATATAATTCTGTGACTCGTTAGTTCTTAATTGAGGGAGCGAGTGTTAGTGGCATTTTTAGGAAACATAATCCAATCCTTTTTCCTCTTCCCTGTAGGTACATGGCTAAGACCTGGACACCATTTGCACCTTACCCAGGATTCTACAATTTTCTCACGGCGAGTTCTTGGTGGATCTGATTCTTGGTTGCTGGCAACTTCTGCACAGGAGAAATGGCGACGATCAGTCTTGGGTTTGGAAGGCAGAATTTTCGTCTGTTCAAGAGGAGTTTTTTGCTGTTGAAACTCATAGCTGTTGTCTTTGCTGTACTTCTATTTTGTGAATTTTTAATCTATTACTTAGTAATCTTTCGGTGTAATTGGCCTGAGTTGAAAACTCCAGCCTATGATGGTGAACAAGAGACTCTTGAACCTGTGCTGAAAGCCATGTTTTTGGCTGATACCCACTTGCTTGGCGAAGTAAGAGGCCACTGGCTAGACAAATTACGAAGGTAGGAGCTAAAATTAGGAATCTTTCTGAAATTTGACTTTTCCTTGAACTTATTTACTGAACATCTGTATATACAAAGGCTTAGAATTTGGAAGGCAGGTCTGGATTTGAGTCTTGTGATTTTGGACAGGTTTCTAAGGCCCTCCGAGCCTGTCTCTGCCAACTTGTTTGTAACTGGGTTATTATGAGAAACTCCACAGGTTGTGTGAAGCAATGCCCAGCACATGGCCATGTTCAGTGAACGTAGGTTTTCTTTCCCCCTGGGTGGGGAGGACACAGAGCTGGGTTGGTGGGTCCCTCTCACAATCACTGATGTGTAAGTTCGAGCTCACTTGGTTTGTGCCCACTCTGGACAACAGGAGGAGCAGGGCAGATTTGTGGTTGTCTTCCTGGGGAGAGGATTCGGTCCTGTCTCTCCAACTTAGACCTGCCCAGTGTAGTCTGTCTGTTTTCCCACCAGAAGGCCTTTTTAAAAAATTTAATTGTGAAATACACATAACATAAGTTACCATCTTAAACATTTTTATATAGGTGTGTTGTAATTGTCCTTTTGTGACTGGCTTGCTTCACTTAGCATAATGTCTTCAAGGTTCATCCATGTTGTAGCATGTGTTAGAATTTCCTTCCTTTTGAGGCTGATTATCTATTGTGTGTTTATACTACACTTTATCATTCATCTGTTGATGGATTCTTGGGCTACTTCCACCTTTCGGCCGCTGTGAATACTGCCCACCAAAAGGCGATGGACTGGGGCTTTCCACTCCTGAGGCATCAGAGCTTCTTGTCCCTGGTGACCCTGTGCCCTGACCCCTTTTCTCTACCATGGCTTCATTTGTGCCTCTCTGAACATTTGTGCCTCTCTATTCTTGTAAGAGGGACTGTCCTCAGAGTGCTTTGGATATAGATGAACCTTATGTTGGGTGACAGGGGGAGATGTGTGATGTCCCCAAAGGTGGGTGAAGAAGACAAGACGAAAGAAAGGCAGATGGAGGGGCTGCTATACATTTTTACTCAGTTTTAAACCAAAAGAGGTGTGACATAGAGAAGGCCAGGGTGAGACTGAGTTCCTTTGGCTTTGTTTGAGGCTTACAAATTGTGCTTTGTTTGTGACCCCTAAGCAGTCTTCCCTGCCCTCTTGCACCTGCTGTTTCTAGATTCTTTCTTTTCCAGGGTGAATAACATTAAGTCAAGAAAAACTGAGAAATGTATTTTGAGAGGAATTGTGAGTAAAGATGTACCATACAGCGGTTACACGGGGCCTGAAAAGTCTCCTTTGACCCAAAGTTATTGTTCCCTATTTATATGTTCCAGGATGGAACATTCCCCTTTTGCACGGGAGAAGCAGCCAGGAACATGCCTGAAAAAGGAGGGAAGAATTGGGATCCTTAGGCAAGTGACACAGATGAGAGTTGGTTAGGGAGAAGAGAGGGAGGGTTGAGAAGCACTGACATTGTTGAATACCGTGTTTCCCTGAAAATAAGACCTAGCCGGACCATCAGCTCTAATGCGTCTTTTGGAGCAAAAATTAATACAAGACCCGGTCTTATTTTACTATAAGACCGGGTCTTAATATAATTAATATAATATAATACAATATAATATAATATAATGTAATGTAATGTAATATAATAAAAAATAATATAATATAATATAAGACCTGGTCTTATTTTACTATAATATAAGACCTGGTCTTATATTAATTTTTGCTCCAAAAGATGCAGTAGAGCTTATGGTCCGGCGAGGTCTTATTTTCGGGGAAACATGATACCTATTGTGTACATTTACATAGTGCTATCTCATTTAATCCCATATCTATCCTGTGAATGTAAGTTTTTATCTTCATTTACCAATGAAGAAACTAAGAATCAGAGGGAGCAGGTAACATTCTCAAGGCTGCACAACTGGTTAGTGGGTGGAGCCATTGTCCGTGAGATTCCAGGTCCCAGGCTCTTTTCATTCGCTTGTCTTACCTACAGGTGATTACTTGTGTGTCCAAAGTGTACAGGATTTACAGTTTTGATATTGGCTAGTCTGTTTCTCTCATTGTCTCTCCTCAACTCTGAACGCAGGAAGGAAGTTGAGGTACATTCAAGAAGTGAAAGTTAAGCCAGATGCTGTTATCTCCTCAGTGTGGTGCAAAAATAGTCTCCATTGGGCAGGTTTGGAAGCTGCCTTAAGCTCTCAGACCCCTGGGGCTCTCATGACTTCGTAGCGCAGTGTGGGGCCTGATCTCTTGGTACAACACAGGGGAAGTCAGGCTCTGATATGTATGGGAGGGGCAGGCTGACTCCTTTGGTGCCTTTGCTCCCCACATTTAATCACATACGGATTCTTTGGCCCTTCCAAGCAGTGGATGAGAATACGAGGGAGGGGCCTTGGAAGAGGGAGAATGGAACCATTTGGTTCACTTTTTAAATGGCCCGTAAGACAGATGTGGCCTCCACCCAAGAAACAGACTGATGCCTTTTTCCTATTGTCTTCTAGGGAATGGCAAATGGAGAGAGCCTTCCAGACGGCTCTGTGGTGGTTGCAGCCGGAAGTTGTCTTCATTCTGGGGGATATCTTTGACGAAGGGAAGTGGAGCTCCTCCCAGGTAGGACCCTGTGACACTGGCACCCTAATCCTGCTTTCAGGGTCCAGCACAGACAGTCCAGATAATCCACGAAGCAATTATCAGCTAGGATTGGAAGTTTTGCTTAGTACCAATATTAATAATGTATAGTCTATCTTAAAGATTATTAGGATCTGTGTGTAATGACAATCTTGAGTTAGGTTGACTGATCTTATCTTTGTCTATTTAGGAAATATGTAGATTAGCCAGATATCACTTTGTTGGAATGCACATTCCCATAAACCTCTTGGGAAAGGGGAAATTGGCAAGACGGATTGCTATTTGTTGTCACCAAAATTACAGAATACACATGGAAATGTAATTTGACTTTACATTCTTCCTTAACCATTAAATTATAAGAACTGTGCTGCAAAAGTTACTTGCTGCTGTCCTCTTCTTTTCTTTCTTCTGAGGGAGAGGTGCAGAAGGAGCCCTGGGGACTTAGCATGAGGTTCCTCTGTCTTCAGGGTCCCTGAGGCCTCTGCCCTGGTATTGAGGTGATGGAAGCCTTTCCACAAACCAGAGCGAAATGCTCTTCTCAACTTAGCTGTCAGAATGCTTTGCTTATTACATGCCTGGAATTAATGGGGAAAAAGGAGTTCTTCTTGCTGCTTAGTTAAACATGTTCAGTCACTAATGATTTTTGGAAGATAATCATTGGCATTTCACTGGACAATCCCTAAGCTGTACAAAGAAAGTCTTGGTCCGGATGTGATAGAAACCCATTGAGTATAGGATTGTACTGTTTGTTATAATCTAGCCCAAAATTAAATATGAGACAGTGGGAATGCTGTATGTAAAAAGCAACCAGTTATAAAATGAGATTGGATATATATGTTGTTTTTCCAAATTAAGGGCACCATTTTATGTTTTTATGTTTTTCGAATTTTACGTTATTCTGATTTTATATTATTCTAACTTTAAATA
Organism: Rhinolophus ferrumequinum; assembly: GCF_004115265.2. Taxonomy (NCBI): domain Eukaryota; kingdom Metazoa; phylum Chordata; class Mammalia; order Chiroptera; family Rhinolophidae; genus Rhinolophus; species Rhinolophus ferrumequinum. The sequence continues at coordinate 6,171,946 of NC_046302.1, forward strand.
TTATTTATCAAAGTGAAGTCTTTGTAAATGTATTGAAGGACTGTCTACATAGCATATTTCCCTAGGCTTGGGCTGTATTTAAAACTTTTAGGATAAAGTTGATTATTATTCAACGAGGTATTATCTAACCTAGAGTGTCCAATTGATGTTTTTACGTTTAATAAAAATAAGAACTTTCTGAACATAATTCTCAAGCTTTAATAGTTAAAGCAAATGTCAGAATATTCTTTAAATATTTGTTGGATTTTGTCTTTCACCCACATCTCATGGCCACAGGGAAATGCTAAGATTGAGGAGGGATGTACTCATCCTTGTCTTGGTTGACACAAATGAATTTACTCGACATTTCCTAAGAGCTTGTTCTTATAAAATGTCCAGATCTGATGTGATTCTTAAGATGGGGTCTATGTAAGCATCTTCAGGGGATCTTGAAATAATAGGTGTATGAACCAGATATTTTGGGGGTTGCTAGTTAATATTTTAAGATGGGAGACACCATTTAATTAAAATTCGGCATCAAATTAAATGCATCAAATAAAATTTGGCATCAAATAATTAAAATATTAAGTTGATTTTGGAAAAAGAAGTTTGACATAGAATTAGAAATTCTAATTTATACATTAGCTTTATGAACATCTGATTTGGACGGGGGAATTAACTTCTCACCATTAAAATAGGGAGTGTGTTTTTTCAGCCACAGGGAAAGGAAGGTTCTTTGAGTCTCAGCAGTTACCGTTTTATCCTACAGGCCTGGGCGGATGATGTGGAGAGATTTCAGAAAATGTTCAGACACCCGCGTCACGTGCAGCTGAAGGTCGTTGTTGGTAACCATGACATTGGCTTCCACTATCAGTAAGTAGTTCACTAAAGCATTGTAACATGAGAGCTCTTGCTAACTATAATTTTAAATCTGCTACAATTCATATGAAAGCCTTGTTTGGGTTGTGTGGAGGAAATTTGTATTTCTTGAAAGATGTAAGCTCTGGAATGTAAGCTCCATGAGGGCAAGGATTTTTGCCTTGGTACATCGTATACCCTTGACAAATCTCTGTTAAATGAATGATTAGTGTGGTCTTGTGTGACTCTAACTTAAAACTTACATTTAATGGCCAGTTATTTGCTTTGGGAATCAGAAAACAATATGATTTAGACTTTAATAGCTAATATTTATATAGTGCTTATGATGTGCCAGGGTATTTTAAGCATTTTACTTCCATATATTAACTCACTTAATCTTTACATGGGCCTCTTATTTTATCCATTGTACCAGTGGGGAAACTGAGGCCCTGGAGACTAAGTCACTTGCCCTAGGCCTCACAGTTAGTCAGTAGTGGAACTAAGAGTTGCTCCTTGATCGCTTGGGACTAGTTGGAGCTCTGAACTAACAATGCTAGTCTGGCGCTCAAATCCTGAAAAATTATTTTTTGTGTCCATGATAACTTTAACAGGTTATAAAATGGCTTGCTCTGAAAAAAAATATTTCTTTTTGTAACTGAATGTAGGATGAGCACATACAGAATAAAACGATTTGAGAAAGTTTTCAACCCTGAAAGGCTGTTTTCATGGAAAGGAATTAAGTGAGTATTTTTTGTGAATTCTTATGAAAACCTTTGTCCTTGGAAATTAATTTTCAGAGGTGACTGCCATACTGGGTCAGACCCATGCTCTGTCTGGCCTGGTTTACAGTCGCTGACGAAGGTGCCTCAGGCTGTCTTCGCTCATGGTCCCCATTGGAGGCACCACCTTGGTTTTCCCTAACAACCCACAGTGATTCAGTTAGTCTATGCCTTTGCCTAGCCACCGAGGGAATTTTATTTTTTCTGTCGACACTGTCTCTGGCTGATATAAATTTCATCAGCCCACTTTGTAAACGGGTATTTTTTATTTGTTCAAAATTTATTTATTTCCCTTTATAAAGGATGTTCCTGTAGTTTTGGTGTCCTAGGATTTGGTGGCGAGTGTGTTCACTGTGCTCTGTAGCTCTGTGCCTAGTCCCCACTCCCATCAGCCTTGATTTTTAGATCAAAACTTCCTAACCCTTTAGTCTGACCATCAGCACAAGCTCCCCTTCTATGTGGCCATTTTTTTGCCCATTTCTGGACCCTTTCTGGTCTGTGTGTGTGTGTTTGCAGTATAGTGGACCAGACCATACACATCATTCTAGTTGCAGATCTAGTGGAGAGAGAAAAAGTGGGAGAGGAAGGTTTTTCCTATTTTGATCATATCCTTCTCGTGGTGTCCAGTACTCCACTGGCTTTGGCTGGAGCAGCTCACTGGGCCTGTTAAATGAGATGATCTATGTTAAGCTCCCAGAGACCAGGGTTCAGTGGGTTCTCTACAAATGCTTGCTTCTTCCCTTCTTTTGCCTGTAAGGCAGAGTCCCAGGTATCTTTCTTTCTTGAGTCATAATGGAGACTTGACACAGTTTGAGTTTTTTTTCTCCCTAGGCATAGAGTTTAAGACATTTTAAACAACTGATCGTATTTCAGATCATTTGATTAGTCAGCTCCTCATCTCTAAAATTCTTTAAATATGACTTGTACCTGCTTCATGCCCAGTTGATATGTGTATAGGAAATAAAAGCATATTTAATGGAAGTCTGTAGAAAATAAAATTAAGGTAAAGTGGTTGCAAAAGAGAATCATAATTGACTTCAGGACTGTTCATTCCTGTGAACTCTGACCAGCACCCCACTCCCTAACCCCGCCTTGTTTGCTGAGTGCACGGATGCTGCCTAATGTTGTCCATGGTTCACTTAATGTAGTAATAACAACATCTAACATTTACCGAGCACTTTCTAGTGGCAGGCCCTATTCTGTTGTATTATTTCATTTAATCCTCACAATGAGCTAATGGCATGGTGTGCTATTTATATCCCCATTTTACAGATGAGGCACAGAGAGACTAAGTAACTTTCCCAAGGACACCTGGTTTGATGCTGAGGTTAGGGTTGTCTGACCGCAGAGATTCTGTAATCTGGGATTTCTCACAAATTCAGGGGTAAAATCCTTTTACCATGGATTGGACTCCACTTCCAATAATACTGCTTTGTTTTATTTGTTCAATATCGATTTCTTAATATTAACTCCTGCCTACAAACACACATTAGCTGAGTTGAGATTTAAAGCTCTTCTGGATGTGTTTCTTCACCCTGTGGATGCTTAGCTTTCATTTTGTGGGAACGATAATGTGAGAAGACAGTAGACAGAAAGCCCCCTGACTCTCTGCTTGCTCCCATCTGCCTCAGTTTTGTGATGGTCAACAGCGTTGCACTGGAAGGGGACGGCTGCAACATTTGCTCTGAAGCAGAAGCTGAACTCATTGAAATTTCTCACAAACTGAATTGCTCCCGAGAGGTAGGAGATCATCTGAATGGCACAGGTGCCTTCTGCTCTGGCGTCTTCTAAGGGCACAGTGAGTCAGTGCACTTTGTGTTTCTGTCAATGTCTCAGCCCTCTTGTCCCTTCCTACCATGTGCTGACTGCTGGGTTTGCCAGGTTAACTGACTGATTTCTGACCAGCAGGAACTTCACTCCAGCCAGTGTGGGGATGGGCAGCCGCTGCCGAGGTCAGCCCCAGTCCTTCTGCAGGTGAGGTGGGGAGAAAGCAGCTCCGTGTATTTGGCAGAAACACCTAGGGTCTCATGAAGTCACATCTGACTCCTCTCTAAATCCTGGACAGCATTTTCCACTTTACCGGAGAAGCGACGCTAACTGCACTGGGGAGGATGCGGCACCTCCAGAAGAAAGGGGCACCCTGTTTAAGGAGAGATATGACGTGCTTTCTCGGGAGGCCTCACAAAAGGTTTGGCAGCATACTGGATGCTAACCAAAAGCCAGATGACTTTATAGTTATCGACTGGGGGATGGAGGGCAGGGTGTTGGCAGTAGCTCAGATTATCCTGTCATCATTTTGTTCTTTTACCCCCAGGATATTTTTGCTATTCTTTATTCAACGTTTTTCCACCAACTTAAGTGTATTTGGAAATGTAAATGGAACTTAAGAGTTAAATTTTTAGGGACTTAAGATGCTTTTTCTTAAATATGTATATCATATTTATATATAATAAAATATCAACATTTATGAAATAAATTTACAAAATATTTATAAAAACAAAACATAATTTAAAAATATAAAATCTGGGATGAGAAGAATAGATTCTGAGAGCCTGAACTTTTGATAGAGTCTAAGCAAACCAAAGGATTTTAAGGAAAAAACAAAGCAGTCCTACAAAGTAGGGATTTCGTATTTAACTTAATGAAATCAATGGTGCCCTGGCTCTGGGCCCCTGGCAGGGCTCTGTCTAAGTATTAACTGCCTGTTGCTGTCCCCTGGGTGTGGCAGCTGCTCTGGTGGCTGCGGCCACGCCTGGTCCTCAGTGGCCACACGCACAGCGCCTGCGAGGTGCTCCACGGGGCAGGAATCTCTGAGATCAGCGTGCCGTCTTTCAGTTGGAGGAACAGAAACAACCCCAGTTTCATCATGGTAATGTGAACATTTATTTTGTCTCAAAACTTGTATAATATTTAAATCAACACAGAAATCAACTATTTAATTGCTGTAATCTGTAAAAATATACAAAAGCCATAAATAAACTTCCCCCACTCCGCACGCACACTTAGTATGATACACTGTGCCCTGTCTAAACATTTTCCTGGGGACAAATAAACATGGCATATTCCAAGAGGGGTGAGGGGAGGGGTGTCTTACAGAGTGTTTTATCCTTCAGGGACGGCAGTGTCCTCTGATATTAGGCTCTGTGTATTGAATATCATTTTTTCCTTAGCTGTACTGAGTCATCGTGTCTTGTTTTCCAAACGTGCCCATGTGCTCCGGCAGAAAAATGCTATAGCTCTTGCAAGGTGATTAAGGATATTCTTTCATTGAGTGACAACCTGATGTTTCAGTGCCTTTTTTTTTTTTTTTTTTTTGCCTTTGGGTTCCAGCCTCCAGTTCTTAATGCTTTTATGTCAAGTACTTCTACTTCATGAAAAGATGGGGAAAACCTCATGTTTTCAAATTCACAGGAGTAAATGAAAACATTCCCCACTGTCATTTCATATAGCAAAAATGTCTACCAAAAAAAAAAAAAAAGTCCCCTGGCACGTGTATTTCTAGGTAACAGATTGCTTATTTTAACATCAAGTGGCATGAAAAATAGCCTTGAACTCCTGTTCCTCGATGACCATTGCTTTAAATCTCCCTGCCGCTCTGAGTATCTCTCAGGTATGCCCACTATATTTTAGAGGAACCCTTGGCTTCCCTTCTCTCACCACTGCTTATGTAGGTTGAAGTCTGTGCCTCTTTAAGTCTCAGGTGAGGAGAGCTTCTTCCCTGCCTCACCTAAGCCAAGAAAGCTGCCTTTCCTCTGTTGTTGTTGGAGCTGTGCTTGGGGCTCTCACTGCAGCATAACATTCTCATTTCCTTTCCAGGGCAGCATGACATCCACAGAGTATGCCCTGGGCAAGTGCTACATTCCCTTCGAGAGCACGGTTCTGATCACATATTGTGGAACAGCCGGGTTCCTTGTGGTCCTCATATTAATTCACTTTGGGTTTCTAGATTCGCCTTTTATTTTTGGTTGCCAACTGCTCAGAAAATTTAAGACAGTGTGAAGAGGAGACTTTCTGCTTTTAGTAGTAAATGTCAAAACCAAAGAAACTAAACTTGGGGCAGTGCTCATTTGAAATGAGACCAAAGTAGGCTGTCTTTATGCAAATCATAGAAATTCTAAATGATTGATGCAAATTACTGCAGAATAAATAGTTGATTGTACTGTTCTCATGCTATGAAAATGGAACATTATGACAAGTCTGTTTTCTCATTTTATCAAATATATGTATAATCAAAGATTTGTATCTGTACAATGTGTAAACGCTATTAATGTCATCACTTGCATGCACCAGACAGTCCTTCTTTCCCCAAGATGGAGCCAGCAGCCCTGGAGCACCCTTGGGCTTAGGTGTACACAAACCAAACTTTGGGTTTGCTTTTTGTCCTCCTCGAAGTTGTTCTCAAATTCCTATATATTATAAAGCTGTACACTGAAAATTAACATACAGAGGCTACAAGCAGGAATATGTTGTTTACACAACTTTTGTACTTCTTTGCTAAATTAATGGAATCAGATTTTTAGATAAGTGTAATTTTCTCTCCAGTAGACCAAGTTGTTAAATCTGAATTTAATGCCTGTGGTCAAAAGAAACTTGAAAAATGGAGTAGGAAGTGGCCTTGGTATTTAAAAGTCAATATATCTTGATAACTTTAAGCCAGACAAAATGTATTCTTTTTGTATTTTTGCTAAGAGGCTAGTTCTTTCTTCAATCGATTTTTAAATAGGAAGTTTAGTTAACAGGGGAGTTATTGAGTAATAATGCATGTAAAAATATACAACTTCTTTCTTTATATATGTGTGGGAGTGTATCCTCAATTTTTCTTCATTTTTTATTTTGAAAATGCAATGGAAATTGAAAAAAATTTCTATTTTGTATGTCTCAGTTCAACTGAGAATTTTACGAAATAGTTAAGGATGAGAGGAGCAGGAATTTGGATAAAAAGATAAAATATGTGTTTGTTGCACTGATTGTCTATAAAGTTGTCATCCTTTCATGGAAAAGTAGTAGTAGTTAAAATTGAGTAAGTTTATAAAGGATTATAAAATGCTGATTATATTATAAACTTTAAAATACTCAACAAAGACTAAAAGGAAATTAATGAAATAATGTATGCTAGGCTGTCACTTCCCTGGATTTGTATTGTTGAAATATAACTTCAGACATCATTACAGATTATCTTTGACCTAAGGAAACTACCCTCAAAGCTGTGACTGTGGATAGACTATGACATGTGCCTCCTACAGCGATTCTTGCTTTCTAGATATATTGTGCAATAACTTGAGGCTGCATTTGCAAATCTTTCAAGTTTGAGAAACAGCCATATATTTTGATTTTATATTTCAAATAAAGGTTTTGTAATATCTCTTCTTTAAAAGGCAAATGAAGATGCCATCCTTTGATTCTCGTAGGCAGACACAAATGTTGATGCCCATAGGTCTTTTTTCTTTCTATTTTTTAAATGATGGAACCTGTGGTCACGTAAATGGTTCAAAAGCTTTGATAGTGGGAATGGCTGACCTATTCCCACTCAGGGAATGTGTAAAAGTCTTTAAATAGTAAAATAATCGAGAAACATATTGTGTGGAGAGAAAAAACATCCTTGGTTCCCTGAAAGAAGCTTGTGATGTTAGTATGACATTGTTTATAAGATGTGGGTGATTAACTTGTAATTTATATATAATCAAGGAGTATTTTTAAAAGTACCAACTGATAAAATGTCCTAAATTCTACAGATACCATTCATTCCTTTTCAGAGCAAGCGGAAGGTAATGTTGACATTTAGCTGTTGAGCACACAAAAAATCCACAACATATTTCTTGTACAGGTATAGCCATAACCAAGATACAGAGATCTACAAGTATTTTTCTTTAGTAGTTATACAAAATAATATTACATTTTGTGGTCTGTACAGTATAATAAACCAGCAATAAAACAACAACAGAAAGAATATATGAAAGGAGACAATTTCTCAAGCATAGTGAAAGTCTAGAGAATCATTTTTAGACAGGACATACTTTGCAGTAGTGAATGTGGTAGGTTTTCTGCCTAAATGTAAAAGGCTCAAAGTAGCTCTAATTCAAATGCCTGAGGCTAGCAGCGACTTTAAATATTATTGAAAAAAGGCTTTCTCTCCACTCTGTGGCTTGGGGCCTACTCTAAGTCTTGGGCCAATGTAGATCAGAAGGGGTGGCTACTTGTCCGCCGGCAGCTTCTTAAAACTGGAATTGGAAAGCGCCAGTGCCTCACCACATTAACCACGAGCCTCTACAATCATGCTTGATAACCCAGAAAAAAGAGTTTCTCTCCCATCTGTCAAGTTTGTCCTTGATGAATCCATAAACCACTGAATGGACGAATAAAAGGGGCCCCCACCCAGAGAGATTTCACTGCAAAGTCACCCAAGTAAGAGTGGACAGCTTGCAGTGACACAAATTGTAGGTGGGGAGGCTGTGGGAGGTCCTGTTCAATGAAAACAAAAGCTACAAACCAAACCTGAGGGGAACAGAGGTAGCCAGAGGCTTGGTGATTACACACGGAGCCCACACTGAGAAGGACGAACAGCAGCCTAAAGACACTGGGAACTTAACTACTTTCTACCATGACTTGGGGCTGACAGACAGGCAGTCCGGGAATAAATGCTCCACCTGGTGGGGTAGCAGAGAGAGGAGAGCAGGTGGAGAGAAGGCGCGAGAAGGCGCGCCCAGCGGCCCAGGGCCGCCTCACAAGAGTTCGTACTGTTTGAGGTGCATCCTCTGGATTATGTCGCGGCAGTCGTTGAACACCCTGCGGATGTTCTCCGTGTCTACAGCGCAGGTGAAGTGCGGGTAGCAGTAGTGTTTGCCGTCCCCTGTTGCCGTGCTGATCCTCTGCAGAAAAAGAGGCGTCTGCGCTGTGGGGCAGGTCTATCTCCACCAGGGGCACGTGGGACAGCTGTTCCCATCCCCCGCCCCCCAACTCCATTCATTCTTCGAGAAGAATTTAGGCAACACTTTGATCTAAAACTAGAGGGCTTGGGATGTTGTCTTGTTTGACATAAGAACACAGCTGTGGGGAGTGTCTAAATACTGAACACGCTGGTGGAAACCCAAAGCACCTTAGCTTACCTCTTGCCCACAGAAGCTTAGAGTTCAGTTGAGACAGGACATGTTTAAAAGACTGCCACAGAAAGTAGAATTCAGGGTAGAATTTTCCAGAAATGAAGGTCTAAACCAGCACCTCCCAATGGAACTTTGTGTAATAATGGAAATGTTCTATATCTGCCCTGCCAATAAAGTAACCACTATTGCTAGCAGATGCAACAGAGAGACTGATTTTTAGTTTTATTTAATTTTAATTAATTGGAATTTAAATACCCATATACTTCTAGTAGTTTTGTATGGACAACACATCAGTCACGTTAGAACTTCAGCATTTCCTAGGTGTGTCCCTTCTTTAAAAGGCAAATGAAGATGCCATCCTTTGATTCTCGTAGGAGACACAAATGTTGATGCCCATAGGTCTTTTTTCTTCCTATTTTTTTAATGATGGAACCTGTGGTCACGTAAATGGTTCAAAAGCTTTGACAGTGGGGATGACTGACCTATTCCCACTCAGGGGATGTGTAAAAGTCTTTAAATAGTAAAATAATTGAGAAACATTGTGTGGAGAGAAAAAACACCGTTGGTTCTCTGGAAGAAGCTTGTGATGTTAGTATGGCATTGTTTATAAGATGTAGGTGCTAAATATAAAGTACATGTATAACCCTTGGTTAGCAGTGGAAGAAGGTTCATGGGTGTTCTGGGAGAAAAGTGCTCCGGGGCCAAATCGCTGGGAAACACTGAGTTAAACATCCTGGGCCATGAGTCGCGAGTACACCTGGAATGACACCTGGAATGACATGCTCCTGTGCATTGTGACGCTAAGTGGGGCAGTGTGGAGAGAGGCTGTCACGGGCGACATTGTGTCTCCCCTCATTCATATGTCTTAAGTCCTAATTCCCTGCATCTCAGAATGTGACTGTATTTGGAGATAGGGTCTTTAACGAGGTCATTGAATTAAAATGAGGTCATCAGGGTGGACCCTAATCCAGTAAGATAGGTGTCCTCATAAGAAGAGGAGATTAGGCCACAGAAACAGAGGGAAGACCATAGGAGGACACAGGGAAAAGGTAGATATCTACAAGCCAAGGAGAGGGCTCAGGAGAAACCAACCCTGCCAATATCTTGATCTCAGGCTTCTAGCCTCCAGAACTGTGGAAAATAAATTTCCTTTGTTTAAGCTCCCCCAGTCTCTAGGTTTTGTTATGGCAGCCCTAGCAAACTAATGCAGGGGTCATATGGAACTTTCTTCATAGGTGCCCACAGGAATCCCTAGATGTCCTCACCCCCCTACGCCCACCCCTTCTTTTTCTGCAAAGCATCTTGGGAAACAGCCATTGGAGAAATTCTAGGACTCCTCCAAGGGTGTTGTGAAACTGTTCATCGGGTTATGAAACTCCTTCTAGAAGGAGAGCCGTATTTTTAGCAATAGTTGGGCTTATCCTGAGCAATTAAACATTTTTTCTTTAAACTTCTCAACACTGAAATGTGTACGTTACGTATCGTTTTAGTCCTAAAGCATCTGCTGAGGTATGTGGCATACACAGAGTAAGTGCATAGTGAATGAACGATAAGCTTTCTTTTGTAATAATCTGACAGCTTGTCCCTGCCTGGAGCAACAATAATTTAAGGAATGGAGTCATTACAAAGGTTGTTGCAGTGTACAAACTTCGAACAGTTTAAATCTCTAAAGAAACTGATTTTCAAGTGACAGAAACAAGCTTGTCAAGGAAAACTGGGCAATTTTAGGCTCTGCTTGGCTGGGTCACCTGGCTGCTGTCCAACTCTCTGAAGCCCTCTCTTAGGAGATAATGTTAAAGAAATCTGAGAGGGGCTAGTAAAATACGAGGAAGACAGCCCAGAAAACATGCAGGTTTCTGACAGATGCTAAGAACATCAAGACACAGGGTATTGACCTTACACTCACCACCTTCTGTTTTAAAAGGTTTGGTGACACTGGCCATGGAGGAGACTCTAGCCTGGTTTTGTATTTGGTTTCCAGTTTGAGGGACAGGACTGGTTGACGGTGACTGGGGGTCTCTGGGGGCTTACCACCTGGCTCTCTCTCCTCCTGGATCCTTTGGTTCTAAGTTCCTCCTGTTCTGGGAATGCTTCATGCCTCCTCGTGGGAGGAAATGAAGTTCCCTTGGACAAACCTCTTGGTAGTCAGTCCCCTCCTCATGTAATGACATTTAAGGAGAACACTCAGCATTTGGCCCCTTCTCAAAGAGGGGTTCTTCTCACTGTGCCCCCTTTTTACCTTCCTCAAGGACAGGTCCTTTCCCTGCACCTCTCCATCTTCTTTATAACCTTCATGTCCCACAATCTCTTAGGGCTCTGTGTTACCCAAGTTATTGTTTCATCCAAGATTTGCTCCTGTCCAGATTAAATACTGAATAAATAACCAATTCTGCAGTCTGCCCTGGCTACCTTCTACGAGGTTGGAACCACTGGGGTGATGGTTTCCGACTCAAAACTTCTCAGATGACTCATTGCCCCAGGCAAATTCCACAATAAAAAGTATAAGTCGATACCCCCATGCTTTTATTTCCCTGATTTGCAAACTGCATACAAGCCAGAACTGTCCATTGTTAGAGAAGAAAAGTTTTCTGGCCAAGGACTAAATAGTGGAAACATGGCCATTTATATTCTATTTCTAATCTTTATCTAAATGCCTAATTTGCACACTTAGTTAACTTTTCATTCTCATTAGAATGGCATTTTGTGGAACATTTTTTATGTGTTTTATATTTTATGGCCTTGCAAGATGCTCCTCAAAAAAGGAAGTCCTTGATCTACTACAATTTCCCTTACTGAAGAGTTTCACATTGCACATGAGGACAGCAAAAGTTCTGAGAAGACTTACAGCCGAGAAGCCTGTCTCACTGTATTCAACACAGCATTTCCCAGACGGACTCACTGCAGAGCCCTTTCCCAGCACTGCCCGTTATGTCCCGGGGACGCTTGTTCTCAGGATTCACTTGGGGACTTGATTTCTTGCCCTTGTTATTTTCTCACTCAATATAAGATTAAGAGGACACAGGGAGCATGGTGGGAGGAGGGTGGAGACGTGGGTTCCATCGAGTCAAGCTGAGGGTCTGACCCAGATGGAAACGCGTGCCAACTGGACCATCCCTGCTGCAGACTGGGCTGGTTCCCAGTTCTGCAGAGCACAGGCGACGTGCACCACGTGCTATCTGGGCATTCTTGGAACATGCCCTTGGGTATGTCATGGTACATAATCGTTTCTAGTAAAACTCCTAGCCGTTACACACTGGGTTATTCAAAAGAGAAATACAGATAAAGTAAATGTAAAAATTTACCAATTAGTCCATTTGGGTGAAGAGTATGTGGAGTTACTTGTACAATTCTTTCACTTTTTTATGTAAATTTGAAATCATCTCAAAATAAAAAGTAAAAGGAAAAAAAAAGGATATGTCTGAATTTGAGCAAGTCCATTTTCACGTTAACCTTAGTCTCTTAGAGTTGAATGGAGAATAAGGGCTGAAAGGATGACCCAGTGTGAGAGCTGGTGTTCCAGACTCTGCTGAAGGACTCTTTCCTTTTGGGAAAATACAAGTGACAGGGTCTGATTTGTCTCAGTACCATTTTTGCTTGTAAGCTGTGTGACCTGAGGTGACATGTCTAACCTCTCTGAACCTCAGAGTGCTCGGCTGTGAGATGAAGTAACAATACCTTCTCTTATCTCATAATTTGAAGGGAGAATGAATGAGATCGTGAAAGGGTAAGTAATTTCCAAATTGCAAAGAACAGTTTAACCGTAAGGTGATAGGAAAATAAAGGTTAATAAATTTGCTTACCAAAAACAGATCCCGGATAAAGAACTTGGCTCTTGTAACTTTGGGATCTTCTCCTGCATCTGGTGTTGCTGTAGAAATTAAAAATAGAATTTTAAGTAATGTGAAACAGAGATACAACTCTATGGAAAATATAAAAGGAATTATAAAGTTAGACTGAGGTATACTTATAGCATTAAAAGACTTGTATAACAAAGCAGAAAACTAAAATGTCATTTTTATTTTTATTTTCCCCTCCCAAATCATTTTAATTTAACAGAGTTCTAATAAAATTTTTTATTTTTATTTTTTGGTGGTGGGGGATAACTTCCACTCAAATGACATGAAAGTATCTCATTGAACATGGACCAAGCCCACAGCTGTCTTCTTCCCCTCCAGGGCTCTCTGGAGAAAGAAGACCTGGCAGCCTACCAGGAGCTGGGCGCCAGAACTGTAGCTGTGGCTTCTGCCGAGGTTCTGCTCATCAGGGCTGCATTCTCATTCCTTCAGCCTTATTCTTAGAAAGACCCCCTCTTACTGTTTCTACTATAGACTAGGGCATCTGCAGCTTCTAATTAAAATCAACTACAGCGGCCATTCTGACACTAGGACCTTCCCAAGACTTTTTCCCATGCAGATTCTAAGTTCACAGGATCATTGAATAGTTTCTGCGACCCTGTGAGATCTATTTTCCTAAACTTTAGGCTTCACGTCTGCATGTTCTCATCACTTTCTTCCTCCTCTGTTGCAACTACTATGACTAGGTCCTCACTTCCATGGAGCAGGCAGTAGGGAGCTCTGCAGGTGCTGAGTCAGGCCTGGCCTGGAGGCCTGCCAGGCTTGGCCAGGGCAGGTGCCTGGGGAGGCCCAGTGTAGAGGGAAGAGAGGAGAGGGCAGGGGGAAGAGCACAGTGTGACTGAGGGGGAGGGGGAGGAGACCAGTGTGACTGACGGGGAGGGGAGGAGACCAGTGTGACTGAGGGGGAGGGGGAGGAGGCCAGTGTGACTGAGGGGGAGGGGGAGGAGACCAGTGTCACTGAGGGGGAGGGGGAGGAGACCAGTGACACTGAGGGGGAGGGGGAGGAGACCAGTGTGACTGAGGGGGAGGGGGAGGAGACCAGTGTGACTGAGGGGGAGGGGGAGGAGACCAGTGTCACTGAGGGGGAGGGGGAGGAGACCAGTGACACTGAGGGGGAGGGGGAGGAGACCAGTGTGACTGAGGGGGAGGGGGAGGAGACCAGTGTGACTGAGGGGGAGGAGGAGGAGACCAGTGTGACTGAGGGGGAGGGGGAGGAGACCAGTGTGACTGAGGGGGAGGGGGAGGAGACCAGTGTCACTGAGGGGGAGGGGGAGGAGACCAGTGACACTGAGGGGGAGGGGGAGGAGACCAGTGTGACTGAGGGGGAGGGGGAGGAGACCAGTGTCACTGAGGGGGAGGGGGAGGAGACCAGTGACACTGAGGGGGAGGGGGAGGAGACCAGTGTGACTGAGGGGGAGGGGGAGGAGACCAGTGTCACTGAGGGGGAGGGGGAGGAGACCAGTGTGACTGAGGGGGAGGGGGAGGAGACCAGTGACACTGAGGGGGAGGGGGAGGAGACCAGTGTGACTGAGGGGGAGGGGGAGGAGACCAGTGTGACTGAGGGGGAGGGGGAGGAGACCAGTGTGACTGAGGGGGAGGGGGAGGAGACCAGTGACACTGAGGGGGAGGGGGAGGAGACCAGTGTGACTGAGGGAAAGGGGGAACAGCACAGAGTCACTGAGGGTGGAGGGAGAAGCACAGTGTCACTGAGGGTGAAGGGTGGAGTACTATATTGCTGAGATCGGGGAAGCACAGCTTCTACTATTTCCTGGACAGGTCAGGTTTGGCCTCAGCTTGTGGTGAGATTAAGTCAGTGTTGGTAGGGATCAAAAGCAGGGTTGTGGTTGTGTTCCAGAAAGGTAACTTGGGCAGAAGTTCTGAGAATGTTCTGTGAAGTTGAGTGACCTGACCAGAACTAGGAAGCCTGGGCAGGAAACTGCACTGGCCAGATCCATGGCTGAGATGAGTGGGGAATAAGGGTCAGGACCAAGGCTGGGAGGAGGAAAAGAAGGAGGAGCAGGTCACAGTGGACATTTGGAGGCAAGCTCCGCAGAGCTTTGAGTATTGACTTGGCAGGGTGAGGGGATGGGGGCACTGGTGCCTGAGAAAGTCAAAGAAGACTCTGTTGCTGGGAGACAGGTAATCTAGCAACACAGCAGTGCTCTGAAGATTCCCTTAGGCAGGTGGCACACTACCTTAGCCTTGGCAAGCACACCCCCAGACTGGCTGAGGTTAGTGCAGACGATGATGAATTTTCTTATCTTCTTAACTAGGGTTTCTAGGAAAGTCCCTTTCATTCTGCTTTATCTAGTTTGGGATTCAAATTTAAGAAGTGGTGCTATTTTGCTGTAAACCTACATCCTACAAGACTCTGGTGGCCCAGTGTCTACTCAAAACTGAAGAGCAGCGGTTGGAACTGGGGTTACCAACTCTTCCAGGTTTGTCTGGACAGGACCTTCCTGGCTTTAGCACTGAATGTCCCATGTCTCAGGAACCCCCTCAGATGGTTGGTCACCCTAACGGAAGTCACCAGTGTTGTAGCCAAAGTCTTTACTGGAGACAAAAGATGTAAACACAGTGGCTGAAAGTGCAGGCTCAGAAGTAAATGGTTCCAAGGCTGCTTTGTCCCCACAGGCTCTGCCTGAATGACCTTGAACAAGTGACTTTACCTCTTTCAGCCTCACTTTCCACAGGAAAACATGAGAAGAACAGGTGCTCCCACATAGAGTTACTGTGAGGGTTCAGTGTGAAGGTCAGTGTAAAGGGCTAACATGGCCCGCTTCACAGCAGACCTAACTGAGGCACCAAGAGGCAGCACGTACCCCAACTAATGACATATTCACACCCGAAACTACCCTTTCTGCAACTGCAGCTTGAAGGGAAAATCAAACTCTGAAATTTTTCTAAATGGAATCCTACGTAGGACATTTTAATACTCTAGCACTTGAGGATAGTTGAGAGGATTGATTTAAATTAACTGAATTTCCTAGTTTCATCAGAACTGTTTGAATTGTAGTTACAGGGCTATTGAAAGAACAATTAAGTCTTTTCCTTAATCGGGAGAAACTTGTTTTGAAATCTTACCATCTTCAGGAACAGTATAATTTGCATACTCTGGGAAATAATCTTCAATTTTTGATTTTCCTGCCAAGACTTTTTCTGCCAGCATATCTTGTTTGTTCAAGAACAAAATGATAGAAATGGTCCGTAACCACCTGAGAATGGGAAATAAACATACAAATTTCATATCCACTATATAGGAAAGTACATTTAACATAGGAGAAATTCAGTGAAAAGGCCAACGTTGCTATTTTCTTGACGATGTATAACATTTAGCATTATTTGATATAGCTGTATCTCAGTCCCCTACTCCATCTGCCAACAAGACATTCTTATAATGATAAATATAGGTAGTTGATTTAGCAGTTTAGCACTTTCTAACTTATCTTCACTGGGGTTATAAATTTACTGGCTAAGGTTTACTCAGGTAATAAATACACTTGGTGTGATTTACTAATAAAGGGTCAGAAAATTAGAACAATTAAAGCATTAACAACAACAACAACAAAATAGAGGACTCATTAGCTAATCACACAGAATATAGTTTGCGGCTGGCTTGGTTCTTCCCCTGTGACCTCTGAACAGATCTGAGGTTCTCCAGACGTGGAGAGGATGTGAATCACATCTAGAGCTAGATCACTGCACTGGACATGACAAGCTAAGGGGAGGGGCTCAGGTGCAGTGAAGGTGCAGGATGGAAAGTTCTCTCTCTCTTTCATTAACTAAATACTGAGAACTGGCTTAACATGAGTTCAGTGTGCATATCAGCAAAGCCTTTAGAAATTCCATTACTTCAAAGGAATCAAGCTGATGATCACTGCACAGGAATTGTACTGTGAATTAGAAACAACCCATTCTCCTCCCAAATGGAAAGAGACTTACAGTTTCTTCTACTTATAAAATACACAGTCCTTGTAAAATGAATTTTTAATTACAGAAAAAAAATCAAATGTCATTACACCTAGAGACAACTACTATTAGAATTTTTATATTTTTACTTGTAGTTTTTTTTATCCTCACACATATTTATCATCTCTATAAAAATAAGTTATGGTGTTTTTAACTCTGCCTTTTCATTTAACATTATTGTCATTTTTCCATGTGACTGTGTGTGTGTGTGTGTGTGTGTGTGTGTGTATATATATATATATATATATATATATATATATATATAAATTTTTAATGACTCCAATGCATTCCTCTGTATACCTGAGTATTTCCTGACTCTTTCTTTCCCATTAACTGTCTTAATGCTATAGAACTGAGACCAGTTGTTGAACACTTCATAGACAAATACTTTTCTGATAACCCAAATCTTTTGCAAAGTCAGCTTATGTTTCCGTCCTCCTTGGAGCTATTTATTCCCAAATATTTCAGAAGAAACTTTGATTTTTTAAACTGTGTGTGTGTGTGTGTTTGCAGTTCTGTCTCTGTGTAGTACTACCAGTTTTAAACATGATCATGTGGTGCTTTTAAACTGGAAGTGATGTGTGGTTAAAGTTAGTACTTTCTAAATTTTGAAAACCAAACAAAACCAAATTTGAATCCTAGATATGATCTTAGGCTTTCAAAGCAGAGATTTAAATTTTCTTGACAAAGCACTACCAGGGCTTCATCAAGGAACAGTCCCCATGTTAAGTATGTCTGTATATGAGATGGACTAAAAGAGATACTTCTATAGTTTTGAATTTATCAGTAAGGAAAGAATGACTATATCTGGAGAATAAAAATAAAAGTGAGTTGAGTGGTATTTTTAGTGAAAGAAAATTTGCAATCGAGTGGTGAGACTGAATTTATTATTTTTATAACCTGTTGTTCCAGATGCTTTCGAAAAGGTCCAGGGACTCTCTCAGCCTGTTGGTGTTGTTATCTTCCCGAATCACCATGTTGTAGCTACTGCAGGCGGCGACGTAAATGATAGCGGTGACGTCTTAGTGGGAGAAGACAAAAAGTTAGACCGATGGTCATTGTGGGGTTATGATAAAGTACACATCCAACTGCTACCCATTTCCAGGGAAATTTTCATTCCGTGATTATAAGAATGACTTGAATCAGCACTGTGTGTATAACTGGTTGTTCAGTAATGTGCCTGACCAGGAGTCTACCCATATTAATGAATGATAAATGGAAATTTGAGATGCTTAAATTCCTTACTTATGAGATTCATACTGAAGGCATTTTATATATAATCTCATTCAAAGCTACTTAAACACAGTAGCAGGAGTAAGTGTGAGAATTCATCCCATATTCCTGAGAGAGCACAGAAATCACCGTTAAAGCACTGGATCCATTTTCTTCTCTCATCCCTCTGGCCACCGACATCAAACATGCTGTGGAAGGACAACAGGACAATTATTAGGAGTGCAAGGAAGCAATGCACACTCTGCGTTGCTGTGTGGCCTGTAGCACAGTTCCCTGTGGGACCTCGACAGCCTGCTCGGGCCCAGCCCCAGGTTCCACACCAGCTTGCTGGGCCTGGGTGTCCACACCCAGTTGTTTCTCTGGTCTCAGCCCTCACTCCGCAGCCATCAGGCCGACTTGGGCCCACTTCTCAGAGCAGCCTGAGCAGTGCATCCCTCTGCCTGAGTTTCTGGCTGCAGTTTCTCTCTACCTACCCCAATGCCTTGGATCTTTCTCACGTTCTCAGGTGTCTCAGGTCTTGGATTCTTCCCTTCCCTAAACTTACTGCATGTATGTCAGGACCACACAGTCTGTATTTATTTATTGTCACGCAGGGTGTCACGCGGGGTCTCTGGTCCCGCTCCCCACATAAGAACGCAGGATATGGTGAGGCCAAAAAGGAACACCCATGGAGCCATAGAAAGGGGAGTCATACCACTATATTCTCGCTGGCGACTGGGTTGGAGACACAGGAAGCAGGAGCCACACTATCCGCAACCTGCCGTCCACTTCTCTGCCAACCAACCCCACTTGCTAGCTGCAATCCGCTGTGCTAACTGCAATTCACTCTTGCTAGCTCAGCCCCCATCTTCTTGCTAGCCCCCATTTTCTGCTAGCATAGCCACGGCAGTTATATTAGTGGCCAATGGCTCACTGGTTACAGCTGACGGCCAACTAGCCACAGCTGATTGCCATTTGATCACAGTCGACGGCCATTTACTACCTGAGCCAGCACCTTTCCACGTGAGGCCGAGAGCCTGGAAACTGCACTCTTGGCTCTGTCCCCACATTTATCCTAAAGGATGGTGATGCATATTTGGTATTCCACTCCTCAAAGCCCTAGGGCCTTGGGTAGTAGCAGGGTCCCCTAGCCCCACACCCAATAAGGCCCCAGCCTACAGCAAGGAGGGCTTCCCACACCTCCACAGCAGGCCTGCTCTGAAGGACACACTTACTGAAAGTTTACTTTGTCCACTTGGAATCGTGTCTCAAAAATCCCTGAAGTCAGAACTCTGCATCTGAGAAGGTCCTGAGGGCAAGAAGAGAAAAAGAAACCCAAGTGACATCCTTGTTCTCCTTCATAAGGAAAACCCTGGATGCAACCATAATAATTAAGTTTTTCAAATAGCAATTTCTGCCATTATCAAAGATACAATAACATGGTAATTAAAAACTCAGACAAATGCATTCTGTCTCACCCCCACCTCTCCCATCCCCTGAGAAAATCACAGTTAATGTATTTGTTTGTCCTTAGATACTTGAGAGCTGTGCTTTCACTTTCTTTATGATTATTTTTTTAAATCACTGATGAATGTAGTTCACTGACTGTCATGCTCCTGACAACCAAATCACATGCTTAGTGTTCTGGGAGAGACCCTGCCAGTGCTCTTCTGTTACAACTGGAGAGCCACCTGCTCCAGGTTCAGAATCATTTGGGTGAGAAACCAAAGGAAGCGTAACTCTGCATTCACAGATCATGGATTTTTTGGACTGGATGCCAGCTGATTTTAGATTTCCCCTCTCTTACCTGCATACTTCTATTCCCTCTAAAAGATGATGCGGTCCGGAGGGGATGAGAAAGCCACAGTTTTACACAGCTGACATCTCTTGTACATTTATCAGATCTCAGGGGTATTTTTTTCTGACCACAAATCTATTATGATGTTAATGAAGCAGACAATCATTCTGGAAGCTGGACGGTGGTTGTCCCCTCTTATCCTGACGAGAAGTATTTAGGACAGACTCAAGGGATTGACTCTATTGCTCTGTCAGATAATTTTGAGCTCTTGGAGTCAGCCTCGGAGAGAGATGGACTTCAAGGGAGAGAGAGGAGTTCAGACTTTCTTTCAGGAAGGGCAGAGAAAAGAGAGCCCCCAGAAGGGCCCCACAGCCAAGCTCCTCCAGGGGACACAGACACTGGGGAGTGTTGGAGATGCTGCTTGAATGGAGGCCCTGTAACTTTCTCGGAGTTCACTAGCTCTCGAGGCATCTGGGTGGCTCCTAAGCTGAGCAGTTCAAGGTTCTCTAAGTCTCTGCAGATGCCTGAGGATCAAAGGTTTCGGGAGACACAGAAGGTCCCTCTCTGCTACTTACAAATGTGCAGTCGGGCCCTTTTCTCTAGCTTAACCCACAAGAGACACACTGGGTCACAGCTGGAAAGTGTGCTGTGGTTTATGACCCAGACTAGGGCGGGGTCATAAAAGCTGAATGGGCAGGGTTTATGAAGCTGGGGAAGAAAAGGTTTAGTTTTCTGTTGACAGCTCCAACAGGAATGGGAATTGCTTAGTCCTCTTCCACAGATAAAATTTTGTTGATATTGGGAATTTAGAAATCAAGCAAGTTTTAGAGAGTTAAGTCAATGGGCCAATTAACAGGGCATGGTAACACAGCACATGTGCATGCAGGGACCGTGCAAACAATTTGAACGAAGTAGTTATTTTAAGAATTTTGTCCTTAATCCATTTAAAAATAATCATTGAATAAGACTGGCAGTTTCTCTAATTCACAAGTTCCCACAGGGTGGCCCGGTGGCGCAGCTCTGACTTCACATACCTGGTCAGTGGGGGTGTAGTCCACCAAGCTGACACTGTCGATTCTTTCCAGAAAGCTGAAAAGAAAGACAGCAGTGCTCAGAATGTTCTCTGATGACTTTCTCCTAGGATGTGGGGTGCTGTATAGGATAGTCACACAAGCACAGGGAGACACGGACAGCAGAGAGGCTGAGGAAAGTTCCTATCTTCTTTCCTGCACATTTGTGTGTCTAGATAGCATAATAGTCTTGATTGAGGGGCTATGACTGTCTTTTACTTTTTTTTAACTCTTGCCATCCCTCTTGTCAGTTGCCATAGGGTCGTGGGTGAGGGGCCACTCAGAAATTGGGAAGCGGCACATGCCTCTTTCCAAGGCTAAGCTAGTAGAGGAAGGCCACGCTGCAATGCAAATACAACACGGGAGGTGAGAGATGTTCCTTTAGCGCGATACGTTCTGAATAAGATCCAAAATCATGTGTGAATGTGTGTGTGTGTGAGCAGGTTTAATGTGATATGTACACATGGCAGAGGCTATATGATTGGTCCCAGGAGTCTGATACGTTACACAGAGTGTGTAGAGCACCCTGGAAGCAATTAGAATGCGTTTTGTGTGAGCAAGAGTGACTCCATATTGAATGAGCAAGAGTAACTGCATTTTGGACATGCACAGAGAACTTAGCAGACAACGCCCAGGGAGCTGCCGGTTGCCCTGATAATTGGGTGTAACTAGCTACAGATCCTGGGGGTCTGAGGGTCTCTCAGGGATTAGTTCCCCTGACTTGCAGGAAGAGACTGCAGCATGGACTGTGAGCCTAGCAGTCAATCGTGACACAGAAGGAGGGAGAAGTAAGTGGAAGGGAAGAAAATCACACTGCATTTACACGTGGAAGAAGACACGGGAGCAAGGGGTCCTGCAGGCAGGTGCTCTCCCTCCCTGCAGAGAGACTGCTGCCTGTCCATCTTACCTACAATAACACCCTTGTCCATCTCCATGCTAACCTTGCTTTATTTGTCTACAACGCATTTATCACAGCCTGACGTGCTTTACATTTGTTTATCTGTTCATTATCTCTTTCTTCAAAATGCGAGCCCTCCAGGGCAACGCTTTGCCTGGTTGGTCCGGGTGCCCCCAGCACCTTACACAGGCCTGGCCCCTGAATATTTGTTTGATGAATGAATGTCCGCTCCCCTCCTCTTCCTGAAGCTGGAGAAGATAAAGGAGCAGGTGGCTGAGAGGCCCAGTCTACGTGTACAAAGGACACCATGGAGACTTTTAAGACACAGGAAGAGATGGGACTGGTTTACTGGTAAGCAAAGGACCACTTCCAAAGAGAGAGGGGGCAGCAGGAGAGCTTGTGAGGAGAGGAAAGGGGTCTCAGTGGCCCATGGTCTCCTGGCTGTGGGTGTCCACGGGGCCAGGGTGAGGCTCCTACGCTGGGGAGAGCGAATGTGACCCAGACTAGAGGGACATGGCCTGGCCTTCGCAGCCTGTCCAATCTTGGAAGGTTTGGGTTCCATCACTGGGTATGTGAAGTAAAGCAATGATCTGGCGGCATTCATCTGAGTCCATGCGCTTGGGGGCATTTTGCACAGCGCAGGGGAGGTGTCATTTCCAATCTCCACACTCCCCACCTACCAGCCTGCACTGCAGGCCCTTGAGATGCTGTCAGCACAGGCAAGAGAGAGGCCAAAGACACAGTAAGACCACTTAATTCCCTTGGCCATCTTCACCCCTTCCTACTGGAAAGTGAAAGATAGTCCCAGTGGCCAGATATGGTGGCCTGGTGCTGCGGTGACATTTTGGCAGCCTTTCATCCATGCACCCTTGATTTGGCACAAGGCCCAGCTGCTCCAGAACCAAGACCTACCTTAGATCTGCAACAAGAGGCAACCCCATGAGAAGCAAGCCACTAGAAGTATGTAGGAAGGGGCAGTGTCAGTAGTGAGGTCATCCCAGCTGGAAGACAGAGCCTGTCCCATGGGGCGGGGAGGGCACGGTTGGGGGCAGGGGGAGGAAATTATGGAGGGTGGTGTCTGTGACTGGACTGCCTTCTGTGGGAGTTGTTAAATAAAGTCAACTGCTCCTGGAGAAGGACTGCAAAGCTATGGCCAGGTGGCAGGTCCACAGAGAAGCCAAAGGGACCCTGAACATCCTGTGGCCTTTCTGGAGCAGGCCCTGTGAGCCCTGGTGGGTGCTGCTGCGTGCATACCAGCAGGCAGGTGACTTGGCCCAGGGTGCAGAGCTGGTACCTGAGAAGGAGGAGTTTGGACAGAGTACAAACAACCCTGGAAATGCAACAGGTCCCCTCCAGGGAGCTGGAGAAACCGGGAGGCCCCAGGGAGGGGAGGGCCCTGCCTTTGCTGGAGGCCTGCTTTGAAAACCACAGTTGCAGTTTGGCTCAGTCCTTGCTGGCCTTGAATTTGTGGAGTGGAGAGAGCCTTGGATGTACACACTGAGTTTCTGACCACCTAGCAGGAAAGGAGCCAAAAGACTGTGATGAAGTGAGAGGTTTCTGCTCCTGGAAAAGCAGCTCTGGACTATAACCCGGACAACCAGGCGGGTCTGGGTGGTGGGGGATATGCCACTCCCCCTACCATCCCCCCACTACCCAATCCGTGCTGTGGGCTACAATAATTTCATTCAGAAATGATCTGTCCTCTTGGCAGGGGACATATAATACTGACATGAGATACAGAAGCCAATCATCTCTGATTAAAAAGGCTGGAAAGAATTGAAAATTAAACTAAATATAAAGGCTTTGGCTATAGTTAGTTTAGGAAGCATCCAATTTCTATCAGGATGCAGATAGGGTGAAGGGAGGTGGGTGAATTTATTCAGATGCTAATAACTAGTGTAAGGGGAAAAAATGAAATGTGGTTAAAAAATACATTAAAAGTTCCTGATAGATGTGATTAAAGAGTACCTTCCAAAGGAAGTGGTGGGAGTACTTTCCTGAATGCTGTTAAAAATAAGTGGTTCTGAGATGCTGATGACAAAGGGAAAGATGTCAAGTTCTTTTCCCATCCATGGTCTCCAGGATGGATACTCAAAAAGTTCATTCCAGCTCTGCTACTTAACCATCTAAGCGAGACCTCAGAAGCATCAAGGAACATGTCCAAGAATATCTTCTCAGTTGTTACTGATGCTGAATGGTATTCTGAGTTCATGGATTTCAAGTTTGTGCAATGAAAATAAAATGTGAAAATTCCCCCCGAATGTGAATGTGTTCCGCAGTTCTTTGAAAGACTCTCTAAGGAATAAAGGAATAAAATAAAAATCTATAGTAGTAGATTTCCGCCAGCCTTTTGCCTAAATCTTTGGTTCAATCCTCATATTTTCCAGCATGTTGTAGAAGTATTTCAAATCGGGGCTCTTTAAAGGGTCTTCTGTATCACACACAGAATTTCACAAGACATTTTAAAGTAGCACTGTCTTCTTAAATATGCAACTGCCTGTTAAGCCAAAAAATTAACCAGACTATAGAATCCCCTTTATAGACCATTCACTCACACTAGATACAGAGTTGCAGGACAACACCACATTATAATTGTAATTATGGACACTATAAAAAAAAGTAGTTGAAAAACAATTTACTTTGATTTTTTTTTCATTATCTTCTGCTACAGTTGAGGATATTCATGTTTGCAGAAACATTTTTATTCTCATCATTTAGATCTTCCTTCTGTTTAATATTGGCACAAAATGCCAATTCATTGTTTATTTCTCATCTGCTGTCTGCTCCCCGACTAAAATAACTGAAGTCACAGAGTTCTTGTGGTCACGGAGTTGATCATGAAAAGGGACAAGGAAGGAATTATGAAAAGATAAAAAATATTCTGTTAAGTGCCTTTAAACAACCGGATCTGAGAAAAAGTACCAGCTAAATGAAAATGTATTTAAAATGGTATCTTTTGTGAAAAATGTAGCAAGTTGGAACTCTGTTAAGGCCAATAAAAACTATTCTGTGTGTTATTGAAATTTATTTCATGATGCTTATTTTCAGGATATAAAAATACTGTGGAGAAAAAGATGACCTCTACAGAGACAAGAACCAGGCGGTCCTAACGTGGAGTAGGATTAAGATCCATGCTGCTTAAAAGGTGGGCCTCACCTCAGCAGCTGCAGCATCTGCAGACCTCGGAAATCAGGACTGTCGCTGAACTGCATGCCCTGGTGAAGCAGTGATCCATGTGCACAGCAGAATTTGAAAAGCATGGTGCCTTTTCCTCTCCATTTTTATTGCCACCCTACTTTAGGCTCTAATTTCTTTTCATCTGGACAATATAGGTTCTGATGACTCACACTCCTGCTGCTTTCCTCAGGGTGAAGTCCACACTTTTAATCTGGCCTCCCAGCTGTTCACAATCTGCCCGATCTCTCTTCACTCTTGAATGTCAAACCCTTCCTTCTAGTCAAATCCTCATGTAGCTTTTGGCCTCAGACCTTTGTGTAATTCCCAATTTTCTTTCTTTGAAGCCGCAGATTAAATCCAACCCCAGCCTCTTCCAAAAAGCCAATTTTAACCATCAGGGACACTGCAATTCTGTTCTCCATGTACTTATTATTTCACGAATTGATTGGCTTGGTATACTGCCTTATATCATGATTTACCTTTCTTAAAAGTTGAAGTATAAAATCTATAAAGTGTGTCAAGTGCACTAACCTTGTGTTCATCTTCATAACTTTTTTACAACTGCATACACACGTCCATTTGTCTCTTAATGTGTATGCCTTACCCACCTACCTGTATTGAGTACCACTTAAGGCAGGAGCATGCCTTTGATTTCTACAAAACAAGCCCCAGCTAACCAGCATCTGATATACTTTAGCCTAAATTTTTCCTATATTCAGTCATTCTGAATAAACACTGCTGAATTGTTTGTCCTGACACTATTTAGGAGGGAAGGAGGATGTATAAACCCTGAAGAGGAGGAACAAACATTTCAATTTGGAGAAACACTGGGAAGGAAAAGGGCACAGTGCTTCTGAGGGTGTATAATGGGGCTCTGGCCAAGTGCCCACTGCACCACCTTATCCACCGAGTATGTTGTCATTAGTGACCTAGGCATGATCACCAGTGAGAGCATCTGAGGGAAGTACACATTCATGCTGGAGTCATTACCAGGAGCCAATTGAGCTAGGGACCACACTAGACACAGTCTGTCCTGCTCCACAGGGAACTTACCACCTAGTTATAGAAAAACAACTTAGGTCAACCAGGCAGGCATTTTGCTAATTGATTAAAAGAAAAAAAAATTACAGGGACTTGCTCATCATCATCAGTTTGCTCAACATCCACAGGCTGTGGCTTTTTGTCAATACGTAGTACTGAAAGTCTTGAACTTTGGATTTTGGCTACAGAAATGCCTCCAAAAGTGTTGTGCGTAGTGCAGAGGATGAATCTAGAGTGCAAGGTCCTCCACTTCTGCTTTACAATGTTGATGTCTGTCTGGCTGACCCTGTGACTACGTCTAGTTAATAAGTTTATCAGACTGGTGCTTATTTTAGGTGGTGTTCTTTTCCAAATCAAAGCCAGCACGGTGTCCAAGATTCAGCATGCCTCTACCTAAAACATGCATTGACACACACACACACACACACACACACACACAAACACACACGCACTGACATTCCTTCAGGAAGAAACAGCTTTAGTAAGAAAGTTCTCCAATAGTGTACATATCATCTGACTGAAATAAACTAAATAGTGCATAAAAGTTTACAAGTATTCTAAATCCATTTTAGAAACTGCTTTTGAAGGCAGAAAAATAAAAAGGAGAAATAAGTAAAAACTGTACCAGTAGTTGCATGGAAGATTAACTGTTCCTTGGTATGTTTGAGTTGGGTCCTTTTGTAAATTATATCTAGCCTGGGGAAGTTTCAATATGAGGAAGAATCTTCTTGCCATGAAGAAACTATTAGTATTACAGTAAAGTAGTAATAGCTAGGGTTTCTAGAAATATGCATGAAAATTCCATGCTAACCTAACAAATGCAGGTTATAAGGATGAGAATGGAAAAATACCATACTTTCTGAACCAAATCTACCTCTGAGTTATTTTTCTTAAAAAGCTTTTAAAATAGGATGCACATTCATATACAGTGACATGCAGTTTAAAATGATTTATTTGACAAACTTCATGGTTTACATTTCAGGATTTCATCAACTGCAAAAATAAGGAAGTAAGTCATGGGCCTAATATGCTTTTGAAAATAATATTTATGGTTCCTAAAAATGTACATTCACATAGTTTGAACTGAACATATATCGATAAAGTTCAAGTTTACACAAGCATCGTTTAATCTCACAAAATATATTTATATTGTTGGGAATATTTGCACTATAAAAAAGGGTCTTCAATTTACCAATGGGTTCAATACTAAGCTATAATTTAAGTTTTAATTATTTTTTTCCAGTCTAAAGAGGGCTTATGATTCATGCTGTACTCACACAACTGCCTCTGTGCAATCATGTGATGAGAGGAGATACCAAAAGGGACAAGTTCTAGAAAGACGTGGGACAATCGATTGATGTCCCTTACAGAGAAGGCTTCAGAACAATATCCAGTCAGATGTGGACACTTAAACAGGTCAGCTCTTGTATACCTGTTTTTTTTTTTCCCCTTAAACACATTCATTCACACTGGAAAATGTTATAATGGTAAATACTTGGTAATGACTCTTTCAAAGGTCCTGGAAGAGTCCCTACAATTATTTTCTGAAATACTGGAATTCTCGATGGAGACATCTTCCAGTGAAGGGAGGATTTAAAATATCCTTAAGTATTTAACTTAGATTAACATACTTGCCAAGGAAAAAGCCAATGTTCTCCATGTTTTGAGGCTATGAGAAAGTGGTGGGTGGCGGCTACCGGCTTTCCCTTTCAGCCAGAAAATGCACTCTGCCATTCCATAAAGATGGAAGGCAACACAGCTGGGCTCTAGCTTTAGAGAAGCAAGCCTGCTGTTCAATCCTGCACCTTTCCGTCTTCCCAGACTTCCAACCTGTTGCATGTATATTCATTACTAGCATGGCTAAGAAAAACATTCCAACTTATATTTCCAAGGTTTTTGTTTTAAGAACAAATAATAAATACAAATAATTAGAACTTAAAATGCTGTTCTAATTTTCTGTTTTTGGTTGTTAAAATCAAAATAAAACCTACAAATACAGTCCCAGGGTTTTCTCAAACCAATCAACAGTTCTTTGGCAATGTTAGAGTAATATAACTGCTATGCTAATTAACATACTTTATAAGAAGTCTAAGTAATGTAATGAAATAGAAAATAACTAGAAAAGTATTAGAGTAGATCATTTGAAAGAAACTGTCATGTTAAACCTTGTTAAGGCTTTTAAAAAACTCTTTAGTAAATAAAAACATAAACGAACAATTTTTCCATCTAATAAATGGAAGTGGCATTTTTTTCTAGTTATAAAAAACAACTACTACATAAAAATTTACAGAACAGTAAGAGGGCATTAGGCAAGAACATCCTAAGGTAATTTTAATGTAAGTTATGAGGACAGATTAATAGTCAACTGTAGTCTCACTTTGATGGCAAAAAAGGGATACACTGAAATAGCACTGTCCATGAATTAAGTTGAATGAGGTGTTGATAGCCCTGTAATCAAAGTAATCATTCTCCTCTCTTTAATTTTTATGCACATATCAATTCTATATATCAATTACACTAAGTTAAAAAAAAACACCCTCCATTTTGATAATTCGGGTGGAAAACTAGAGTTTTGATCATATATTTGAGAAACATTCATGTACATCAAATTAACTAGTCCTGTTAAAAGGCAGCTATAAAAATACACACCATCACAAACTATACAGAACTTTAAAATCCAGTTAAGGGTGGAGAAAGCCTGGAATTTCTTAATGTATTTGAGAGCACTGTAAACCCAAAGGTAGAAGCATTTTAAATAAAGAGCATTTCAGCATTCTGGCATGTTCAAAGTTTTTAGTGTATAGTATCTCTCTAATACACAGAAAGCATTTTAGAAGGTGGCTACAGCCAAAAAACCTCGGAGTGGGCTCTGCCGTCACACTTGATCGCGCAGGCGGGCCAGTCTCTGGGATAGTTCATCCTGCTCCGCCGAGGCCACGCTCGTGCCCACGGAGCCGGTCTGCCCCTGCGGCAGCTCCATGTTGAGGTCTAGGCCGGCCTCGTCTGCCATTTCCTGGAGCAGCATATCCACCTGGTTCTGGGGAGTGGTCAGCGTCGTGGTGTTGCTCATCGTGTCTTCCATTTGCTGCGTTTGGACGTCCAGCGTCTCAAACTGGTGCTCGAATTTGTCCATCAAGGCAGAGATCTTTTCCAGATTCATGGTTTTCAATGTCGCATCCATCGACTTAACCACCCCGGCCATTGACTTGGTCACCTTGCCCATCGTCACCGCCGTCTGGACTCTAGCAGCTACCGCATCGACCCGCGCACTCATTCTCAGGAAATTCACCGCCTGGTTCTTCTGGCGAATGGCATTTTCGGCGTGTATCTTCGCAACTTCCATGTTGCCCTTCTGAATGGCCTTTTTAATTTTGGCCTTTTCGGCCTTTTCCTCCTTGTCGCATTTTTTGGCACTCCTGCTCAGTTCTTTGGCCGCGAACTTTAGGTTGAAGAGGTGTTTCTCCATGTTGGACATAGTCGGAGGGTTCCTCGGAGTCGGCTGCCAAAGCCCAGATGTCCGCTGAAGAGATGCAGAAAGGAGGCCCGCACCCGGTAGACGCTCCTTTGTTTTGGTTCCACTTCCTGTTTCTGCCGCCCGGCGCAGACGGTGACATCAGAGCCCGGCGCCGGGAGGCGGGGCCCGCGGGACGCACGGCCCCGGGGCGGGCGTGGGGGCGGGGCCTTGGGGACTGACGGCGCTAGGGGCTGCCCCCTGAGGCGGGCTGCGGTCAGACCCAGCCGACCCCGGTCAAGCTCGAGGCTGGCCGGGTGGACCACGGCGCTCGCCCTTTGCACTGAGTTCCGCTCCGTTTTTAAAGTATTAATAGATTCACAAAAATTCGTGTCCACACACACTTTCTTAGGCATATATCTACGGAAATGTGCAGGATGTGTTTAGACCTGCACGTAAAAAATACCCAAACTCCAAACTTGGCAAGCCTTAAGGTGTCTGGGCAGAGGGCTAAAAACCAGCAAACAGGTCAGTAGACTAAAGTTTTCTTTGCTTGGGTAACTTCCACTTTCTCAGGGAAACCTGAAAGCATGAATTGTTAATACATTAAAAAACAAAACAAAATTTGTGTCATTGTCCTGAGTCTCAGTCTTTGATTACAATTTTGGCTAGAGTCCTGTGATATCTTTTTATTTATTAGTTCACCAATGGGTGAAAATACCTTCAAAACCATGGACCACTCCATGTATACCTTGGCCAGGAAGTTCTGCTTACAGGTGAGTTGCCAGGCAACTATCATCCAAAAAATCCTCCTGTGATTTAGTAATAAAAAAACCCCATCATTTGCTGATGTGATTCTATCTATTTGATGTTTTATAAATATCCAAGGAACTTCACTCACATTTAAGTCTGACAGGCTAAACTGTCATTTTAAATTATGCAGGCAGAGAATCATGAAGTATTAGGACACACACCCACTTGCATACATCAAAACTGTCACTATGTATTAAACCCTTTTTAAAAATGCTGGCTTTCAAATGGCAGCAATGTGTGCTGTAGCTTTTTTCCTGAGGTACAGCAATAACAAAATATAAGAAGACCCAACCTGCTGTAATGAGCTAGGCTGAAAATGATCACTGAGAGCTAACTCTGTTTAGTGATAATTTTAATCCAGAGTCTCAGCATCCCTTTCTCCTGTGATAACTTGCCAAAGGTCTTTAACCACAAATTAAAGGTTTTCTGGTGTCACATGCATTTTTCTAAAACACAGCTCTGATTATATCACTCTCTTGCTCCAAAACCTGGGCAAAAAGACTGAACTCCTCTATGTGGCATAGTGGGGCACCCTTCCTACTCTTTCCGTCCCCTATGTGCCAGTTAAATGAGAATGAAGCTTGAAGTTGAGCATCATTTGTGTCATTTGATCAGTGTGGAGAATGAAAATTGATGCTTCTTCCTCTGTGTACACTGTCCTTGCTGCCTGGGCTTCCACCCCATTCGTCTCTGCCTATTGCTCATCCTCAAAAGCCACCTTCTCCATGAAGCCTCCCAGCTCCGCCCTCCTCTGTGGTGCCACTGTACTCTGCACCTCTGCCATAGCACACAGGGTATACCTCCAGGCAGAAAGTCTGTGGGGATAGGTAACCTAATTATATTATTGTTAGGCCATATTTAGGCCAGAAACAGGAACCTTCTTATCTTAAAAGCCATCTTGTCTTGCTTTGTACCTTGTACCTGTCAGCTTGTGTTTGCCTTAGGCCTGGAGAAGCCGCCTGGAATGTAGAAAACATCCTGTCTTGCTTTGTACTTTGTCTCCTAGGGGCTTGTGATCAGCGGGCCTGGGTGGGCCGGGGTGGTCTGACGGAGGCCTGGGGGCCAGGGTGTGGAGCCGGAGGGCTTGGTCATGCCCTGAAACCCTTTGTTGCTAGAGACAATGCAATGAAAACCCCCTGAAACATTGAAGGGGGAACAACCTCGTTTACCTCCTCCTATAAAACTCTATACCCCTTTTTGCTCGGGGAGGTTATGGTCTTTTCTAGCCTGACCTCCCGCAGCTCAAACATGCTAAATAAATTCTAATAGACCAATTTTGGTATCCCGTGACTCATTTCTTCCGGGGGTGCCTAACAATTATAATCCAAGAGGAAGCATTGAATAGTTTTATTCCTTTTTCCCTGTGGACAGCTAGTGCTCTGCACACAGTAGGCATTGCATCCAATAAGGCTTTGCTGAACTGAATTGTGGTTGGCAGGGGCTAGGACATTTTGCTAGTTAGCAGTTTAACCAAGATTACTTCCCCCCTAAAGTAGAACTCTTTGTTCACATGAGACACTTTTAAAAACAGAATATAAAAAACCAATAAAGACAAGAAATCTGTTTGAAGTGGAGCTCGAGGACCTACGCTCCCTTCTCTGCTCACTCCCATCTTACCCTCCCTTTCTTTTGATTCCCTGTTTTTCCTTGCAGTTAAAAAACCAGCTTCTTAACCATGTTCTATAGTTTGCTTAATGACAAATTCTAATTCGGTGAGAGCATTTGCAAAATAATCATGAGAAACTTTGATAGACTATGAGAATAATGACAACTAACATTTATTAAGCACTAATGTACCAAGCATTGTTCTGGGCATTTCACATGAATTAACTTATCTCATCTTCATAAACCTTATGAGACAGACACTAGTAACACCAATTTACAGGTAAGGAAACCGAAGCATAGAGAGCTAACCAGCTGGCCTTTGACCACCCACCTGCTGCGTGAATGTTAGAAATAGGATTCCACAGATACAGTGGGGACCACTAATAAAACCATGGGGAATCCCATAAGTTAACAAGAATAAACATCTTTGGATTAAAATAAGTATATTTACTAATTGTTCTGAGAAGATAAAGAAGTTGCATTGATTGCAAGGTTACTATGACCTAAGTAAGTTGCTAAAAGAAGTTAACATCCCCTGACGTTACATTTATTGAATGATGGCAGGTCTGCTCTCCAGGCTGGTCAGACAGTCTAGAGAATGGGGTGGAGTTCCAGGAGCTGTATTTTCAGAGAGGAGAGCAGATGGAAACAGAAGAGAAGGCTGACATTCATGTTTGCCAGCTGATCCTTTTCCCCCTGAGCGGGGTACATTCCTTAGGCCCCCTGTTGTTTCCTTTCTTCTATAACATCCTCAGCCATCCCCATTGTGTTCAATACGATCTATAGCTAACAACTATCACTTTTACATTTCTAGAGTAAATTTTCTTCTGAGCTCCCATATACCCAACAGTCTGCTAACGATGGAAAATCTTCGGTGCAAGAGTGTTTGCAGCTCCTCTGACTTACTGAACACTCAGTCCTTCCCCCCAAATCTACTTATCTCTACTTACTAAATGGCATTTCCATTCACCTAGTTTTCCAAGTCATATTCTTAGGAATAATCCTGGATGATCCCCCTCCTCTACATCTACATCCTATCTTTAAGTTTTTCCATTCTTTACATTCCATCAAGGGTGAAAATCTTCAGGTCTGTTCAGATTAGTATGCTTTCTTTTTCATGTATCCAGCACAGGGGAGATTATTTTGGGTTCATGAAAGATTATCAAAGGAGGCTTTGGTCCTATGACAATTCTGATGACACATGAGAACCTTCTGGACTCAATTCATGTTTAAAAAAAGAATATACAGTTTATAGTCACTGGAACATTTGAAACTTCTGCAATAACATCGCTGCCTTTTGACACTTACGGCCAAAGTAGAAAATATTTTTAGGGCTTGTAAAAATTTTTTGATTAGAGTATAGACATTTCTAGAAAGCCAGGAGTCAAAGTCAAACCAGTTAATAATTATTTTTATTTTTTATACAATTTTCACCAAATACATTGGCAAAAACTATAATATCTACTTTTAGAAAGAAATGGACACTGTCATAAACTGTTAATGAGAGTGCAACTTGTATAAATTTTTGAGCCAGTTAATTATTTTTATCATAAAATAGGGAAGAAAAATATGCTATAATTTGGCACATATGGCCTATTTCTTTTCCTTCCTTTGAACCAATGCAAAAGTTTAAGCTTGAGATATATAAGAGGACATGTGGCTTGATCTCACTGGAAAAGACTCATTTGCTAAATCTAAAGATACTAACAAAAAAGGAAAGAATTAGATATGAAAAATAATGTTACTGCATGTGTTAAAATATTACTGAATTCTCATAGGTAACTTTTTAGTGGTTTTGAAACGTTATACTTCAAATTCTCTTTCTGAGCTCCTCCTTACTTACCACAAGTTGTATCTATGTGTATATTTATGTTGATTTGCTCAGTAGCAGTCTATCCTTTTATATGCTTTTATGGTGAGATTTTGGCTCACAACCTTGCACCTGGTATCAGTCAACCTCTGAAACACACAGATGCTCAATAAATTCCTACTGAAGGTATGAATGCAGCCAAAGGAAATGGCACTGGTTATATATCCAGTTGATGACCATTTTGAAAAATATGTTACATATCTTTATTGGGTATATTATACATAGGGTGCCATAAAAATGTATATACATTTTAAGAAAGGAAAAAAAAAACTGTATTAAAATGATAATACAATCAATGACGCTAGCATTCATTTGATTAACGTCATCTTATGAGCGAACGTCATACTACACATTGCTACCATAATTCAATTCAACTTTAAAAAATAATACATAGATACCATCTCTTAAAATGTGTACTTTTTTTGGCACCCCTGGTATTTTTCTCTATATCATCTTTTCATTTAGGAACACAGCTATAATTTAAAACTCTGAGACTTCTCAAACCTTCGGAAGTTGCAAAGTCACTGTCCCTCTGATTATGTTAACATGATGTCAAGGTTTAGAAATGAAAAGAAAGAGTTAGAAGGAAATAGAGAAGTAGCACGTGAATAGATGCCTGCCCTGTTCAGTGCGTGTTGGTAAGTGTCTGAGTTATTGTCCTCCTGGTGATGGGCGGAGTGGGTACTGTTAGGTGAACCCTGCCTTCCCTATGTCCCAAAGGTCTAATGGGGCATCTACTATGTACTAACACGGGGATTCTCCCACTCCTTCTGCACTGAACATCCTACCAATTTGATGGCAGGCTGAAAATTTGATCTAAATACCCCTTGCCTTCTAAAGATAATCCAGGATTTCTTTTTGTTGCTGAGTAAAGCAATGACCACCTAGTTGTTCACAGCAGGGGGCTCCACAGTCCTTGCTTTAAAGAATGATCTGGATTTAGAAAAAAAATCAATGGCAGGAATTCTTTTTTAAAAATGTAGTCTCTAAATATTAATTTTCCCGTTTCGGTTTTGTTAAAGAATAACTCCAGATTCTCTTTAGTTCACTCTTATTTTAAGATGATTTTTGATTTTTGGGTTTTCCCAACAAAGGAAGCAACAGGAAAGCAGGAGGGAGAGGTACTCAGGGTGGTCCTGACCTGATGTTGGGGTGGCACTCCGGTGCATTGTGGGCAAAGCTGTGTGATACTTGTGTGACCCAGACTAGGCTAGTTCTCTTCTCGGTCCTGTTTTCTCATTTCTAAAGTTGGAAAGAAGTACCTATGACCTAATAGTCTAGTAATAATGCCTTGGTAGATTTCAGCACCAGGGGAGGCTTGAGCAAACCATTAAATCAAACCATTAAATTAAATTAAATTTAAAAAATCCCTGAAACAATCTGTATAGATTCATTCTAACATATAGTAAGAGGGAAAAAAATGCATTACATAAATTGCTTTTTTTTTCCTGGCAATTTGTGATAGATGTTTGCAAATCTCTTGGGGAACATGTGGAGCAGATTCAGCAAAATGGAGAAGGCAAACTGTGTATTTCTGTATTACTCTTCTATTTACAGAATATTTTGTAATAAGGAAATCTACTCCTTTGATGGGGTTCCTGCCTCAAAGGGAAAGAAAAATGTAAGTAGAAACTAAAGAACTATAGAACGAAAACGAAGACCTGAAATATTTTATGGTCTTTGAAATATGCCATGTATTCATTCCTCTTACCAATCACTGTTCCCATTCTTCACTGCAAATCTTTATTATGCTACTTTTTTTTTTTATTTTTTAAGAAAAGCTTATTCCCCGGCATGGAAGCATGTTGCAATTATCTAACAGCTGCCTGGCTGTCGACTGGGAAATTAGTAGGTCATCCTGCAGACATGGGTCTGGATGGAAAGCAATTTCGCAACTATAAGCCTGGGGCGACAGGACAGGACTGTATCCTGGCCTGGTCAGCCTCGCTGCGTCTGGGACCCTCTGCAGGAATCTGAAAGCTGACTGTTCTAATGTAACCTTTTAAAAAACTTGAACAGTAATCTTGCAACTCATAAGTTAAAAATTAGTTACTGTGCACATTAGCCAGTACATTTTGTTGCTTATTAAAACCCTCCTCATGGAGTACCTTCTGTGTATAATGGAAACAGATGGTTAAAAGCTGAGAGCTTCCTGAGTATGGGGAGATGTTGGTGGAGAACAGCGTTTGTGTTCCTTAGTGATGCTCCTGGTAACAAGTGCATACTGCTGACACTCTCATAACCTTACTGCCACGAGACTCCGCTTTCATGTAGCATCATGTAGTCAAATTAAGCTTAAGGAGGTCAAGTGATTTAAAATACCCAGGATCATAGAATAGAAAGTACTAGTTCTCACAACTGCATATTCTGAGAACCATTTAAAGTCCTTCCAATTCTAGTTTAGTCATTAGTCACATGCAAGGCTAAGCCTGGCAATTCTTTTGGTCAAGGAAGAGCTGCAAGTAAGCTTTTGAGCCCAAACAAAGTTTTGTTAGTTTAAGTTGGTATCTTTAGTTAGGAAGCAAAATGGTATTAGAAATCAAATATAATTTAACTTAGTGAGTCCTACTAGGAATAATTTATTTTAACACTTCTATTTAGCATGTAAAAAATAACAAAGCAGAAGAGTTCTTATCACTTCTATACTTCTATAACGCACTAGTATAGCATTCAGTTCTCTGCGAGAGTGAACACTTGTGGTCTAAAGGAGACCAAAGACAGATATTTTTAAAAGCAGTATTAACTTTAAAATGGTTTTGAACTAAACCATTCTGAACTAAAACATAATGCATATGCATTCTTGTTCTACGATATTTGATGGAATTGGGCTAGAATCTTCCAGCTGATGCCTGTATTCCACAAGTATTTACTGAGTTCATGGTTCGGGCATGAACAATATGGGGGACAGGTAAGTAACTGGTAAACATAATGCATTTATAATGTTCCATAAAGCAGAGGTACTTATTTCTCCTAGTGTTTCTTCTCGGAAGGTTCTCCACAATTGGGGCACAGCGGTGGTGCTGGCTGAGCTTTCCTGATAAATTTGACAAGTGAGGCATTCTAGCAGATATTTCTCTTCTGGGAACCACTAGGCTGCCTTGGGACATGATTAACCATGTCTTAAATATAACTAATCCTAGCTAAGATTAACATCTGGAAAGTAATACTTCATAATAAATCTTAGCATACTGAAAGAGAAAGAAAATGTATTTTTAGTTTAGGGGTTAAAAGAGAATTGAAAGCTCACTGAATTTCAACTTACACTAATATATGGAACTCTGTAAATTCTTCCATGTCATTTACATGAAATAAAATAAGAAAACAGGTACAAATTGCATTCAACATGGTTCCTGGTCATTGGAAGCATTCTGGTGTTTCCTCCTTCTGCAGCAGCCCCCCACTGAGTGTCTGCCACAGCATCATCTCCCAGCAGGTCCCACCATCTCCTCCCACCCCCACCTTCCTCACAAGGAAAACAACTGTAAGACTGTTAACTATGAGAGGCATGCGGGTGACCAAGGCGGGAGAAAGGAGCTCCTGAGGACTTCCTGATGAAGACAGCCTCTGAGAGGGGCTGCCCAGTGAGCTGCTCTATTTCAAAAGACCAAATATACTGACGTGTTCAGATCACACCATGTGTCACAGACAGAAATGGACCTTATGATCTACGTTCACCTCACGCCAAGTTTCTTATCTGAAGAGATCTGAGATGTCATTAAACATGTTCAACTAAGGATAAAATTTTTCCTTTTTTGGAAAAATTATCTATTAAGTCTTGTCAATTTTAGAAGAAGATATATTTAGTCACTGTATATATCTTTGCTGAGAGTCATAGCAAAGCTGATTTCTTTCTTAGTGATTACCGCCTGCCTCAGGTAGCTGCTATGAGGAATCTTTCATTTCTTCTTCACAGAAATCGTGCATAACACTCCAGATTCACATTAATATCAAGTAGAATAAGAAACAATGGCACACCATGCACTTAATTGTCACATGAATAAAACTGTAAGCAAACATTATATTTGTGGTTAGATTGCTGAGTTAATACAATAATAGAATAAAACTTGTATTTCAAAGGTAGTTTTTTGTTGATATCATGGATTCTAACTATTATGTAATCAGTGGAGTTTCATATCACATGGAGAAAATTCTGAGATGTCCTAAATTAAATTACAGCAAGCCAGAGGGTGGAAAAAAGACAAAAAGGGATTAATCAACCCCCAAAAGGGGTTAAACAACTAACAAAACTGTTTACATTTCTGAATATGATGGAATTTCAGATTAACTTCCAGGTGGCTATTTCTGTGATAATCTAAAAGAGAGAACAGCCAGGTGCCATCAAACCTCTGGAGGCTTCTCTTCTCGTTTACACAGAAACTTTCCAATCTTCTGCCCACAGCTAATTCACAGGAACGAACACTTCTTCCTTGTGGACTC
The DNA here is from genome assembly GCF_004115265.2 of Rhinolophus ferrumequinum. Lineage (NCBI taxonomy): Eukaryota > Metazoa > Chordata > Mammalia > Chiroptera > Rhinolophidae > Rhinolophus > Rhinolophus ferrumequinum. Next base: position 6,209,854 of record NC_046302.1, read on the forward strand.
TGCACCGATCCCTGGGCTGGCCTCCCTTCAGCTTCTCCTACCCCCTTTATCTACAGTCAATGTAAATTCTTTCTAACTACTTACATCTTTTCCCCCTACTTGACGTATAAAAATGCTCAGCATTTCCAGGACAGTGGACATGCTTGCCTTTCCCACTTGGCGCTGCTGCTGCTGGTTTAGACTTCATGTTCTAGGAGCTGGTGTTTTTTTGTTTTTTTCTTGCTAGAAATGGCCCAATAAACCCTTTCTTTTAAAAATGCTCTCAGCCTTGCAAATTAAAATTTTTGTTTCACAGATGTTAAGAAAGACATTTAATTCTAACTACTGACACATACACTATCTTAAGGAAGGTTTTTCTTTCTTTGAATATTTTTAATATGAAACTATCAAAAGGGCAGTTTCTTTACTGCCTAAACCCTGTTTTAAAAGCTTTAATTACATTTCTTGATATTGTGAACACATTCTCATTGTTTATTAGAAGGAGGGAAGTACTCTAAAAATGTATTACTAAATATTCAGCTTTCTCAGAGACAGTAGTAGAAAATTCTGCTTTAAAGGAGTCCATGTAGAAGCCAGTATCAGAACATCATTCCTTTTTATGGCTGAATAATATTCTATTGTATGGACAGACCACATTTTATTTCTCCACTCATCATATGATGGACATTTGCATTGTTTCCACTTTCTGGCTATTTTGAATAATGCTATTATGAATAGGTATTGTGCCTTTATCTGAGCTTTACAGAAAAATTAACTTTGTGTAGAAATTAATTTTTTAGAGAAAGCAGAAACAGAACAGTTATATTAGCTTGGTGCAAAAGTAATTGTGGATTAAAAGGTTAAAAAAAAATTGCAAAAACTGCAATTACCTTTGCACCAACCTAATAAAAGCCCATTCATTTAACAAAATTAAAAAAATTAGTTTCAGGTATACAAAGCAACGTAATAGTTAGACATTTAAACCCCTCATAAAGTGATAACTCACCCCCCAAGCTACTACCCCTCTGACATCTTATATAGCAGTTACAACACCATTGACTATCTTCCCTATGCACATCCCATGACTATATATACCTATATATTTAGTTATAGTTGACATTCAATATTATTCTACTTCAGCTTTAGGTGTATAGCACATTGGTCAGGCATCTACACAGTCTATTTTGTGATCTCCCTGATAAGTCCAGTGCCTATCTGGCACCTTACATAATCTTGACAACATTGTTGATAATGTTCCCCATACTGTATTAACTACCAATTTGTATTTCTTAATGCCTTCACCTTTTTCACCCTGACCCCAACCCCATTCCCATCTCTCACCCTGATAGATCTAGTGCCTATCTGGCACCATACCTAGTCATTACAATATATTGACTATATTCCTTATGCTATAACATACATCCCCATGACTACTGTATAACACCCAATTTGTACTTCTTAATCCCTTCCCCTTTCACCCATCCTTTATCACCCTCCCATTTTTAAAGAAGTCCCTCTAAGATTCCTTGTAATACTGGTTTGGTCGTGATAGGGTTTCCAGGTGGGAATTCCCATCCGTTCTCAGGAATTATTTTCACTTTCCCGTTCCCGAATCCCGAGAAAATTTGGTCGGGAAATCAGGAAAATAGGCTCCTTGAACCCAGGTGGTTGGTAGTATTGGTCGTCACTTTGTGGAAATGATTCATCATGGAGAACAGAAAACAGTTTATATCTCGGGATTCAGGACTGGGAAAGAAAAAAAAAAAAAATTTCCTGAGAATAGGTGGGAATTCCCACCTGGAAACCCTAGGTGGTGATGAACTCCTTCAGCTTTTTCTTCTCTGGTAATCTCCTTATCTGTCCTTCAATTCTAAATGACAGCCTTGCTAGGTAGAGCAATCTTGGTTGTATATCGTTGCTTTTCATCACTTGGAATACTTCCTACCACTCCCTTCTTGCTTGCAAAGTTTCTGTTGAGAAATCAACTGACAGTCTTATGGGGGCTCCCTTGTAGGTAACTAACTGCTTTTCTCTTGCTGCTTTTAAGATTCTCTCTTTGTATTTAACCTTTGGCATTTTAATTATGATGTGTCTTGGTGTCGGCTTCTTTGGATTTATCTTGTTTGGGACTCTGTGCTTCCTTGTATGTCTATTTCCTTCACCAGCTTAGGGAAGTTTTCTGTCATTATTTCTTCAAATAGGTTTTCAATTCCTTGCTCTCTCTCTTCTTCTGGCACCCCTATAATGTGAATGTTGGTACGCTTGATATTGTCCCAGAGGCCCCTTAAACTTCCTCAATTTTTTGCATTCTTTTTTCTTTTTGCTGTTCTGGTTAGGTGTTTTCTGCTACCGTATCTTCTACATTGCTGGTTGGATCTTCTGCTTCATCTAATTTACTGTTGATTCCCTGTAATATATTTTTCATTTCCATTATTGTATCCTTTATTTCTGACTGGTTCTTTTTATGGTTTTCATCTCTCTGTTGAAGTTCTCCCTGAGATCAGTGAGCATTCTTATAGCCAGTGTTTGGAACTCTGTGTCTGATAGAGTGCTTATCTCCATTTTGCTTAGTTCTTTTTCTGGAGCTTTGTTCTGTTCTTCTAGTTGGGTCATGTTTCTTTGCCTCCCCATTTTGGCTGCCTACCTGTGTTTGTTTCTATGTATTAGGTAGGGCTGCTATGTCTTACGGTCTTAGTAGAGTGGCCTTATGTAGTAGGTGTGCTGTGGGGTTCAGTGGCACAATCTTTCTGGTCACCTGAGCCATGCACTCCAGGTGTGTCCCTTGTGTGGGTTGTATGTGCCCTCCTCTTGTATTTGAGCCTTGGTTGATAATTGCACATCAATGTGAGGGACTCACCTTGGTTGTGAGGACTGGCCTTGACTACAGTGGAAGAGTTGTTGTGCAGGGGCTGAACCTACAGAGCAGGATCTGCCTCAGCAGGACTCTGGTGCCTGTCCAATCTGCCCCTTGGATGTGTCGTACTTGGAGGCAGCAGGGTGATGCTCCAGCTCGTTTTGAAGCTGGCCACTGGGGGCGCCAGCCCCAGGACCACCTTGGAGAGGATCCACTGTAGGTCTACTTCAGCCACTACCTGTGCCCCACCCAGGGCCACCCAGCGGGAGCCAGAGAGAAATCCTCAGATGGCTGCCACCGTAATGTGCTTGGAATCACCTGAGAGGTTAAGCCATGAACCAAGGCTGGCTGCTGCTAGTGTTGGCTTAGGGCTGCTCAGCCAGAGGTACAGAACACACTCAAGCCAGATGCTGTTTGTCTGGGTTCCGGGAACCTTTGAGAGACCTTAGGAAAGTGCAGCCTGAGCCAGGACAAGTGGCCCGCATGAAAACGCCACTGGAAGTGGCCTGGATGTGCGTGGAAAGTTGGGTGGAGCCAGGTCTCAAATCACCAGGGTGGAGCAAATGAGTGGCAGAGAATCAGAAATGGTGGCCTCCAGTGTTCACACGCTGGGAATGGGGAAGGCTCAACAAGAAAACAATGGCCTCCGCCAGCTCCTCCATCCAAGAGAAAGCCTCCTCTCCAGCCCCTGTTCCAAGCCAGATAACTCAATTCCCCACCATTTGTCCCTGCCACCTTTCCCACTGCTGCCCCAGTGTTGGAGCTCAGAGCGAGTGATTCCACTGGTGGGTAAGGCTGCGCACAGTCCCTTTAAGAGGAGCGCCTATGAGTGCAGCCGCACTGTCTCACTCAGTCACAATGTCCACTGGTTTACACAACCAAAATTTATGGGGACTTCTCTCTCTAGCACTAGAACTCTGGACTGGGGTGGGGCTGGGATCTCTCCCTCCTCTAGATGGTGAGGGTGGGGGACCCCACAGTCGAAACAGCCCTCCCGATTTTTAAGGGTCACACGTAGGTGTTGGACCAGCCCATTCCATGTCTCTGACCTTTCTACCACTATGGAGGTGGCTTCTTCTGCACGTCCTTAGTTGAAAGGCTTCAGTTCAGCTTGATTTTAGGCGATTCTCAATAACGGTTGTTTTGTAGATTAATTGTAATTTTGATGTGGTTGTGAGAGAAGGTAAATACAGCATTTATCTACTGCGCCATCTTGGTTGTCTCTCCTAACAAATATTTTTTGAACACCTAATATGTGCCGGCATTGTCCAGGCACCATGGTAAACAATAATTCCATGTGAACAGTCAACAATGGTACAGTAACCCATCCATAATGATGAGTTTTAAAAACTTGATTAGATTTAGTTATTCATTCAACGATATTTAATGAGATGTTGCTGTGTCAGGCACTGCACAGAGAACAACTCAAAATCCTATCAAAATAACTTCTTATAAAATTACTGGTCTTTATTTGTCAATTATATCTTACTAAGGCTGGTAAAAATAAACACCCCTAAAAAAAACCCAAACGAAAAAAACAAAAATTACCTGCCAATTTCCATAAAGATTTTTGTTAGAGAAATTAAGATATATTTTCAGTATGGGAACTGTATATTGAATCAGCATTTTTGCTTTTCTATTTCTTTTCTTCCTTTTTCTCTCTTGAACTGATTTAAAAAAGATAAAGTAAGAATATGCAAAATTTGAATTTTTGGGGTCTTATAATGAATATTCTCAGCTGTGTACCCATACTGTCACCACACTCAACTCAAGCACATAGATGAGACAATTCATTTTATAGGGTAAGGAGTACTGAAGGGAACCTAAGTTTTGCTACCATAAAGTTGTCTTTCGGGATATTGATTTTAAGCTGATTATTAAGAAACAAAAGACTCAGAAAGAACCTTTGACCTTCACCTCCCTTTCCTGTCTAAGAGATTCAGATGGAAAAACTTGATTCAGGAAGGAACCTTAGCACAATCACTTTAGGATTAAACTAAAACACTCCAAGCAGGATTCCCCCCACCCCAGATGTCCCATTGTTTTCTGGGTTGCTTAGCAAAAATTTACCTGCCAAGTGTGTTCTGGATTTCCTCAATTACCTACAATTCACCCATTTTCACTTTTAAAATCTAAGACCCAATTTCCCCACTTTTCTCCTTTGTCCAAAATGTCATATATACCCAATTTTGCCTCACTGTCTTCGGAATTTTCATACTATTTGAATTCCCTGTGCGCACATATTAAAATTTTGATTTTCTCCTTTAATTTCTGTTAATTTGATTATTCGCCCAGCTAGAAGAAATTAAAAGGTGGAAAGAAAAGTATTATTTATTTTTATTAGCTTCCACAATATTAACCTCTATTCAGCAATCATTCACCAGTTTTGAATGGAGCCTGTCTCTTTTTGATCCCCAACCCTCCTTGGTATTAAATAGAAGGCCCTGAAATTAGGCAGATTCAAATGACCAGCAGTCTCCCAATTAATTTCACTGAGATGTCCAAGTTAAAATCTAACAAGGCAGTTGCAAAAGGGGGTCTCAAAGTGCATTTAAAGTGAACAATTAAATGGTTTTTCATATTCAGAGTTGTGCGACCACTTCCATATCACTTTTAGAACATTTTCATCACTCCAAAAAGAAACCTTGTACCCATTTAAGCAGTTACTCCTCATCTGAACCCCATCGTGCCTCAGCCCTCTGCAACCCTAATCTACTTTGCCACTGCAGATATACCTGTTCCATTTCATATAAATGGAACCATACAATACGTGGCCTTTTGTGACTGGCTTCTTTGACTTAGCTTAATGTTTTCAAGGTTCATCCGTGTTCCAGTGTATCAGTACGTCATTCCTTTTTATAGTTAAATAATATTTAATTGTACAGATATGCCACATTTTGTTTCCATCAGTTGATGGGCATTTGGGTTATTTCCACTTTTTGGCTATGATGGATAATGCTGCTGTGAACATTTGTCTAGAAGTTTTTCCGTGGATATATGTTTTCAAATTTTTTTGGTAGATACAGCCAGGAGTAGAATTGCTGGGTGATATGGTAACTCTGCCACACTATTTTCAAAGTGACTGCATCATTTTTCATTCCCACCAGCAGTATACGAGGGTTGCAATTTCTACACATCCTTGCAAACATTTGTTTTTATCTGACATTTTGATTATACCCATCCTAGTATGTGTGAAATGGTATCTCATTATGGTTTTGATTTGCATTTCCCTACTGGCTAATGATTTTGAGCATTTTTTCATGAGTTTAATGGCCCTTTATATATCTTATTGGGGAAATGTCTATTCTGATCCTTTGCTCATTTAAACATTGATAAAATTATAATTAAAGATAAACTTATTCATCTTTTTATTATTGAGTTGTAAGAGTTCTTTATGTATTCTAGATACAATTCTCTTATCTGATACATAATTTACAGATATTTTCCCCTTTCGTAAGTTATCTTTTTACTTTCTAGAACCATGAGGAACTTTATAGAAAAACAACTATCCTGGCTTTCATTTGCAAACCATGTTCAAGATATAAATTAATTAAGAATGTAAAATTGGTGAGAGTGACTTTAGAATGTGGAAAATGGTTGCCCTGTGACAGCCCACTTATTTATAAGCTTTAGAGCCAGGCCTCATCATCTTTATAAGTTGGCATCTGCTAGTGCCTGGCATTTGATGCTCACAAATGTTTGTTGAACTTTTAACCTCCAATAGTCTTTACAGATTTTAGGTTTAAAATTTGAAATCCTGGATAAATCAAGTAATACTCTGGCATGGTGTATTCCTGTGCTTTTGTTTCCTCCTCTATAAAGTAGAAATAATAGACTTAAAAAAAATTTACCTAATTCAAACTCACCTCCTCATTGCATTAATTTTTAAAATGTATTAAAGTTTTATTAAATTTATTGCAGTGACATTGGTTAATAAAATTATATAGGTTTCAAGTGTACAATGCTATAATAAATGATCTATATACTGCATTGTGTGTTCACCACCAAAATCAAATCTCCTTCTGTCACCTCTCCCCACACCCGTTTCCCTCTAGCAACCACCACACTATTATCTGTTTTTGTTTGTTTGTTGCTTTCAGTTTTATATCCCACATATGATATGTGAAATCATATGGGTCTCGACTTTTTCCATTTGACTTATTTCGCTTAGCATGCCAATCTCAAGATCCATCCCTGGTGTCGCAAATGGCAGTATTTCCTCCTATGGCTGAGTAATATTCCATTGTGTATATGCACCACATCCTCTTTATCCAATTATCTATCGAAGGACACTTTGGTTGTTTCCATGTCTTGGCCACTGTGAATAGTGTTGCAAAGAACATAGGGGTACATATATCTTTATGGATAAATGTTTTCAAATTTTTTCAGGTAGATACCCAGAAAAGGGATTGCTGGGTCATATGATACCTCTATTCTTAATTTTTTGAGGAACTTCCATACTGTTTTCCATAGTGGCTGTACCAATTTACATTCCCACCAGCAGTGTGTGAAAGGTTCTTTTTCTTCACAACCTCTCCAACACTTGTTATTACTTGTCTTGTTGATGATAACCATTCTAACTGCTGTGAGGTGGTATCTCATTGTGTTCTGATTTGCATTTACCTGGTAGCTAGTGCAGTTGAACATCTTTTCATTTATCTGTTGGCCATTTGTATGTCTTCTTGGGAGAAGTGTCTGTTAGGTCCTCTGCCCATTTTTTAATTGGATTGTTTGGTTTTTTGTTGTTGTGTGAGTTCTTTATATATTTTGGATATTAACCCCTTATTAGAGGTGTTGTTTGTAAATATCTTCTATTCGGTTGGTGGTCTCTGTTTTATTGATGGTTTCTTTAGCTGTGCAGAAGCTTTTTAGTTTGATAAAAGTCCCATTCATTTATTTTTGCTTTTATTTCCCTTGAATTTGAGGTCAAATTCATAAAATCCTCTCTAAGACCAAGGTCCATAAGTTTAGTATCTATGTTTTCTTCTATGCATTTTACTGTTTCTGGCCTTATATTTAGGTCTTTGATCCATTTCAGTTAATTTTGTTATATAGTGATAGACAGTAGTCTAGTTTCATTCTTTTGCATATGGCTTTCCAATTTTCCCAACACCATTTATTGAAGAAGATTTCTTTTTTCCATTGTATATTTTGGGCTCCTTTGTTGAAAATTATTTGCTCCTATATATGTAGATTTATTTCTGGGTTCTCAATTCTGTTCCATTGATCTGTGTCTGTTTTTTCTCCCAATACCATGCCATGCTGTTTTGATTATTGTCGCTTTGTAGTATAACTTGAAGTCAGGGAGTATGATACGTCTGGCCTTGTTCTTTTTTCTCAGGATTGCATTGGCTATCCAGGGTCTTTTGTGATTCCATACATATCTGATGATCATTTGTTGTATTTCTTTTAAAAATGCTATTGGGATATTGATGGGGATTGCATTAAATTTGTATATTGCTGTGGGTAATATGGCCATTTTAACCATGTTGATTCTTCCAATCCATGAACATGGAATATCTTTCAATTTCTTTGTTTTCTTCAATTTCTTTTAATAATGTCTTGTAGTTCTGAGTGTATAGATCCTTCACATCCTTTATTAAGTTTAGTTCTAGGTATTTTATTCTTTTCATTGTAATTGCAAAAGGAATTGTGTTTTTCTTTTCATTTCTTTTTCTGATATTTCACTGTTAGTATATAGGAACACAATAATTTTTGTATGTTGACTTTATATTCTGCAACTTTACTGTATTTGTTTATATCTTCTAATAGTTTTTTTTGGTGGAGTCTTTAGGGTTTTCCATATAAAAAATATTGTCGTCTATAAAAAGTGACAATTTAACTTCTTCATTGCCAATTTTGATGCTTTTTATTTATTTCTCTTGCCTGACTGCTCTATCTAGGACTTCCAATACTGTGTTGAATAACAGTGGTCTTCTTTATCTTATTCCAGATCTTAGAAGAAAAGCTTTCAGTTTTTCACCATTGAGTACTATGTTACCTGAGGGTTTGTCATATATGGCCTTTATTATGTTGAGGTAGTTTCTATACCCATTTTATTGAGTGTTTTAATCATAACTGGATGCCATATCTTGTCAAATGCATTTTCTGCACCTATTGGTATGATCGTATGATTTTTATCCTTTAGTTTATGTGGTATATCACATTGATCAATTTGTGTATGTTGAACCATCCTTGCATCCCTGAAACGAACTCCACTTGATCATGATGTATAATCTTTGTAATGTATTGTATTTGATTTGCTAGTATTTTGTTTAGGATTTTTTCATCTGTATTCATCAGAGATATTTGTCTGTAGTTTTCTTTTTGTGTGTTACCCTTGCCAGATTTTGGTTTCAGGGTAATAATGTTGGCCTTACAAAATCAGGAAGTATTGTCTCTTCTTCAACTTTTTGAAAGAGTTTGAGAAGGATAGGTATTAAATCATTTTTGAATGTTTGGTAGAATTCACTAGTAAAGCCATCGGGTCCTGAACTTTTGTTTTTTGATGATTGTTTCAATTTCCTTACTGTTGATTGGTCTATTTAGGTTTTCCAGTTCTTCGTTGTTCAATCTAGGAAGATTATATATGAGGTGTGATTAAAAAATACGGTGAATGTTTAAATTAAAAAAAATCATTACAGTAAAAGACACATTTCCATGAATCCCCCTCAGAATATTCCCCCTTGCTTCGAACACACTTATCCCATTGTTCTTGCCATTTTCTGAAGCAGTTCTGGAAGTCCTCCTTCTTGAGTGTCTTTAGTTGCGCTGTCATGGCTGCTTCAATGTCCTGAATGGATTCAAAACATTTACCTTTCCTGGTCATTTTGACTTTGGGGAAGAACCAGAAGTTGCACAGTGCTAGATCTGGTGAATAAAGTGGATGAGGACACACCATAATGTTTTTATGACAGAAATTGCAGTACCAGAAGTGATGTGTGATATGGAGCCTTTCCCATTGTGATCAACAAATACAGGGAATGCTGCTGCCGAGTACCATTCAAGGGAAAGGCAGGGATCTTCAATATGGGAAGTGGCACATTGAACCTTGGTAACAGTGTATGACAAGTTTCAACTTGTTTGGTGCAGTCAGTCGGGTGTGAGCTTCAGTTGACAGGTGTATTTTAAAGTGGGCCATAAATCATCCTCCATCATGACAACTCTCCGTGTCACACATCACTTCTGGTATAGGTATACAGCAATTTTTGCCAAATAAAAACATTATGGTATGTCCTCATCCACCTTATTCACCAGATCTGGCAGTGTGCAACTTCTGGCTCTTCCCCAAAATCAAAATGACTATGGAACAAGCAAGATTTGAATATTTAAAAATTGAAAACCATCATATTTCATACAGGTTCTCCTCGATGACATATTTGTGGCAATAAATATTTACAAGTATAAAAAAAAAATGACTATGGAAGGAAAATGTTTTGAATCCATTCAGGACATTGAGCAGCCATGACAGCACAACTAAAGACACTCACGAAAGAGGACTTACAGAACTGCTTCAGAAAGTGGCAAGAATGATGGGATAAATATGTTCGAAGCAAGTGGGAGTATTCTGAGGGGGATTCACAGCAATGTGTCTTTTACTGTAATAAATTTTTTTATTTAAACATTCACCGTATTTTTCTATCACACTTCGTATATCATGTTGTTATTTTCATTTGTCTCTATGTATCTTTTGAACTCTCCTTTTATTTCTTCTTTGACCCAGCCATTCTTTAGTATCATGTTGTTTAAGCTCCACATATTTGTGGGTTTTTTTCACTTTCATTTTGCAGTTGACCTCTGCAAAATTCTCCAGAGAATATGCTTGGTTGGAGAATATTATTGGTATGATTTCAATCTTCTTAAATTTGTTGAGGCTAGTTTTGTGTCTCAACATATGGTCTATCCTTGACAATGTTCCATGTGCAGAAGAGGACAATGTATAATCTGGTGTTCTCGGATGAAATGCTCTGTTAATGTTGATTATGTCCATCTGATCTAATGTGTTATTTAAGGCTGATATTTCCTTATTTTCTGTTTGGATGATTTATAGCTCTCAATGGGGTATTTAGGTCCCCTACTATAATTGTGTTTTCCTCAGTTTCTCTTTTCAGTTTTGTTAGTAGCCACTTTACATATTTTGGCACTCCCAGATTGGGTGCCTGTATAAGTGTTATGTCTTCTAGATGTATTGTTCTCTTTACCATTATAAAATGTCCTTTTTTTTCTTGTTACCTTTTTTATCTTGATATCTATTTTGTCAGTTATAAGTATGGATACACCTACTTTTCTCTGGATGCCCTTTACTTGGAGTTTCATCTTCCCACCATTCACTTTGAGTCTATATTGGTGTATACAGCTGAGATATGCCTCCTGAAGGCAGTATATGGTTGGATTTTATTTTTTGACCCAAGCTACTACTGTTTGCCTTTTTATTGGTGAGCACAATCCATTTACATTTAGGGTGATTACTGATGTTTGAGGATTTCTTGTAGCCATTTTATCTTTTGTTTTCTGGTAGCTCTGTGTCTCTACTGATTCTTTTCCCTTATGTTTCTGTCTGTTATTTTAATTTTGTGGTATTCTATTATTTTTTCCCTTTTATTTATTTATATATTTTTTATGTCATATGGATAATATGTCTCTGGATTAGTGTGAGAAGCAATATATTAATTCACATAATGTTCACAGAAGAGTGCCCCCATATGGTAAGTTTTGATAATTCTGAGCTATTTTGCAGGTGCACTTTGAAGCTTAGAAATACAGGACACTGCTCTTACGCTATTCACAAGCTGTACACTTTGTTAGTAGTACTTAGTGGTTTTCAACCCGAGTTTCCTGGGTTTCTTGGAAGTGTTTCAAAGAATTCAGCAAACACTTAAAAGACCTTTAATAAAACCCCTTATACAAACAAATGTCTTAAGTGCCATATTGTAATTTGTGGGGTACTACCAATGTGTTACCCTGTGCTACTAGACTATGTTACTTATTTTGGTTTCGCCTTCTGATCACATCTATACCTATGTTTATTTTTCTTCCCCCTACATTTTATTATGAAAGAAACATACAACACATTTGAAATAATTTTATAGTGAATGCTTGAATACTCACCATCTAGATTCTGTCATTACCAGTTTACTGTACTTAAAAAAATGACATATCTATCCACCTTATTTTTAATGTATTTCAAAGAAACTGCAGACACCAGTACACTTCTTTCTAAATACTCCAGCATGCAGTTCTTTATCTAGACATTAATATTTGTTCACAGTTTTTTTTAAATGTAAAATTTAGATCCATAGAAACACAAATCTTAAGTGATTTGTGACACACTCACTTTGCTGAGTTTTGACACATGCATATACCTACGTAACCCAAACTATCAAGATATAATGCAGCAATTTCAACTTCTTGCAGATGTGTTGTTGTTTAGAGAGATGCAGAGCACTGGACATTGTTTAGAAGATGCAGCCCCTTTCCCACAGTATAATCGTGAAGGGAGGTCCCCGCAGGCACAGAGGATGCAGTGCCCTGCCTTATCAAAGGCTACCCCACAGGTGAGTCCAAGCACTCATTATACAGTAACTGTCACGTCATCATAGGTGACAATGTGACACATTTCCATGATAGAATACTGTCTTATATACAGTATTTACCTCTTCTTCACATCGTTCATTTATATCCTTTATCACTTCCTTTGATAAACTGGCAAATGTAAGTGTTTCCCTGAGCTGCTATAGCAAATAATCAAACCCAAGGGGGAGGAGATCATGGGAACCTCTGATTTGTAGCCAAGTCAGAGAGAAGTTGTGGGTAACCTGGGGACCTACTATTTGCAAGTGGCCTCTAAGTGGGGGGAATCTCACAGGACTGAGCCCTTAACCATTCGGTCTGACACCATCTCCAAGTAGATAATGTTAAATTTCAGGACAACCAGCTGCTGTCACAGAACTGCTTGGTGGGGAAGCTCCCCACACCTCCATCTGGTGTCAGAAGTGTGAATGTGGTAGTAGAGTGAGAGTAAAAGAGAGACACAGGAGGAAAAGTATAGGTTTCCTACTCACACAGAAATATTGGTGCTAAGCCAGCCCTCTCAAAAATTCCTTCTCAGGATGAGGGTTTCCAAAAAAGTATAGAAGAAAAGGATAACCATGGGTTGACCAACTGAGATATTTGGTCTACCTATATTGTACCCAGTCACTAAATTTATTCTTCATACCTAAAAAAAAATTACTGCCCAAAAACAGGAATATTTCCAACTCCATAGGTTGAGAAAATAAAACTGAACATAAATTTGTCTAGAAATAAAGGTCAAAATGAGAATTAAGAATGTGTATGTGCACCCAGGCAGTTGATTACATATTTAATGAATTCAATAGTATGTTTATTTTAAAATGTCCTGCAAAAAAATCAACTTTGAAGTTGAAGCTTCATTTTTGGTAATAATTTGCAAATTGTCCTGAAAGCTTAAAGGACTTGAGAGCTATGAGATTCAAATCAGTGCTAGAGAGGGTAGATGTGGTTACCTCGGCTCCTAACAGATGGCAAAGGCAGACGGGACTTAGCAGAAAATCACTTTACCTTTCTCATTGCTCTTTTAATTTTTTTCTGGGATGTTCTCTATCTTTGAGAGTATTCTAACACCAATTAATCAAATGGGTGTACTCCTAGAGGCTCTTATCATGTAAACACATTGGTACAAAGCATAAGAATCTACACCCTGAGCTTTAGAAGTTTCAAGTTACAGTAAGCAAAGTCTGATTTTATAAACCTGTTCTAAATATCCAATTTCCTCTGATTTTCTTTCTCCCAAAATAGCTGTTTCCATGGCTACATAATCACTTATTATTAGGACTTAGAGGAAATGCATTTTGGGGGATAATGCAGTAGAGATTGTTTTTAATGTTCACAGTGGGAACTAGGGAATTGTGTATCAAATATAATCTGGTCATTTGCACAGCTTGCTTGATGCTTCAAAGACACTCATTTTTACCAAAAGTACAATATTGAAAGCTCAGTTATAGTTATTGTTCCCCTCCTCTTCTAGGTATGTCAGTCCTGTGTCGGACAGTGTAGTCTGGCTGGCCTGGTGGTTATGCAGTTTCTCTTCAGGGACATGGAAGTGGCTACCGACTGGGCCAGTGGGACAGTGTGAGGGGGTGGGGGACAAGGCTAGATGGGGACAGGCTGCCTGACTATTAGCAAAACTGATTCCCTCTGTTTTCTCTGGGATTTGGCCTGCAGAGTTTGGAGTGGACCTGCCAGTCAGGAGCCAGGGACGAGAGGGGCAGACAGGGAAAGAGAATTCAAAATGCCCAGACAGCAGGAACAGAAAAGCTGGTTCCCCCAGTGCCTCTGACTTGCAGTGGCTTCCATGAGACTCAGAACAAATTTCCCTTTTCTTGAAGTTGCCTGAGCAAGTTTCACTCCTTGCATACCAAATAGCATAACATAGATCTTAGTCGCCTTTTCATTTACATACCATATAAATGGTGTATATGATTTATAATTTGGGAACTCCCATTCGCATTATCTGTTTGCAGGCTTAGAGAGTGGCATGTATCTGTGGCTGGTAAAACATGAAGCAGGTCTACTAAACAAACATTTAGACTTTCATCTGTTGTTGACCAGAGAACCCCTGGCTCCACAGGAGTCTGCCCCCCTCACCAGTTTTGACCAGTTGTTCCCATTGCTTCTCCTGCCCTGGATCCTTCCTTCCCCGTAATCTTTCTTTTTTCAGATTGAGATGTAATTCATATAATGTAAAGTTCACCGTTTTGAAGTGTACAAGTCAGTGGTTTTTAGTATATGCACAAGGTTGTACAACCATCACTATTATCCAATTCTAGAACATTCCCATTATTCCCCCAAAGAAACCCTGTATCCATTCGCAGTCACTCTCCGTTTCTCCCACCCCCAAGCCCTGGGCAACCACTACTCTACTTTCTGTCTCTATGGATTTGTCTATTCTGGACATTTCATATAAATGGAATCATATGTGACCTTTTGTGTCAGGGTTCTTTCACTCAGCATAATGTTTTCAATGTTCATTCATGTTGTAGCATGTATCAGGGCTTCATTCTTTTTCATTGCTGAATAATATTCCACTGTATCATGTATCACATTTTGTTTATCCTTTCACCATTTGATGGACATTTGGTTTGTTTGCACTTTTTGGGGATTAAGAGTAATGCTGCTATGAATATTTGTGCACAAGTTTTTGTCTGGATATATGTTTTTAATTCTCTTGGGTATACTGCAGGAGCCAAAAAAACGTATACAAGTGGAAACTTTGGTCAACGTTGCTCAAGCAGTAGTTCGCCATAACCAGAAGTGTCTGCATGTTGATGATAACCACTTTGAGCACCTCTTGTAATTACAGAAGTCAAATGTGACTTGTATTCATCTTTTGTTATTGGTATATATTGTGTATTTCAATTTTAATAGTTTTTTCCTTTCTTAAAATGTTTATACATTTTTTTGGCACCATCTGTATATCCAGGAGTGGAGATGCTGGGCACCTCTGTGTTTAAGCTTTTGAGGACCTGCAAGACTGTCCCTAGATTCTTTATCAGTAGCTCAGCCTTAACAGAATTTTGGCATCATTGAGAAGTACCTCTTCCCCAAAATATTTCCATGGTTTCTGCCATGGAAGAAGTTATTTGAAGAGGGCTTAGAATTATGCCCTTCATAATAAGCATTAAGGTTCAAAATCAATGCTGTTGAGCAAGGTAGCACAGTGACTTAGATTCACACCAAGATGCAAGTCAGAACTTTTCTCAGAGCGATTTAGATGAGAGGAAAGAAGAAAACATGTCAGAACACTGGGAATGTGCAAGGGGAAAGAAGAGAGGCTCTAGAGTGTGAGTGTGGGGGTGGGGGGTGGCACGTGCACTTTAAAGAGACAGGGTCAGCTTTCCCATTAGCACCATATTGAATATGGGGCTTCTGTTCTGTCAGTTCATTTATTTCAAATAGCACTTAACTGAGCGCCGACTTTATGCAAGAACCCTCACCTAAGAGCTAGGCATTTAAGGATGAATTATACACACTCCCCAAGGAATTAAAAATCTAGTGGGTTGGACAAGATGACCAGAGTCTCGTGGTCCCGGGGCGTTACTCTGAGATCATGTTCCTTCACTGATTTGACATTGAAATGTTTTTTCTTTTATGAAGGGATGGAGATGGGAGATGGAAGCAGCTTATAGTCCTTTACCATCTTATTTGGCAACATAAAAGAATGTGGCAGCCGTTTATTGGTTAACAAATGTTATTCAAATATTACTTGTTTTTGAAATCCCTTACAACCATCCATCTCAAAATCTGAGTGTAGAGGAAAAACAAGACAGTTATTAATTAAGCAATAAACGTTACTGATTCAACTTGATTCTCATGTGTATGAAAATAGACTAAAAAAGCAAAGTTGAAGGAATTAGGATTAAGCTAAATTGTGAAGTCTAGAGGGGGAACTGGTTTCTGTGATTCTGCCAGGCCCACAGTTAAGGAAGCATAAACAAAACTTTGGTGTTTTATTCCTCACAAGCCTGGAAGGGGCGTCTTGACCTCATGCCCCAGAGTCTCACTCTCAAGGAGGTTTTTATCCGTGGCTCTTGGTAAGATCTGAATCCTAACTACTTATTGTCAAGGCCCATACTACTACTTGTTTTTTAAAAATTTATATTTGCATATTCTGTTTTAAATTCAATCATCAACTCTATCACTACGGTGATGTGAGAATAAGTTGTCTGTTTCTTTTTTTTTAAGAAAGAAAAATTCCTAATTCGACATTGGGCAGCACTATGGTGTTTCCTTACATCTTTGCTCAAGAAATACTGGAAAAGGATGATAAAACATATTCCACATAAATTTTAAAATTCAAACGTATGTGAATTTCAATATTATTATGAGCTGTGCTAGAAATTCCAGCTGTTAGCATTTTCTTAGTATATCCTTTCCATCTCTAAAATCATTGTGATTTAGCATATAATTCTGTCATGGCTTTTAAATGATTGTAAAATCATTTAGAGAAAAAGCAAGTGAGAGTAAAAGGGAAAATAAAGGACTTTCAGGAAGAGGGGTGCCTCCTGGGACCCGCTTAGACAGAGTTTGAGCTCCACTGGGAATCTTCTCCCACTCCTACACCCAAATCTAAACCAGCTCAGCTTTCATGGACTGAATGATCCAGCTGTGAAATAAAAACAAATGTACCTACTAAATGACATGAGCGTAACCACAGGTATGTCTTCACAAATGTAAACTTGAGGGCATGGCCAATGTAAAAAGGGATTATGTTTTAGGGTAAGTCTTGAAGGAACTGTTAAGCATGGCAGGAAATGAGAAATTTTAAACACTTTTCTAATTAATAAAAATTTTTAATTAGTACATTGTTTTTTTAGCATATGCAGTGGAGGCTCAAACTTTGATGGTCATTTCAGGGTGTGTGGAGCAGGTCTGTGCTGCATCTGCATGTTTTACTCTGCCCTGTGGAGGGGAGGACAGAGCTGCTGCTCACCAAATGCTCCTGGACTGGGGGTGGGAGCGGAGGTGTGTGTGTGGGGGTGTAGCCAGTTCATGGTTGTGATAAGAAGGAAGTAAAATAAATCCCTTAGATATCCCTTTGGCATCTCAAACTTAACTTCTCCAAACCGGAGCTTGATAGCTTCCCTCTGTTCTCCCATAAACAACATCTCCCAGGGTTTCCCACCTCAATAAATGGCACCAGGACCTACCATATTGTCATCCTGAATCCCACTTTTCCTCTGTCTCCCTTGTCTGATCCACCACCCAGTTCTGTCCCTTCAGCACCCAGAGCTCCCGTCCAAGGCCACCACCTGACCCAAGGCATCCTACTGGGGTGTCCGCCTCCCTTTTTTAATTCTCCAGATAGCAGCCAGAGTAACCCTGACCTCAGAGTAACCTCAGAGTAACCCTGACAACCTTGGAGCGGATGATGATTCATTCCATTTGGAAGAAAATCCAAGGTCCTTGTCATGGCCTTCAGCACTCGGGAGAGTCTGGCCGCACTGACCTCTTTCACTTGTTTATGGCCATTCTTCCCAGAGTGGCTTCTTGTTACTGACAGGACAGCCCAGCGACCCCTCCTGGGGCCCTTGCCGTTGGCCCCTCGCAGTGCCTGTCACAGGTGATGGTGCCTAAACTCCTATGGATGAGAAAGGGCTGGGGGCACCCACACAACCCTTTCTCCATGAAACCAGTGTTTACAGAATAACTCCATTAGTTAGTTCTCAATGTTGTAAATACCCAGATTTTATGCTTATAGAATCTTTTTCACACATATGCATTTTTAGAGTTGTAGACTAAAAATGTAAAAGCACTCCATTTCTTGCTGCTCAAAGAGTCATGTAAAACAACTAGTTAAATGCAGTTTTTGTTAGCGAAATGGCAAACATATCTAGACCATCTTGATTAACATTCTCCTGGGGGAACCATTATTCTCTAACAGATACAGAATGAATCTAAAATAGCAAAAGAAAACAGTAAAATAAGCATTTCAGAGAAAAACAATCAGCCAGCTGTGGCACCAGAGTCCTTTACTTATTGCTTATTTCTCTTCATTACATTTTTCATCAACTATTTACGCATTATATTAGCTACCATCTACTTTCAATGCTCTAATCTACTTCTAATGTGTATCACTTATCACTTTAAGTAAGAGCTTGGGCTTGATTGCAGATGTTAATATTATTTTAAAATTTAATTTGGGGGCCCCTGCTCCAAAATTAAAATATAATAACAAATATCTAAGTATTTACAGATATGCCTATAACCCTATAGAAGCAAAACAATGAATAGAACTGAAAACAGTGATCAAAATAAAATGAATGCAACATGTTTCTGGTTCTTCCGTGAAACTGATTCCTATTGGATTTTCAATTTTCCATCTATTAAACACAACTCATTTTAAAAGTTGATTTCTGTAGCAAGATGTTAATTATTTGTTCCTTGTATTTAAGAGATGTCAGTAATCTGGGGAGGGCAGCACAACAGACACAACTGCGCATGCAATTCTATCTTCAAAGAGGCCTGGCTCAGAGCCGACTTACTACTGTGCGCAGTCGATCAGCTGGTATTCATTGGACCTCTCAAAGCACGCCTTCACGCCTTCATCATCCCAAAGTTTCTTCACATGATCAAAGAATTCCTAAAATTTGAAAAAGTTACAAGAGAATGCATGTGTTATAATCTTTCAAAAAGTTAAAAGTAAAAACTTTTAAAAAGTAAAAACCCGACCCCCTGCCAAATTTAGCAGGTAGCACATGAATTATTTTCGAGGAAGTCTACACATCGTAAAATGCACAGATCTCGTATTCAGTGTGATGAAAAAAGATACATCTGTGTTATCATCACTCACATCAACTTGTCAAACATTTTTATTATTCCAGAAAGTTCCCCAAAATGAAAATTACAAGTCAAAAGTTAATGACATTCATTAACGAGAAATACAACTAACTAACAATTTGAAAGTTCTTAGTATTCAGTAACTTTACTAGTGGAACTGACACTTTGGCAAGGAAAAAATATGTCTATAATGTTAAGTTCTGTTCTAGCTGCTGTCTTTTAACTTTTCTGTGTGAGCCATGATTATGAATAGACGTGGTTGATCACATAGGGTATATATGGCCCAGAAGCATTAGGTACTTTAGAAAGAGACCTTTAAAATCATACTCTTTGGGGGATAGTAATTTTGTGTGCTTTTTGCCATTTTAAAAAACTATGATTTTAGTGTAAACTGTGATTTCTGGTTCACTCAAATCTGTGCGGGCATAGTGTTCAGTTTTATTCATTATGATAAGCAGCATCCTCTAAAACAAGAACAATCCTTATCTCAAAGTAAAAGGTGGTTTTAGGAATTCATATCTCCAAAATTAACTTAGAGTTATGGAAACAAATGACTATACATAGTTGCTAAATAGAAATTTTCACAAAACACTGTTAGAATATTTACATTTCTTCCCGTATCAGTCATTTGCCCCTCATGGCAACCCAGGAAGCACCCATTTCTATATTTGATCTGTATAGAAGGGTCTGGGGCTACGTGGCCAGTAGCAACTGAAGCCTTTATGTTCACCATGGCTGCCAGGCTCCCAAAGAATCAGCATACCCCGTTTCCCTGAAAATAAGACTTAGCCAGACAATCAGCTCTAATTAGGGTCTCCAGACAGGAATTCCAAAGAATCAGCATACCCCGTTTCCCTGAAAATAAGACTTAGCCAGACAATCAGCTCTAATTAGGGTCTCCAGACAGGAATTCCCACCGGTTCTCAGGAATTTTTTTTCACTTTCCCTTTCCCGAATCCCGAGATATAAACTGTTTTCTGTTCTCCACAATGAATAGTTTCCACAAAGTGACAGCCAATACTACCAAACAGTTGGCTTCAAGGAGCCGATTTTCCCGATTTCCTTACCAACTTTTCTTTGGATTTGGGAATGGGAAAGCGAAAAAAATTCCTGAGAACGGGTGGGAATTCCCACCTGGAAAGCCTAGTTCTAATGTGTCTTTTGGAGCAAAAATTAATATAAGACCCAGTCTTATTTTACTATAAGACTGGGTATAATATAATATAATATAATATAATATAATATAACATAAAACCCAGTCTTATATTAATTTTTGCTCCAAAAGACACATTAGAACTGATTGTCCAGCTAGGTCTTATTTTTTGGGAAACACAGTAGATTCTTTGGAAGAAAAAAATTAAGGGTTGCTATTTTTCTTAGGGATTCACAATTCCTTACAAGGATGAATCCAGGTATTGTGGGCCTAATGCTTATACAATTTGGGGGCCCACTTTGAAAAAAGAAAAACAAAATTATGAATACAAGTAGGTATAAAATCTTGGAAGGGAGAGTAGGAGGGAAGCGCCCCAGGCTTAAGCTTCTTTAGGTTCTAGTACGTCCAGTTCTCACTTCCCAGTATCCGGAACAATCTTTTTTTTTTTTTTTCAATTAAAGTTTATTGGGGTGACAATGGTTTGTAAAGTTACATAGATTTCAGGTGTTCAATTCTGTAATACATCATCTATAAATCCCATTGTGTGTTCACCACCCGGAGTCAGTTCTCCTTCCATCACCATATATTGGATCCCCTTGACCCTCATCTACCACCCCTCTCCCCACTTACCCTCTGGTAACCACTAAACTATTGTCTGTGTCTATCAGTTTTTGGATCTTTGTTGTCTTGTTCCTTTGTTACTTTGAGTTTTATATCCCACATATCAGTGAAACCATATGGTTCTCTACTTTTTCTGTCTCATTTATTTTGCTTAGCATAATAATCTCAAGATCAATCCATGATGTCACAGATGGCACCATTTTATTTTTTCTTACGGCAGAATAGTATTCCATTGTGTATATATACCACATTTTCTTTATCCACTCATCTATCGAAGAAAGAACACTTTGGTTGTTTCCATGTCTTGGCCACTATACATAAAAGTGCAATAAACATTGGAGCACATATATCTTTATGGGTAAAGGTTTTCAGATTTTTTCGGTAGATACCCAGGAGAGGGATTGCTGGGTCACACAGTAATTCTATTGTTAATTTTTTGAGGAACCTCCACACTGCCTTCCATAGTAGCTGCACCAATCTGCATTCCCACCAACAGTGTATGAGGGTTCCTGTTTCTCCAAAGCCTACCCAACACTTGTTATTGTTTGTCTTGTTGATGATAGACATTCTAACTCGTGTGAGGTGATATCAAAATTAACTCAAAATGTATCAAAGACCTAAGCATAAGACCTGAAACAATAAACTGCATAGAAGAAAACATAGGTACTAAACTTATGGACCTTGGGTTCAAAGAGGATTTTATGAATTTGACCTCAAAGGCAAAGGAAGTAAAAGCTAAAATAAATGAATGGGACTATAGCAAACTAAAAAGCTTCTGCACAGCAAAGAAACCATCGACAAAATAAAGAGGCAACCAACTGAATGGGAAAAGAATTTTGCAAACAACACCTTTGATAAGGGGCTAATATCCAAAATATATAAGGAACTCATACAACTTAACAACAAAATACCAAACAATCCAATTAAAAAATGGGCAGAGGACCTAAATAGACATTTCTCCAAAGAGGACATACAGATGGCCAATGGACATATAAAAAGATGCTCAACATCACTAATCATCAGAGGAACAATCTTTAAAGTTATGTCACGTGTCTCTATATCTATCATATGTTGCTCTGTCTATCATTATCATCAACAAATCCAAACTGTCCACAGTTGTTAAGAAGGGACAATCTTTATATGAAGGATAGTAGCTGAACACCTCAGTTTTTATCTTATCTCCCTAGATTTATGTTTCCTTCTGGAATCTCCCACTGCTACTCCTATCAGTCTTATGAAATTTGTAGGTTTTCCTTCTATGAGCCATGTGAAAACACACACACACACACACACACATATCATGTCCCAAGAGAAATACTCCATTACACTATTCTTGAGATGGTCTTTGCAGATAGCCATAACCCCTGAGTCACGGTGCTATTCAGAGTTGAGTTCCATCTCCAGTCCCCACGCCTGACTGCAAAACCCTGGTGCAGTGGTCCCTTGAATAAAGTTCCTAGCTGTCTTTAACAAGTGTCAGAATAATTTTTTCTTTAACAGTCTGAGCTAAAGCCTTTGAGACAGAATTACAGAGGAGTGCTTGATCCAAGAATCAAGATACACGATTTCTGGGGTACATGTTGACATAGTAATAAGGCAGGAAGTATAGGCACTGTGATTTTAAAATAGATGCTTTGGACACCACCAAAGAGACATCAAAGCAACAACAATCTCTCTTTGCTTCAGCTTCCTCATTGGTAAACAAAGATGTTGCACTAGAATATAGCTGGGTCCCCAAGATTCTCCATGTGTACTTTTTAAGGGGTTCTAAAAAAAAAAAAAAAAAAAAAAAACGGCATGGAAAATTCTAGGCATGCTGATGCTGTTGCTTCATTAACATTTTACTAGGGAAAAATTCAAACTTACAAAAGTAGAGAAAATGGCCCCCGAGGCACTCATTACTCAGCTTCCTCATTTATCAACATACTGACAATTTTCTTTTATCTCTATTTCATGCCCTTTTCCCCACTTTTATTATTTTGTAGCAAATCTCTTATACCATATTGTTTTATTTCAACATTATTTCTAAAAGATAAAAGCTTTAAAAAATCAGGGCCACAATGCAACTCTCTCAACTAAAAATACATTAACAAATAAAGAAATGATTCTGTAAAATCATTAAATATTCAGTCAGTCAGTGCAGCTTTTTCAGTGATTATTAAACATTTGTTCAGAGCCAGGCTAGAATTCTCATACATTTGCTACAACAACTGGGAAATAAATATGAGGAATAATTTTAACATGCCTCCATTAGCAACTAAGATGAATAATACTAAAAAATAATTTCAGTGTTGTGTGTACATATGTCTCAAAAAAGAGTGATTCACAGTGAAATGTAACCTACTTTTGACATCCCAGAGTATACAGAAAATGAGGGCATAAAAAGAAATCACTAAGTGTAAGTGAGGAGACAGGTTAGTTAGTATGATTGCTAGGTAGATAGATAGGTCCCTGGTAAAATAAAGAAAAGACAGCCATTTCCTAAAACTCCAGGTTTTGAAATTACTCCTTCGCTCCAGGACATAATGTAACAAGACCTTGAGGTTAATCATAAAATTCATTTTGGCCCGACAGATGGAGCAGATCTGATAGATAAGGGTGGGTTACTTTGCTAATTCCTTTAGGATGGGCAAGCAGAACAAACCTGGTAGACGAAATTCATTAGAAGGCGCCAGTTCCCTTCTCCAAACAGCTCCCCTTCCCCAAACAAAGGGAAGGTATAAAAGTAAGAGCTTTTGCCTCAGTCATGGGGCAACCCCCCAATTCGGGACCCCCTCCCGCTCAGGAGCTGCAACCTCTTCTCCTGCCTCTAATAAACTATCCTCTTTTTAAAACTCTTTGCCTCTCCCTGGTCCGTGTTTCCATTCTTCGGCTTCACGAGACACAATCCCGGCCCACACTCAGAAACTGCCTGCAGATCCAACATCACCTACATCAGTGACAGTTAAATTTTTTTCTGTTATTACTGAATATGAGACTCGCCTTGGGATATTCATATATTGAGCAAATGAAATACATGAATGTTTATGTTACCCTTATTCAAATGAGTTGGACTTGTGTTATAGAAAATAAAATTATAACAATACCAAATTTAAACCTACTTTTTAAAAGGATTTAAACTTTTACAGGATAATTTTGATTTCAAATAAAAAAATTAAAAATCTACATGCTATCAACATCTTCCTTTATGTATAAATAAAGTTTATTCAAAACTAACTTGGAATTCTCAGATGAGAAACAATTTTTTAATTTTGCTTTTAAATTCTTCATAATTGCTCTAAAACGGAAATAAATATATGATAATAAGACACATAAGAATAAAAATTCTCGAGTGATATCTCTGCTAATATAGTACAATAAAATAAGTTTTTAGTTACACTGACACTTGAGGTACACTTTTTCATTTTTGAAATAATCAAAAGCATATTTCTCATTTCTTGAAATGAAAGTTGTCCAGTGGTCTGGAGTGAAAGCTCTGGCTACACACACAGGGCTCAGGCAGGACTGCTTTCACCGTTGGTGCCCTGTCCTAAGGCTGGTGGAAACTCACTGTGTTGAGAGTAAAAATGGTTTTCCTTATGCTCATGGCACAATATTCTTCATAGGATGACTTATAGATATATTTCTTTATAATTTTAGTGTCAGGAATACTTGTTTGTATCTCTCAAGCTATTGCTTGCTACATTTTATTATTAATTTTTAATCTTATGAGCCCTGTGATTTTTCTGCCGAGTTGATTTACGTCACTGAGTTGAGAAAGCCTAGAAATCGCGTTTCAGGGTCAGTAGCCGTCCAAACTGAATTTTCTTTCTTTCTCTCTTTCTCTTCTCCTTCTCTCCTTCTCTCCTTCTCTGTCTCTCTCCCTCCCTCCCTCTCTTCCTCTCTTCCTTCCTTTTTTCTCTCCCTTCCTCCCTCCCTTCCTTTCTTTTTAAATTAAAGATTATTGGGTGACAAGTGTTAGTAAAGTTACCCAGGTTTCAGGTGTACAATTCTGTATCACATCATCTATATATCACAGTGTGTGTTCACCACCCGGAGTCAGTTCTCCTTCCACAAACTGAATTTTCTAAAGCTCGAGTTTACATCCGCACACCTTCTCAGTTTTATCCCTTGGATAACAGAATGATCTAATAGATTTCTGTCATTTTTTTTCAGGTATCTGGTATATATCACATTAAAAGTCTGTGTGGGATCTGTCATACCTGGTAACACTATGATTATGTTATTTATAATCTCTGTCCATCCTCAAATCTAATTTAATACAGTATGTCTAAAATTCTATTTAGGAGCAGCTTTCAGAAAATATGCTAAAATATATATATATATATATATATATATATATATATATATATATATATATATATATCAAACAAACTAATTCAAAATCATTAGCAGTCCTGATGCCCATACCTTTCCTAGCATGAAGCATGCTAGGCAACAATCTCAACAAGTAACCAAGTATAAAATGAGGTCACTCCTAGCATTTATCCAGTGCCTATTAGGTTCCAGGAAATGTTCTAAGGGTTGTAGATACAAGGTATCATTTGTGTCTCAAACAAGCCTGCCATGTAGGTAATTCAACTCCCATTTTACAGATGACAAAATGAGAGTGATTAAAGATATTTTCTATTTGCTCAAGCTTCCTTGACTAGGAAATGGTCAAACCTGAGTTCAAAAGCATGTTCTGCGTCCAGCTAGCTTCCTCATTCTCTGGTCAATGGCAGTTCTTCGCGCCTGGGGGACCAGGGAGAACAAATGCAAATTTCTAATATACACCAAACTCCTCTATTGTTTCCCCTTAGGACAGGCTACTTTTAGCACCTTTCTGAGGTATACTTTGCCTACCATAAAAGTCATGCAACCACCAAGCACAATTAAGTTTTACAACACTTCTGTCACCTCCTCACCTTCCTTTGCAGCCAAGCTTGTCCCCACCCCTGGTCAATCGTTAATCTACTTCTGCCTCTGTAGTTTTGTTTTTTTTAGAAATTTTATATGAACGAAATCATATAGTCTTTTGCGTCTGGCTTCTTTCACTTAGTATGATATTTTTGAGATTCATCTATTTTGTAACGTTTATTAGCAGTTTGTTCCTTTTTCAAAAAAATGCTGAGTTCTATTCTGTTTTATGGATATACCACAATTTGTTTATTTATTCACCAGTTGATGGACATTTGGGTTATTTCCAGTTTTTGAGTGTTATAAATAGTGTTGCTAGGAATATTTGTGTGCCAGTCTTTGTATGGACTTTCATTTTCATTTTTCTTGGGTTGATTCCCAGGAATGGAATTGCTGGGTTATATGATAGGTGAATATTTAACTTTAAAAAACTACTAAATTGTTTTCCAAAGTGGCTATTCTATTTTATATTGTCAAGAGCAATGTGTAGGGGTTCTAGTTTCTGTACATCCTCACCAATATTTGGTTTTGTCAATCTTAATTTTGATTATTCTAGTGGGTGTGTAGTGACATCTAATTGTGGATTCATCTTGCATTTCCCTAATAACCAATGAGGTTGGACATCTTTTCATGTAATTGTTGGTTACTTGCATATGTTCTTTTTGAAGTGTCTGTTCAAATTATTTTGCCCATTTAAAAAATTGGGTTGTAAGTCTTATTATAGAGTTTTATTTCTTTTATAAAGGTAAGAGATTAAAAAAACTGGATTCAAGTCCTTTGTTAGCTATAGGTTTTACAAATATTTTCTCTCAAACTGTAGCTTGCATTTTAATTATCTTAGGCATCTTTTGTTGAGCAGAGTTTTTAATTTTGCTGATGTCCAATTAATCAATTTTTTCTTTTAGTATTTATGCTTTTTTGTGTTTAAGAAATGTTTGCCTAACCCAGTCAAAAATATTTCCTCCAAGTTTTTTTCCTAAAAGTTTTATAGTTATAGCTCTTAAATTTAGGCCTATGATTCATTTGAATTAATTTCTGGAGATGGTGTGAGGAAAAGTCAAGTTTCACTTTTTTCCATAAGGATATCCAGCTTTCTCAGCACATTTATTGAAAAGACTATTCTCTTTCTATTGATTTACCTTGGTACCTTTGCTGAAACTAACCGGACATGTGCGTCTGTTCATGGACTCGCACTTGTGTTCCACTGATGTATATGTCTAGCTTTATGCCAACACCACACTGTCTTGGTTATTGTAGCTTTATGGTAAGTCTTAAAATTAGTAATGGTAAGTCCTCCAACTTTGTTCTTTGACATCATTATTTTGGTTGTCCTAGGTCTTCTGAATTTCCACATACATTGTAGAATTAGCTTGTCAATTTCTATAAAAAAGCCTGCTGGCATTTTGATTAAGATTGCATTGAATCTATATATCACTGTGGGGAGAATTGCCATCTTAACAATAATGAGTTTTCTAATCCATTAACATATCCATTTATTTACACCTTATTTAAATTCTCTCAATAATGTTTCCTAGTTTTCAGTGTATAGATTTTTCACATGGTTTGTTGAAATTTTTTTCTAAGTAGTGTTTTTTGGATGTTATTTTGAATGTATATATTTTTTTAAATTTCATTTTTGAATTTTTTTTCATTGCTACTACATAGAGATACAATTAATTTCTGCATTAGATCTTGTGACCTGCAACCTTGTTAATTTCACTTATTTGTTCTAGTAGCTTTCAATTCCTTCCTGTGTAGCTGTGCACCGAAATAGCTACCTACATAGCTCTGGCCTCTCTCTGTTTCTCTCCCAAAAGTATGACTCTTGAGGCCTGGGGCAGAATCATAATTCCCTGTGGTTCCAAAGTGCAGGAGGACTGAGCCAAAGACCTTCACTGCCCACCATGGCAAGGTTTCATGGTTTTCACTGCTCTTACATTGTTTTTTAAAGATACAGTAAAATTGATCTAGAGATTCTATCTTTTTTTCCTAAATTATAATCTCACAAAACAACTATGATAAGTATCAAGTTTTAGTAATCAGATCCTTGATCCATAATAGAGAATTAAATAAATCTACCCTATAATGATGGGTACATAATTTTCCTCAAGTATTTTTTCCACAAAATTAATTTTTTAGCATTTGATTTTCCCCTTCACAATACTCCCACTCTTATACCTAAGACTCTCTCTGTAAAATCCTAATTCTCTGAGAAAATTGTGCACTTGGAGCATGGCAGAGAGACTCACAAGAGAAACTTATTTGTGTGGGAACAGAAATAAAACAATTAGGTATTTTCATTAGGAAAAAGAGACTCAAAGAATCACGACTTTAGTTTTTGCTTCCAGACAAGGCTCTATCAAATTATCTGACAAAAATTCTCTTTGGAACATCAAACTTAAATTACATAACACTCTAAGGTATTATTTTTCGTCTTCTTAGTCACTCCGAATCCTTTCTGTTTTACGTGTTGAGAGGTAAAATGGAGAGAGGAGCCCCTTTTTTTGGCAAGAAGGTTAGATTGAAAGCAAATGTCTTTAAAAGTGAGTTTGTTATATTCCTACTGACAACAATTGTAAATTAGATACATATTTCTTAGGGAAAATTTTAATGTGAAACATACTAACGGTGTCTAATAAGGAATCATGAAACAATACTGATGGTTTGAGCATGGATTTCAGTATTTGAGGGCCTGGGCTCAAATCCCAGTAGGGGGGCTCTGACTGCTGACACTGTTTCCTCCTCTGCTCCATGGGGTATAACAGTTCTTCCTGGCAGAGGTTGGCTGGGACTGGTCCGTACATGGTGGGCAGGGGAAGAGGTGCACATATAAGGGGTAAGGGCAGCAAGGAGACAAAGGGTGGCTGGAAAGACAAAACAAGAAGCAGGATGAGGCTGACATCAGGGAGGGCAAGTTCAAACTCTTACTCAAGATAGTTACGAGCATATTGACCAATAGTGTGATGTGCTGCTGGGGAGTGAGGTCTGGGAGAGTTCAGCTTTGGAACATGGCACTGTAGTTTTGGTACAACTGTGGGAAGGCCCGCCAGATGCCAACAGGTCAACAGAGAAACACATGGTGAGGAAACAGAAATCATATGAAGGCTTGGCAACTGAATTTTAGAAACGTCTACAGAACATCTTCTGGCATAAGGCATAAATGCTCTGTGTTGGGTGTAGGAGAGAGAGGACACGAGATTCCTGAGTGTGAGGAGAGGGATGAGCTCTGGTCACCAGCACAAGGCAGGTGATGGTGTGGCAGTGCAAAGAGCCAACAACATGGACAGGAGCTCGAGGGCCACTGCTGGCAGCGCTTCACTTTTCACAGTGTACTTCTGATTCCTGGATTTGTCCTAGGCTTTCAGACATTTCCAGAAAGGCCTCCAAGCTAATATGACTTGTCAAAAAATGCACTTAACAGCTGGTGAGCCAGTGAAGCTGGCTGAATAAAATGCAGCAAATGATGAGAAAAAGGGAAGCAAAGGGCCACAGAATATGTAAGAATGCCTGCTACAACATGGAAAATTCTACTGACAGTCGTGTGCTGTGAATTGAGCCTCTAAATCCTTTGCCCAGTGAGGTGGTTCCAACGACCAACACTGGGAAACAATCCACCCCTGTAAGGTGGCTGGGAAGAGTGGGGGATATGGAGGGATGTCATGCAGGGTCGCTGGTCCCGCTCCTGGGCTATTCCAGCAAGCGCTTCCTCCGAGATATGATGCAATGTGGTGAGGACCTCCTCTAACTGGTGATCCCAAGCCTCCAGGGCCCTCCGCCAGGGCTGCCGGTTGCACCTGGGCCACCCCACCAAGCGCGTCCTCTGCGCCACGACGCAACATGGTGAGGAACATCCAGCCCACACGGCTGGCTGCACCTTTCGCCTCCTCCGGCAACTGCTCAGTCAGAACATGCAGGGCCCTCTCCACGCTGGCGGGAGAGCCACTCACGTCTTCCCACCCCGCCCTGGGGGCTCAACCCCTGAGAATGGTGGCCACCAGGCACCACACACTGTGTAGGGGCCACCCGTCCTCCTGCCCAGAGTCAGACACCATTCACACCCAGCCGGAATTGTGCTCGCCGTGCCAAGCGTCTGACTGGGTGGAGGCCTCAGTGTAAGATGTCCGCAATCCTCGGAGCATATGGCAGCAGCAGACTACCAAAAAGCAGGTGACACCCTGTCAGGCAGGAGACCCTGCTCGCTCCGCCATTTGTCGTGCAAGGCAGCCTGTGGGGTCTCTGCTCCCGCTCCCCACATAAGAACGCAGGACATGGTGAGGCCAAAAAGGAACACCCACGGAGCTATAGATAGGGGAGTCATACCAGTATAGTCTCACTGGTGACACTATAGTCTCTCTGGAGGCTGGAGCCACACGACCAGCAACCTGCTGTCTGCTTTTCTGCCTGCCAACCGACTGACTCCCCAACCAACGCAGCCAGGGCAGTTATATCAGTTGCTAATTGGCTAACTGGTTACAGCTGACGGCCAACTAGCCACAGCTGATGGCCATCTACTACCCGAGCCAGCACCTTTCCACGTGAGGCCGAGAGCCTGGACACTGCCCTCCTGGCTCTGTCCTCATAGGAGGTCATACCACTATATTCTCGCTGGTGGCTGGGTTGGAGATACAGGAAGTAGGAGCCACATGATGTGCAATCCGCCATTTGCTTCTCTGCCAACCAACCAACCCCACTTGCTAACTGCAATCTGCACTTGCTAGCTCAGCCACAGCAGTTATTTCAGTGGCCAATGGCTAACTGGTTACAGCTGATGGTCAACTAGTCACAGCTGACGGCCATCTACTACTCGAGCCAGCATCTTTCCATGTGAGGCTGAGAACCTGGAAACTGCTCTCTGGGACTCTGTCCCCACCAGGGAGAACCCAGGAGTAACGATGTGGGGCACAAGCTCACCATCCGTGTCTTATTAATGGGTAGCACACTTATAGCCAGCACCCTAAAATTAGCTGATGGTGTCTTCAGTGGGGATATACAAAATCATGTGGTGTTTTGTTTTGTGAATATGCAGCTTCACACTCTGTAGCACAGAAGAGCAAGAGCCTTCTCCGGAGAGTAACAAATAGCTATGAGTGATAAGGGAGAGCCCACTCACTATAGAAGTTTTAAGACCCCTCACTATAGGAATTTTAAGTCTCCTTTTCCCTAGTTTCTTAGCTCTCTAGCCTCTGGTCTTAATCACTTTTCAAACTAGTTTCTTAATCCTAAACTAAACGTTGATTCTAGCCTAAATCACAGAATATCTCTCACCCCTGCTTCAATTAACTACTTAAAAGCCTGTGACTTAAGCTTGTTAACTGTAATCATTGTAGCCCAACACTCCTCCAGGCCATTCCATACCTAACCCCTAAAATAGATAATTGGGCTTTGAGTCCTCCTTATCTAGAGGCTGTTGGGTTACGATTTATGTCCCAGCGAGGCTTACAGTGCACCCTGACCAAGGCAGATATGAGACCCTGTCATGCAGGGTCTCAGCTCCCGCTCCCCACATAAGAACGCAGGACATGGTGAGGCCAAAAAGGAACACCCACGGAGCCATAGATAGGGGAGTCATACCCCTATATTCTCGCTGGTGGCCAGGCGATATACACGAAGTAGGAGCCACACGATCCGCAATCCGTCATCCGCTTTTCTGCCTGCCAACCAGTCAACCAACCAACGCAGTCATAGCAGTTACATCAGCAGCCAATTGGCCAGCCGGCTACAGCCAACAGCCAACCACCACCCAAGCCAGCACCCCTCCATGTGAGGCTGAGAGCCTGGAAACTGCTCTCTGGGACTCTGTCCCCACAAACCCTCTCTTTTTTATTTAAGATCAGATAGGGTGAGAGTTTCGTGAATCCCCATTAGGTAGGGAAAGCTCTACCCTCCTCAGCTTGAAGCACATACAGAAGAAAAGACCCCTGGCCCTCAAGTCCCCACAGAGATTTATGGGGATCACGTCTCTCAGGAGAAAGGCAGGCAGTTAGAGACGGGTAATTGGGTCTCAGCATTCCTGCATGTCCAACACAATCTACAGGGAGCACCACCTGGAGACCTCCCGAATGAATACTTCCCTTATCTACCCTAACCTTTAACCACTGTGAAGACCTAACTAAATTGGACTGGTCACTCACACCTGCATGGCAGAAGGCTACAATAACATGCATCTCACGCTAGCCTCATTATACCATCATTATAATATCATACATATGCCCAGAAGTTCATTAATATCATAGCAGACTGAACTCTGGGAAGGGACATGCACACTCTGAGAGGATGATGTAATGGCTCCTTATCAATCACAGATGTCAATCAAGTGGTCCAGTGACAGGAGAGGAACAGCCCATCCTAGAGAAAAAAGATAAAACCCCCAGGCTCCAGGGAGCCACCGCCCTTTGAGCTTTTGGAGCCTTGCTTTTGCTGGGGCTGCTCCAAACCCTTTGGAGTGTACTTTTTTTTTAATGTACACATTTTAAAAAAACTATTGTTTATTTTAAGTGTGTTTTTCCAGGACCCATCAGCTCCAAGTCAAGTAGTTATTTCAATTTAGTTGTGGAGGGTGCAGCTCACATTGGCTCATGCGGGGATCGAACTGGCAACCCTGGTGTTACGAGCATCACGCTCTAACCAACTGAGCTAACCTATGGCCCCTGGAGTGTACTGTATTTCCCCGAAAATAAGACCAGGTCTTATATATTAATTTTTTCTCCAAAAGACGCATTAGGACTTATTTTCAGGAGATGGCTTATTTTTTCATGTACAACAATCTACATTTATTCATTTATTCATGGACAAAAATCTACATTTATTCAAGTGCAGTCATGTCATCTTCTTCTGGAACATCGTCATAACTCTTCAAACCCCGAATTCCGGCTTGAATTTCTTGCGACTCCATTTCCTGTAGAACCATTGGCCCCAATCTCTCATGTCCAGCAATAGAGCTCTCCTTATATGAGCACTTCTTGTCCATGTAGCCTGCTCGTAGTGCATTGGCAACACAGCTGTCAGTGATTTTATCCCATGAATTCTTCACCCAAGTCACGACCTCTTGCAGGCTAGGCTTCACAGAGTTTCCACACTTATTTCTCTCCATTCTATTTTTAACGTAGTCATTGATTTCCATGATCAAATGGTCCTTGAATGGCTTCTTTATTGCAATATCAAGAGTTTGGAGATAGGCAGTCATTCCTGCGGGAATCATTATTTGATCTATTCTTCTCTCTGCAAGGGACTTCTTCATGTCTTTGGCACAGTGAGTGCTGGCTGAATCCCAGAGTACCAGACCTCTTTGGCCACCTCGCAAAACAAATGGCAGCATTAAATCGACCCACTTCCTTATAACTGCTTGTGTGCACCAGGCTTTTTCAGTTTCAAGAACATAAATGCCTGAAACACGTTTCAACCTTATCTTTCCTGCCCTTAGTGATGATTAGAGATGGGGCTTTCTTTCCATCCAGATGAATTGCCAAAATACAGATAATACGTGCACTTTCGTAACCAGTGGAGGGAATGCAGATTGACGAGGCACCCCTGTGATCAATTGTTGTTTGAGATCCTTGGCCCATAAATACTGCAGTTTCATCCATAGCAATCATGTTGGAGAGTTGGTATTTAGAAAAGTCGATGCCATCAATAAAGGACTTGAATGCAAGTGCACACTTAATAACTCCAGTATTTTCCAGCTTGAACAGTGTTGTCGATCTTAGAGACAGTTCATATCGCTGAAGGAAGCCATCCAGCCAGTGTTGTGATGCTTTGAATTCTTCTGGGATATTTCTAACTGTGGTGCCATTGCAAGGGCAAATGCTTGAATGTCAGCCCTGCGCACAGCCAAAGCCTCTGCTCTCCTGTCAGCAATCCATTCACAGATGATGTCTTCCAGCTCAGGAAATAATGGTTGCCGACCTTATCCACACTTGCACTTCTGAGCATTTCCCACATCCACCTGTTGACTGAGGTTATCGTACCCTGCTCACCATTTTTGGACCATTCGGAGATCCAACTTCTTCTCTTTGCAGAAAGTCGTAAGATTCTTGCCCCAGGAGTCCTCCACGATTCCTTTCTTGTACTCGATGGAATAGCTCTTTCTTTTTGCACTCATCTTGTCTGGGGGTCAAAATATTATTCCCTTTAAATCTACCATTAAATCAAGTGTTAACTGAAGACTTATGACACAGGAGTGGCAACAAAAATGATGACAGTTAAGAATGATGGTCCACACAAAAGCGACGAAAAATTGCAGGCACCAAAATTCAGAAAACGTTTCTTTATTTCACGAGTGCATTAAGTACGTCTGTTACAACACACAACGTATTGAATTATGAAGATTCATATTAGACACAACCACGTCAGTTCGTTATCAAGTGCACGTTATTCGTGCGTTGTGTCTGTGCTCTGATTGGTCATTTGGCAATAAGTCTTGAGTTTATCTGTTTACATAGGCATTTATCCCTCGTCCATAGGCGCCCGCTTGGGTATTTACAAATACTTAATTATAATTTATATTATCATTTATTTTAAGTATTAATGTCAATAATATTATATATCTATATTTATTATAATTAATATTAGTATTTTATCATTCAATATGTCCGTCGTGTGTTGCAACGGACGTATTAAATGCGTCCATCTGGTTGATGATCTTAACTGGGGCTTATTTTGGGGGTAGGGCTTATCTTATGAGCATCCTGAAAAATCATGCTAGGGCTTGTTTTCTGGTTAGGTCTTATTTTGGGGGAAATACGGTACTTTTTCTTCTAATAATGGCCTTGAGTCGCTTTTCCTTGTGCCGCGGCCGACTCCTAATTCTTTGGAGTGTACTATCTCTCTAATAAACTTCTCTTTCACCACTTTACCTCTGTGTCTCATTCAGTTCTTTGCTCGAGACACCAAGAACCCGGATACCGCGCCAAGGAGGGCCCTACCCTCGGCAACGTAGCAGCTAAGATTCCCGGTTTTACTCCCAGAGGCCTGGGTTTGACACCTGGTGTGGGAAGCTAGCCCAGACTCCGCTGGGTTTGACCCTCGGTGTCAGAGCCACGCCCGGACACCGTGCTGAGAAGGGCCCCCTCTCGGGTAACATGAGGAAACCTAACACCTCACACTATACTGGACGTGTTAGGTGATTCAAATTTCCACGTAGATATCAAATAAAAGATTTCAAAGGCAACAGCTGAGCTCCTTTGCAATTCTGCAGGAGCAGCGAATCTGGCAACAGACAACATAAAAGGAAAAGAAAATTGACCAAAAAACCCCAAACACCTTGCAGTTCAATACTCATGTGTTTATATGAGATAATCTTTAAGATTTCTTCCAGTTCTGAGACTCTCTGATTAAATTTTATATTTTTTCCTCTTTCTATCTATTTTGTATGTAACAGTTTTATTGAGATGTAACTCACATAGCATGCAAAACACCCATTTATAGTGTACAATTCAGTGATTTTTAGGCTGTTTGTAGAGTTGTGCTCCCATCACCACAATCATCCTCAGAGGAAACCCATACCATTAGCAGTCACTCCTTATTCTCTCCTCTCTCAGCCCAGGGCACCACCACCAGTCTGCTTTCTGTCTCCATGGACTTGCCTATTCTGAACAGTTCATATAAATGGAATAATATAATATCTGGCCTTTGTGTCTGGCTTCTTTCACTCAGCATAATGTTTTCAAGGTTCATTTCATGTTGTGGCATGTGTCAGCACTTCATTCCTTTTTATTGCCAAATAATATTCCATTGTGTGATGTATCACATTTTGTTTATCCATCCATCATTTGATGGCCTTTGGGTTATTTGTACTTTTTGGCTCTTAAGAATTAAGCTGCTATGAACATTCATGTATGAGTTTTTTTTGTGGACATATGTGTTTAATTCTCCTGGGTATATAGTTAGAAGTGGGACTCCTTTTATTCCCAAAAGAAACATGTGGAACTATTTTATAAGTTATTTGTTGGAATTTCTGATTCAACATGCTTAAGTCATTTCAACATTTAATAACTTTATTAAATGCTTAGTTATTTATCCTAATGGAGGCAGATAGTGTGGCAGATATTACAAGATGGTTAATCTTATTTAGCTTTTGAATGTATTTCAGATTTAAATTTGAACACAGACCTGACATTCTTGAAATTTCTGACAATTCCAAACGAACAAGAACGCCTCAAAGATGATCTGACAGCCCAATGCCTCCTCCCCACCCCACTCATTTGGTTTTCTGCTCAAGCGACAGCCATCTCTGAGATCACTTTGGGCCACCCTGTGCTGAAACAGGAGATATGGGTGGAAAAGGCAGAGCTAATTCTTTTCTTTTGGAGCTTACACTGGCCAAGTGAGTGTTTGGAAGAAGAGGTGCCTAGGGCAGTGGAAGTGGTTATTCCTTCCACAGTGGACTCAATCCAAGTGAGGTGTGGCATTCATTGATTCAGTCAGCAAATATGGAGGGCCTGGAATGGGTAAGATTTGTGAGGGGGCAGTTACGAAAAAAAAGGAGGCCAATGAAGTATGGAATTTCCTCTGCAGGTAATAATTAAGGTAATAACCTTCAGGCTGTTGAGTTCCACGGTCAGTTCTCAGTTACCCTCTTACCTGGTCTATCATTAACATCTAACACAGCTGACTATCCCCTCCTCCTTGAAACACTGTACTTTGACTTCCAAGACATCATTCTCCTGGTTTTCCTGCTAACCCACAGTCACTCTTGCTTAGTGTTCTTTGCTGGATCCTTCTCTTTTCTAATACTGGGCGGTCCCATGGCTTAGTCCTGAATCCTCTTCTTTAAGCTCACTTCTTTGGTGACCTCCTCCATTTTGTGGCTTTACTATGTGTGAATAAACAGTCATCCCTCAGTAATCCGCATATGCTCAAGCCCCTTATATAAAATAGCATAGTATTTGCACATAACCTAAGCACATCCTCCCATATACTTTAAACCATCTCTAGGTTACTTACAATACCTCATACAAGGTAAATGCTAAGTAAATAGTTATACTATATTGTTTAGGGAATAATGACAAGAAAAACAAGTCTGTCCATGTTCAGTACAGATGCGACTAACCATCGTAGGCCAAACTACATAGTACATGTCTACAACAACGTAACATTTTTTTTTCCCCAAATATTTTTGATCCCTGGTTGGTTGAATCTGCAGATGCAGAACCTGTGGATACAGAGGGCCGACTGACTGAACTAGTGACTCTCAAATGGAAATCTCCAGCTTGGACTTCTCTTCTGAATTCTGTAGTCACATATCTAATTGCCTGCCTGACATCACCACTTAAATTCTAACAGGCAACTGCAATTCAGGAAGTCCAAAATGAACTCCTAATTTTCCCCCTAAAACTTGCTCTACTCGAAGTCTTCCCTAGTCGACGGCAATACCAGCAGCATTCAGTTGCTCAGGCCCAAAACCTTGGAGTCACCTTTGACTCCTATCTTTCTCTCACACTCACCATGTGATCCTTAAGGAAATCCTCTTGGCTGGACTTTCCAAATACACCCAGATTCTGATCATGTCTAACACCTCCACTGCTACATTCTTGATTAAAGTCATCATTTAGGACTGGCAGTTACTGCCACAGACTCCTAGCTACTTCCACACTTTCTTACCACAGTCTATTCAACGCAGGAGTCAGTGATTCTTTGGAAATGTAAGTCAGATCACATTACGATTGGACTCAAAACAATCCAATGCTAACAACCCAAGTGTCCATCAAAAGATGAATGGATAAACAAAATGTAGTATATTCATTCATAAAGGGAATATTACTTAGTTCTAAAAAAGAAAGACATTCTGACACATGCTGCAGCATGGATGAACCTTGAAACCATTATGCTAAGTGAAATAAGTCAGCCCAGAAGGAAAAGTACTGCATGACTCCACTTATACGAGGGGCCTAGAATAGTCAAATTCATAGAGACAGAAAGTAGAATGGTGGTTGCCAGGGGTTGGGTGAGGGGGAATGGGGACGTAGTGTTTAATGCCCACAAAGTTTTAGTTTGGGAAGATAAAAAAGTTCTGGAAATGGATGGTGACGCTGGTTGCACAACAATGTGAATGTTAAAGCCACAGAATGTGCACTTAAACTTAAACATGGTTAAGATGATAAGTTTTATGTTATGCATATTTGACCATAATAAAGAAGATTTTCTTAAGAAAACAAAAACAACAATCCAGTGCTTCCCATCTCAGTAAAATCCAAAGTCCCCACATTATCTGCCCCCTGGTCGCTTCCCGCCCCACCTATCTCTCCTTGTCTTTGCTTAGCTCACCCTTCTGCAGACACAATGGCTTGGGTGTTTCTTGAACATGCCACCTTGGGGCACTGCTCATGCCCTTGCCTCTGGCTGGACACCCCTTCAGGTCTCTGCATAAACGCTTCATTGTCCTTAATAACCCTATGTAAAATAATAACTCCAACTGCCACAGAGGGGTCCCTATTCCCTTTACTCTTCTTCACTTCCTCCCCCCAGCCATTACTATGCTGTATCCTTACTTATCTAGTGGTTGTAATCTCGTTTGTTCTATAAAATGTAAGCTCATTGAGGAACTTTGTCTCTTTTGTGCTGCTATATTCATAATACCTAGAATTATGCCTGGAAGATAAACATTCAGTGGCTATTTTTGGAATCTGTGAATGGCTGGGAAGTCACTGGGGGTTTTGACCAAGAGCATCCCAGAGCTCTGCTTTAGGAACGTGAATCTTGGAACCACAGCGATGTAGGTTAGAGCCATATGCCACTGATGCTGCAAGACCAGTCTAAAGGACACAGTGATGAGATGTGTTTCGGAGGAGACGACAAATTTAATTTAGGTAAGTTGGGTGACTAGTGGAATGAACAGAGAGATGTCTGGGCGAGAGTTACAGACAGAGGATTGGAATTCAGTTCATGGTTGAAGCTGAAGACTGGATGAGCTTTGGGAAGAATCTATCGGAGGCTGCTGATTAAAGTCATAATACAGAATGAACTTGCCAAGGGAGAGAGGTAGTGAGAAAAGCAGAGAAGAATGACAAAGATGGGACCATAATGCACAACTAGCTTTTGAGATTAGACGGTTGGAGGAAGAGGAGGAGAGTTAGGAGAAGGAACAAAAATGTATAGTGAAATGAAAATCAGGGAGTACATGTGGGGTCGGGGGCAGCAGCAAGGATGGAATTCAACCATCCAACCAAGGTAAAATTGGAATCCATGAGTAACAAAGAGGGGGACAGACAACGTTCTTTGAACAAGTTCAATAAGAACTTAAAGCAATTCATGGCATAAGAACCTCCATAAACAGAATGGTTTCAGTTATTACTCTCTCAATTAATCTTTTAGTGCCAAACAATACAATCAGTGGGCAGCAACAGGATTTTAGGGGGAAATCCATAGTATGGTCTTTATCAGTTTTTTGCTAACTTGACTCTGAATATCAAGAAAATGACATTTTCTTGGCAAGTGATCTATCACCTTCTTGATAGATAAATTAAGGTATCTGACATATTACAGAAAGAACAAATATTTTTC
This sequence comes from Rhinolophus ferrumequinum, assembly GCF_004115265.2. Classification (NCBI taxonomy): domain Eukaryota; kingdom Metazoa; phylum Chordata; class Mammalia; order Chiroptera; family Rhinolophidae; genus Rhinolophus; species Rhinolophus ferrumequinum. The sequence goes on from NC_046302.1 coordinate 6,249,213, forward strand.
TTACAATCTTTAGCCAAAATCCAACTTTCTTCCTACTGCAAGAAAACTATTCTTAAAGTTTACGGGAAACAGGTAACCAAGTTCATGTCTGAAAGAGCTTTGAAAACATGAACACCCTATATGCACTGATTATTGCTATGATCATTCTATGGACCTGCCTGGGATCACTTATCTGAGCAATATCTCCTCCGTCTCCGACCATGGAGCACCTTCCTTAAAAGAACTTGCTACTTAAGGATGGGGGAGAAGTGCAGTTCTAGCATTTCTTCTGAATGTCTAATAGACGTCTTAAACTCAGCATGGCCAGAGGTAAGCTCCTCATCCCCTCAAACCTGGCCTACCTACAGCCTTTGCATCTCAACGGATGGCAACTTTGTTTTCCCAGTTGCTCAGACCACGCCATGAAGTCATCTTAACGCTTCTCTTTCTCTCACAGGACACATCTAATCCATCAGTATGACTCTACTTTCAAACTGTATCCAGAGTTGACTATCTTACTACCTGCATGTTTCTAACCACCAATATCTCTTATCACATTACTGCGACAGTCTCCTAACTCGTCTCCCCTGCTTCTACCCTACAGTGCTTCTGAGACTGTGGCCAAGATGATGCTTGTATAGTGCAGGTCAGGTCAAGTCACTTCTGTGCTCAACACCTCCTACAGGACCCTATTCACTCAGAGTCCTTACATTGACTAGAAGACCTTATTTCTTTTTTGCCCCTCTCTCTGTGACCTCTCTAGTATCATGTAGTCATTCTCCTCCTGCTCACTGCTCCAGCCACACTGGCCTCCCGCTGCTCCGTGAACCCCCAGGGTGCTCCCACCCCTGGCAGCACCTTAGCACTGCAGTTCTGGCTGCCTGGACCATCTGTCCCTGATCCTGCTTTGCTCACTGCCTCACCTCCTTCAGAGATCTCCTTGAATCCCCCTTCTCAGTGACACCCTCTCTGACCAGCCTCTTTAAAACTGCATTCCCCTCCTCCTCCATCCCAGGCCCCTCAGCTTGGCCTTATTGTTGTCTCTACAGGGTTTAGCACTTCCTAAAATACTCTGTAATTAATTTATTCATTATGTTCTATGTATTCTCTGTATTTCCTGCTATACCATAAGCCCCACGAGGGCAGGGATCTTCATGTTTTGTTCCCTGATGTATATCAAGCACTTAATATAGTCCTTGACACATACTAAGAGCTCAATAAATATTTGTTTCATGAGTGAGTGGATGAATAAACTTTTCCAGGAATCCTCTTCTCTCTCTGCCTTCTACCTACTTTATTGTCCATGTTCACCTCCATAACAAAAGTTTATGCTTATTAAGATAATTGAAAATTCATATATATTATTTGTTAGCAACTTTGAATTGAAGGGACACTGGTTTGTGACTACAAGCAGTTTTTATAATTGGATGTTTAAAGGCATGTTTGTCCTGGTTCTGCTCCATGAATATTTTAAAAATTGACCTTTCCAGGGCTGGCCCAATGGCTCAGGCAGTTGGAGCTCCGTGCTCTTAACTCCGAAGTCTGCCGGTTCAATTCCCACATGGTCCAGTGGGCTCTCAACCACAAGGTTGCCAGTTTGATTCCTCGACTCCCGCAAGGGATGGTGGGCAGCACGCCCTGCAACTAAGATTGAACACGGCACCTTGGGCTGAGCTGCCGCTGAGCTCCCAGATGGCTCAGTTGGTTGGAGTACGTCCTCTCAACCACAAGGTTGCCGGTTTGATGCCCCCAAGGGATGGTGGGCTGCGCCCCCTGCAACTAGCAACGACAACTGGACCTGGAGCTGAGCTGCGTCCTCTACAACTAAGACTGAAAGGACAACAACTTGAAGCTGAACAGCACCCTCCACAACTAAAGTTGAAACGACAACAACTTGACTTGGGAAAAAAAAAAGTCCTGGAGGTACACAGTGTTCCCCAATAAAGTCCTGTTCCCCTTCCCCAATTGAAAAAAAAAATTGACCTTTCTGGAGTCCAACAACACCATAATCCTCAGAAAGTCATAAATAATTCATGTTATTGATAATGTATTGACTAGCGCATGTAAAAGAGCTTCCTTTTCTGAAAGATAAGAGCTGAGACAAATACCTCCCATATAAGAGCCTCGCCTGGCCTCTCCTGGCCTAGCCTTCCCATTCCTGGCAAGTCTAGTCTGCTTGGCCCTTTTCTGGTCTAACTTGTGACTGTGTCACTATTGGTGTCAGTGAAGCTCCCTGTGTGTCCTGACGATTTTAACCCATGGCCATGTAATTTGGCAAACAACAAGTTCTACCTGGGCCTGTAGCCTGAGGGACATTCTACCAAGGCAGTGACCTCTTTGCTTCTGTTGGGTTCTGCCAGGATTTATGCCTCTTCTTCTTTCAGCAAATTTTCTACATAACAGCAAACTGCTTCCTTCCACTTATACACCTCTCCAGAGTATCTATCAAGAGCCCTTCATTTTGTGTTTGTAAAATTCCTAATTATGACAAGTAACCCAAGGAAAGCAACACACCTGTCCTGTTATTCCCTGAATTACACTTCCATGTAGTTGGTCACATTACCCCACATGATCCTTAAATAGTATCAGCTTCACTGTAGGGGTTAGTTGGACACCTGTTGTTTGTCATTTTATCTATCTTTCTATTCATCCATCCTCTATCTACCTACCTATCATCTATCTATCATGTTTATATTTGTTTGAAATAAATATATGGAGAAAAAGATATATACTGGGGGTGCCAAAAAATGTATACACCTAAATTGTATTCATATTTTGTAATTGGTATATATTGAGTATTACAATTTTAATAGTTTTTTCCTTTCTTAAAATGTGTATACATTTTTTTGGCACCCTCTCTCTCTCTATATATATATATATAGAGGGTGCCAAAAAAAAAAGTATATATATTTGTTGTCCTTGTTGTTAAAGTTGTTGATCCACAGGGGAAAATCAGAACATAGGATATTAGATTCAATTGAAAAATAAAGCAAATAATAATAATAATAATAATAATAATAATAATAATAATAACACTTTAGTTTCATGGCCTGTGGAAGAGTAGAGAGACAGGGAGAATGATACAAAATGGTGGAGTAGATAAACGCTGTGCTTGCCTCATCCTGTGAACACATCGAAATTACAACTGAATTATAGAATAATCAACCTGGACAACCATCTGAAGTCTAGTTAAACAGAAGTTTTATAACTAAGGATATAAAGAAGAAGCTACATCGAGACTGGTAGAAAGGGTAGAGACATCAACTTGGCTGGCCCCAAACCTCTGTGTGGTGAACGAAAATTGTGAAGAATATCTCGGCCACAGAGGTTCCACACAGTGGAGCATGGGACCCCAACCCCACACCAGGCTCCCCAGGAAGAGGAGCCCCCACAACATCTAGCTGTGAAAAACAGTGAAGATTCTGACGGTCTGGGTGGAACAGAAGGCTGTGACAAATCCAGATGTCCTCTTAAAGCACCCACACAGACTCACTCACAGGCACTCACCCTAGGCTCTCAGTGACTCGGGAAGCACTGGAGACATAAAGGTGGCAAACTGTGTGTGGTGTGTGTCTTTGGGCGAGAGCTGGAAGATAGTTGCCCTGTGTGGGATCCTTCTCCCATGCAGCCGGCAGGTGAGGGCCATCTTTCTTGTGTTGAGCCCTCCCTGACACATGGCCAAATCTGAATCTGAATTGGTCTGGTGAGCTCAGCTTGCTTAATCCTGCTGACTCACTAAGCCCCTACCATACCCAACTGCCTACTGCACAAGGCTTCACCAGTGGCTGAACCTTATGGGAGCAGGCAACCAAGAGCAGGCATCAGTGGGTCCTGGTTTTTTCTGGAGCTACCCCAGACCTGGTACTGGTGGCAGATGTTACTAGAGGCAGCCATCTTCCATTCAGAGCGTGGCCTCTCCCATGTGCCTCTAGATCCAGCACAGGCAGTGACTAACCATGGATCGCTTTGTAGTTTGTACCAGGTAGTCCCTGACTGTTACAGGGAGTAGCTGACCTGAGCCTTCACCGGAGCCCTTCCCAAAAGGCCCCAGAACCAACATACTTGGAGGTTGGCTTCATATCACAGCAGAGCATCACCCAGTTAGCCCCACAAGTGGCGCACCCAAAGAGTGGTCTCAATAGGCACTAGAGCCCACTGGGGGGAATCCCTCTCCATGTGGTAAGCCCCCTGCACAGTAGCCCATAAGCTGTGGACATGGCCAAACCCCAAAGCCAGTCAGTTTGAGGGTCAACCCCACCCACTGACATAGCAATCAAAGCTCAAATATAACAGGAGGGCACACACAACCCACACAAGGGACACTCCTGGAGCACTCAGTGCAGGTTACCAGGGAGACTGGCACTGGGCCCCACAAGGCACCTACTATATAAGGCCATCTGGCAAGACCAGGAGATGTAGCAGATATACTTAATACATAGAAACAAACACAGAGAGGCAGCCAAAATTAGAAAACAAAGAAACACATTTCAAATGAAAGAACAGGAGAAAACTTCAGAAAAAGAACTAAACAAAATGGAGGCAAGCAACCTACCAGATGCAGAGTTCAAAACAGTGGTTACAAGGATGCTCAAGGAACTTAGTGAGAACTTCAATGAAGAGATAGCAAGCATAAAAATAAGACACAGAAACCATGAAAAAAGACTAGTCAGAAGTGAAGACTACAATAACTGAAATGTATTAGAAGGATCAACAGCATACTAGATGAAGCAGAGGATCAAATCAATGATTTGGGGGACAAGGTGGCATAAAACACCCAATCGAAAAGCAAAGGGAAAAAAACTAAAAATAAAAAACAAAAAACAAACAAACAAAAAACATGAGGATAGTTTAAGAGACCTCTGGGACAACTTCAAACATAACAAAATTCGCATCAGAAGGAGACGAGAGAAAGCAAGGGATTGAGAATCTATCTGAAGAAATAATGACTGAAAACTTCCTTAGCCTGGTGAAGGAAATAGACATACAAGCCCAGGAAGTGCAGAGAGTACCAAACAAGATAAACCCAAACAGGCCCCACCAAGACACATTATAATTAAAATGGCAAAGGTTAAAGACAAAGAGAGAATCCTAAAAGCAGCAGGAGAAAGGCAACTAGTAACTTATAAGGGAGCCCCCATAAGATTGTCAGCTGCTTTGGCAACAGGAACTCTGCAGGTCAGAAGGGACTGGCAGGATATACTATAAGTGATGAAAAAAGTACGGATGTACAACCAAGACTACTCTACCCAGCAAGGCTATCATTTAAAATCGAAGGGCAGATAAAGAACTTCCCAGACAAGAAAAAGCTAGAGGAGTTCATTACCACCAAACCAGTATTACAAGGAAACTTAGAGGGACTTCTTTAAGATGAAAAAAAAACCCCAAATATACGAGTGTGAATAATAAAATGGCAATAACTACATGTCTATCAACAATAACTTTTAGTGTAAATAGATTAAATGCTTCAATCAAAAACATAGGGTGGGGCAGGGCCGGGTGGCTCAGTTGGTTAAAGTGAAAGCTCTGAACAACAGTGTTGCCAGTTTGATAACCACATGGGCCAGTGAGCTGTGCCCTCCACAACTAGACTGAAGATAAGGAGCTGCAGCTGAACTGCTGGAGGGGTGGCTGGATGGCTCAGCTGGTTAGAGCACGAGCTCTTAACAACAAGGTTGCCAGTTCAATTCCTGCATGGGATGGTGGGCTGCGTCCCCTGTAACTGAAGATTGAAAACCACGACTGGACTTGGAGCTGAGCTGCACCCTCCACAACTACATTGAAGGACAATGACTTGACTTAGAGCTGATGGGCCCTGGAAAAACACACTGTTCCCCAACATTCCCCAATAAAATTAAAAACAAACAAACAAAAAAACGTAGGATGGATGAATGGATAAGAAAATAAAACACTTACATATACTGCCTAAAGAGACTCACTTCATTCACATTGAAGGATACACACAGACTGAAAGTAAAGGGATGGAAAGAGTTATTTCATGAACAAAAAGTTGACTAAAACAAAGGTATAACAAGAGACAAAGAAGGACCCAGTAATCCCATTTCTGGCTATTTATCTGCAGAAACCCAAAATGCTTCTTTGAGGGGACATGTGTATCCATATATTCATTGCAACATTATTTACAATAGCCAAGGTGTGGAGGCAGCCTGGGTGTCCACTGATGGATGAATGGATAAAGAGGAGGTGGTAAATATATACAATGGAATATTGCTTGGCCGTGGAAGGGAATCAGTTCTTGCCATCCTTGAGGCATGGATGGACCTGGAGGGTATTGTGCTGAGTAGATTGTCAGACAGATGCAATGTGATTTCACTTATGTGTTGAATCTAAAGAATAAAATAAACAAAACAGAAACACACTTATAGATACAGAGAACATTTTGATGGTTGCCAAGATGGGAGGGGGTTTTAAAGGGTAGGTGAAAAATGGAAAGGTATTGAAAAGTACAAACTAGTGATTACAAAGTAGTCATGGGGATGTAGGGTATAGCATAAGGAATATAGTCAATAATATTGTAATAACTATGTATAGTGTCAGATGGGTACTAGATTTATTCGGGTGATGGATGGATGGGTTAGGGGACCAGCTGAAAAACGTGAAGGGATTAAGAAGTACAAACTGGTAGTTACAAAATAGTCATGGGGATGTAAAATAAAGCATAGGGAATATAGTCAATGATATGGTAATAACTATGCATATTGCCAGGTGAGTACTAGTCAGGGGGATCACTTCTTAAATTATACAAATGTCTAACCACTATGCTGTACACCTGAAATTAATAATACAAAATAATATTGAATGTCAAGTGTAATTAAAAAATTTAAAGAGGCGGGAAAGGTGAAGGGGAATAAGAGATCCTAATTTACAAGTATAAAACAAATAAGTCATGAGCATGTAATGTACAGCAGAGGGAATACAGTCAATAATATTGTGATAGCATAGTATGGTGTCAGATGGCTGCTGGACTTATGGTGATCACTTCTTTAGGCATCTAAATGTTGAACAACTAAGGTGTATACCTGAAACTGATATAATGTTGTACGGTAGCTATATTTTTTAATAAAAATCTTAAGAAAAAGAGTAGAAACATGTATGAAAAAAAAAAGAGGAAGAGGACAGAGAGTGAAACAGAGACACACATGGAGGAGAGAAAGACAGTGTCAAGTGAAGAGGAAGGGGGGACAAGAGAGTGGAAGAAAGGCACAGAGAAAGGCCAGGGACACAGAGAGAGACAGAGGCTCACACAACAAGGAAACAGTGGGATGCTTTGTAAATTGTGTCATTTCCAACATTACTATTAAAACTTTAAAATAAATGCCTTAAAAAAAACAACTATGTGCAAAAGTAGTAATGACTATGGATGGGTCAGTTGATAATAAACTGAAGGCTACAACTTGCCTGGATTTAGATGGGGACCCTATTATTCATTGTGTTACTGTATAAAGCCAGTGAAACATTCTCATTGTGGAAGTAACAGAACACTTAGGCTTAAGATTGAGAAATTAAAAGAATGTCACACAAGACATTTAAAAACGGTGCTGTCCTAAGAGGACCATAGCACTCATAGCAAAGCACTCCAGTGCTCTGGGGCTAGAGAGCTCAGAGCTCTTCCCAAGCACAGGCTCAGAGGGACTGACTGCCTCTGTGCCTGCGGACATCAGCTTAGGATCTTGGGGCTCATTAGCTTGAGGAGTAACTTCTAAAGATGTCGTTAGAAAGGATATATTCATTTAAAATATGTTAAACTACTTAAGTGCTTATAGCTTATGATTCAAAATCCACATTTGATTCCTAACATTCCATTTTATGATATAAACATTGCTAAATAAGAGAGAATGTCTCTCAGATCCCTGAAGGGATTTAGCAACTATCAAATTTTATTCAAAATTAGTATTCATTCATTCAAGTATAGTTCATATACAATATTATATTAGTTTCAGATGTACAATATAATGATTAGACATTTATACATATACAAATCAAAAGACTTAAAGATAATGTCTTTTTAAGCAACTGTTTTAGAAATTTATTCTAAGAGGGGGAAAAAAGTCAGAGTTTTAAAAAGCCACATGTCTATGCAGTATTATACATAATAGCAAAAAATTAAATGTCTATTAACAGGGGGTTTGTTAGAGGAGTAATGGGATACAATATGATGAATACTATTTAGCCATTAAAACTCAGGTTGTAGAGGCATATTTATTAAGTGAAAAAATGTTTCTAGTAAGTTTAAAAGGCAGGTTTTAAATCAGTAGCTATGCTAAGATCCCAATTTAATAAAAAATAGGTATGCTGGAAAGATATTGCCAAAAGTTTGTAGTATTTCTCTCCAGGGGATGGGACTATGGAAGGATTTTATTGTCTTTGATGAACTTTTCTGTATTAAAAATTGTTTAATCTTACAATAAGCTTGTACACTCTCAGCACATTAAAGAGTACATTGTTGGTGCCCAGGGGTCACCTTTCACTGGCTTTCTGCTTATATGCTCATCTCTAAATATGTGGCATGTTTGTATAGAATTAATTAATGGGGTAGAAGGAAACGGTTATTTTCCTCTGAGGTAATAACATTCTCCTTTTGGGAGAATGCTCTGGTGTCTGTTAACTGACCCCAGCTTTGAAGAACCTCACAGCTGAGCGCCCTCCATTCCTGCAGGAACCAGCTGCTATCATCCCTAGTCACGTGGAGCTGATGAAATGGGAATTCTTTTATTTTACCCCTAACCCATGGGGGAGACCATTTCTCTTTAGAGAAGGCTACTTATTCTCCTCCTTACTGAAGTCTACAGGAATAGGCCTGGCTGGTAGCAGCAGAGTTCCGCTGTTATCCAGGTCTTAACGGTGGCCCAGACATACAGACGGAGGCCTAAATATCACGCTTAAGTTTCGAGGAAATATCTGTTTAACAAAGGTCTCAAGTAAACTTTTCTGGTTTCTTTCACTCAGCATAATGTCTTCAAGGTTCATCCATGTTGTAGCACACAGGAGTACTTTACTCCTTTTTGTGATTGAGTAATATTCTATTGTATTCTATACCAAATTTTGTTTAACTATTTATCTGTTGATGGACATTTGGGTTGTTTCCACCTTTTGGCTATTGTGAATAATGCTGCTATCATTAGTTTACAGATATGTGTTCAATTTTCTGCTTTCAAATATTTTGGAATTGGTGAGTCATATGGTAGTTTTATGTTTAACCTTTTGAGAAACCACCAAACTGTTTCCCACAGCGGCTGCACCATTTTACATTCCCACCAGCAGTATATGAGAGTTCTAATTTCTCCATATCCTCACCAACACTTGTTATTTTTAGTTTTTGTTTTGTTTTGTGTTTTTTTTTGTTTTCAATTATAGCCATCCTAGTAGGTGTGAAGTGGAATCTCATTGTGATTTTGATCTGAATTTCCTTAATGGGTAATGATGTTCAGCATCTTTTCATGTCCTGTTAGCCATTTGTGTACCCTCTGTGGAGAGCGGTCTATTCAAGTCCGTTATAGCATCGAAATATGTCATTTTCCAACAATTTGAGAAATAATAACTCTAAACTATACACATACCCTCATACCAAACAAAAATATTAATTCAAAATGAATCAGTGACCTAAATATAAGAACTAAAACTATAAAGCGCTTAGAAGAAAACAGGAATAAATCTTCATGACCCTGGATTTTGGCAATGATTTCTTGGATATGACACCAAAAGCTCAAGCAACAAGAGAAAAAAAAAATAGGTAAATTGGACTTCACTGAAATTTTAAAATTCTATGTATAAAGAACATTATCATGAAAATGAAAGACAACCCACAGAATGGGAAAAACATTTGCAAATCATATATCTGGTCTAGTATCCAGAATATATAAAGAACTCTTAGAATTCAAGAACAAAGACATACAATTCAATTTAAAGATGAGTAACAAGTCCATACTATATAAACGTACCTAATTTTATCAAGGAGTTTTGTAGTGATCTCCTTTCCCCAAATGGAATATGAAAAATCACCAATGATGGTAATTTGTCAACGACACTTAAAACAAGGATTACCTTCTCCCTCAAAACTTGGTATCCATGCCCAAATATTCCCTAGGAGCCAACAATGAATCAATCATCCAACAAATATTTACCAAGTTACCGCCCTGTGCTAGGTACGATGTTCGGGGTTGAGGAGACCGAAATGAATGAAGAAGACGTGGTTTCTGTCTTGAATGAGTTTGTAATTTTGCAGATTATGTGCCCAGCACAAGGCAAGTTGCTGGGGATATGAACCACAAGTATGAGCCACAACTCCTGTTCTCAAGAAGTCAACACTTTAGTAAGGAGACCATGGCTGAGATACACCAAATAATTAGAAAATGATAAAAGGCAGTAAGTACTGAATATAACATGGTGACTAAAGCTATGGTGCCAACTGGGAAAGCTACAGAAAGTGAAAGCTGCATGAATTTGGGAAAGGGAGAGATTAGAACAATTTCAGAATGTTGGAAAAGTCTCCAAAGGAGGGCTGACACTCAAAGAATCAGGAGGACATGAAAAATGGACATGATATAATAGTCAGATTTTGACCGGATTGGCTTAACGAGTAGGAGAGATTGATATCAGGGAGCCATGAGGGTGAGGGTGAGGGTGATAGCGTTTCGGGGAGCTCTTTGCACACCTGAATTACTATAGAGATGGTCACCAGAAAGCTCCTTGACTCCAAAGTCCTTTGTCTCATACTCCTTTGTATCCTTGAAGCTAAACCCATGGAGCAGCAAGTCTGATAAATACATGCTGCTGTTGCACCTCACAAGTCTAGGCGATTGTACCTATCAGCTAACCTGTTATTTTCTAATAATGTTTTACCTAAATCTAAATGTATCACATGTACTACTAGGCTTATTTGTGTGTGTGTGTGTGTGTGTGTGTGTGTGTACAATATGAGCGTAGTATCTTTTTTAGATAGTGTGGAGTTACAGTATTTTTTTTTCTTTTTAAAAGGTTGTAAAATGTTTTACTAAGAAAAACACCCAGGAGAGAAATCAGCTCATTTATTTCAAGTAAACAAGCATGCTCCCTTGATAATCAACCTTCTGTTTAGAAGGCAAATAGAGTCCCTTATGGCTTCTCTGAGCTCCCCTCCCGCCTGGGTGGCTCTATGGTATAACAAGGGAGTCTGTTCTGCTGTGGCTACAGAAAAACACCTAGCTTCTGTGGCTGGTAACAAAGATGCAAACGTTCAAGAAATTTAAAAATAACTGTGGCCTGTAGATCTCATTAAAATTTAAACATCACTTTCATGGAAACCTTCATTAGGATCCTAGCAACGTCTTACAAATTCATGCAAGTTCCCCGACACTGAGCTTTCCTTCACAGCCACTAAAGGGACATCTTAATTAGAGAACCTCTCCTTCCCAAATTAGGATGTCTTACTCTGTAAATTCTGAGTAGCGGTTTTATTTCTTTTACCAAGTATTGAAATAGTTTTGATAGAACAATCAACAGGCTGCAAAACACAGAATTCTACATTATGCTAAATGCAAAGAAGTCTCAGAGATAAAAATCAAACATGTTAGAGCATTCCACCCCCCACATGTACCCTGATTCCCACTGTAGTAAGTGTTAACAAAACTCTTGGTGCAGCTACGCGAAGTGTGAGTGAATGCCACACCATTATAAACAACACCTCCCCCCAAGGACACAGTGATGTCAGAGTGTTGGAAGCTGGGGATCAAGATGCACTAATAAGTGCCCTGGAGAATTCTCCTGTCATAGCAATGGTGTGGTAAGATCCCAGGGAGACAAACGGCATAAGCCAGGGCTCTGAGCAATCCCACCTCACCCCAACCCACCAAGACCCTGCGTTCAGCTCCTCATCAGAGGAATGACTCGAGTGAATTATATTCAAACTATTAAAACCATTCTCCCACTTTAGTTTTTACATTGACTACATCTGACATGTCATTATTTTTATTTTTTTTCCATTATTTTTAAAAAGAGTATCTTTCCTGGGCCATTGGAGAGCTCTAGAAAAATGAAGCCCGGAATGTTCCTAGACTTTCTTCTCATTTTCAATTATCAATAACCTGAACAATTCCTTATTTATTTATGTATTTATTTAATTTAGGTATAATTGATATACAACATTATATTAGTTTCAAGTGCACTACATATTGATTCGATACTATTTGATTATATTGCAAATGAGCCTTTCTTTCTTCAAGTACTCCTATATATTACAAGTAATCTGATTTGTGATGTACTTCAAACAAAATATTTACTTTGAGACTTTTACTTTGAAATACAGCAGTATCAGTGAGTTACAGGCTATATCTTTGTACACTAGCATTTTATAACAAGCCTTTTTTATAGCTTCTGGGTCTAAACTTTTCATATACCTCCTCAAAGTCAGATGAGCATTATTTGTATAAGTAACATGTAAAACTCTGTGTAAATTTGTTTGTTTCCAGATTATGGTAGCAAATGCCAAGATAAAAGTGGGGATAAAATGTAACTAGAATAAAAAGGCAAACACAGAGTACTTTATTTTAAAAATCCACTTAAAAAAGGATATTTTTATGTTTGTAAGCCATAAGATACATAACTGTACTATTTGATTTGTGGGGAACCTGGTTTCTATACATACTCTTCCCCACCCAATATGCTTCACAGGTGCCATAACTTTGCATTATCTGTACATGAAGTCCCACAGGTGAGCTAAGAAGCTGTGAGAAAATGCTGAAAGTGTGTCTGCAAACCATCTTCAAACAATGCTGACATAGAGGGAATCTACCACTCAAAGTCGCTGAGTCTGGAGAACCTCGTTGGTGCTAGAACTTCTAACACCATTTTAAGCTTCTTTTTCACTCACTGTTTACCCAGGCTTACATACACAGTGAAAGAAAAGGACATTGGCCATTTGAGTTCCTCCGTTTTGACTGGGGCTAGCCTTGGCTAACTTCTTGGCATTCCTAACTAATACCCCAGTACTTATGCTGCTATGGCGAGCGTCACACGCAACCCTGCTCACACTGCCCCTCTGTGTCCTGGCAAGCCCGGCTGGAATGAGAGCAAAATGAAAGGCTGACGAAGGCACAGGTCATGCTTCACAGCGCTGGAAGACCATATCGAGGTGGAACTGGTGCCTGAACTGAGAGAGGCTAGTGGCAGTATCTGTGGCGTCGAGTCCTCTTTAGTACCAATCCTTTACATTTATCATACACGTTTTTAAATAAAAATACTGTTGATGACTTTTAATGAATCAAGATTTATTCTGAATTGCAAACATAAAAAGCGCTATATAAAAGTGCAATTATCACTATGACTGTGAACTATAACTGCAGAGAAAGCAGGGACTACATGTGTAAGTGAGGCAATTCACACTGATGACCACTCACTTATAACTAGAGAGTTCCTGCAAGTCCACCGAAAGTTTATGACCGCAGCCTAGCTTGACTTAAGCACTGAGAACCACATCATGTGTTTGTTCTGTCATTACTGCCAAACCTGAGGGCGCAGCAGAAACCTTCCGGGAGCTTTTAAAATAGACAGATTCCTCAAACCTTCCCCAAGAATTCCTGAATCAAATCTGTGGGCAGGCAGGCTTAGGGCTCTTGTTTTAGAAGCTCCTCAGATGCTTCTTCTTCTTTTTTTTTTTTTTCCCTTCAGATGATTCTGAAATGCAGCCTGATCCAAGACTAAAACATTGATCAAGGCTGAGGAGAAGTTCTTAGGGCTGCTTGAGATCTCAAAGACCTGATTTTTGGAATGACTCTAAGTTTGATCAAGGATTAATGTATTGGGGATGGCAGAAAATAACAAAGGCAAGGCAGAAGGAAGTGGGAAATTGGCAATGTCAATGAAACCAGGTGTTAAAATCTACTTTGTGCCTTTCTTTATTATCAAGCCAACCCAGTGCACATTGCCCTGATCCTATTAAGCAGATACTATCCCTAAATTCACATGAAAACTTCAAGAAGTAAAATTTACTAGGGCAGGTAGGTGAATACGGGCAATCATCCAATCAAGTTTAATGTTTATTAGTTAAATGATGGCTACCAAATGATGTCAAAGTCTGAAATGTTCTATATCTACACGTTATGTCAATGCTGCGAAAAGTCACTAACGACAAAATCAGATAATGTGTAAATGTTGAGAACAGCTTCAGCCCATCTTACTGAATTTTTGTTTTTATTGCTTCCAGGCACAAGAGCTGTTGCCAAAAAGTGATGTGTTGTTAGCAGAGACTTTAGTGCTAATATAGATACATCTTTATGAGATGTAAAATGCACTGTCTTGAAATTTGTACAGAATAGACTTTTGTCATTGGCATATTCTTAATTTCCTTTATATTTGTTCATGGGAAGAGAGATTAAAATCTATAACCTCTTGATTTTTAATTTTTCATGAGTGTTGGCCTTACCTTCCTAATTAGACCAGAAGCCCTAGAACAGGGATTATTTAAAAAATGTTTTCCATACCCCTCTGAGTCCCTTGAACACTGCTGGAGCTAAGCAAGCATATGTCGAGTTGTTTTACTAGCTTGGGATGTACGTAGGTGAGTTGAATTAACAGAGAAATTAAGAAATCATGTTCATAAAATACAAAAATATTTAAATGGAAATTTGAGAAAATCCATCCCACTACATTTCTTTAGTCACATGTAAAAGAATCATTACCAAACATTATTTCTCATTCAGATCTGACCCCCAAAATAGATTTATTTTCAGTGCAAGTTCTGGTACTCAAAGGGATAGGAAAAATAAACAAGAATTTCCATTCCCCTTTCATATTCTTCTCTATATTTCAGTTATTTGGGGTCTTCGAGTGAAACTCCTGTGAGGACCTAATCTTTAATCATGGGTATCTCCTCCAGGGCGACCACGTACTTCATATTAGAATGTGCACTGTATTTTAGGACACTGAATTGTAAGATGAAATAAGCACACAAAAGGCAGATGGAATAAACTTCCTTTTCTCTTGATTTCTGACAATCAGTTCTTTACCACGTTGCTGATAATATCCTTCATAGGTAAGGAATAATAAAGGAGGAGCAGACCCACTTTTCTTCTCTCTCCTTTTCAGAACAGGGGAAAGTCATTTTTTTCCACTTTAATAATTTTCTCCCTTGAGAGAGGAATTCAAATGTCTGTCACTTGCTAGGAGAGTGGGAGGAAGGTGGGTGGAAATCTTTAAAGACCTTCAATAACAGCTTGACACAGAACTGAGCTGGCGGAGCTGGTGCTGTAACCCGTTCAGAGCCAAGATAATGTTTGTTATTTTGCTGGAGGGGGAGAATTAAACCAGGTCTCTGGTCAGAAAGACCCCTCTGGCCTCACATACACCAACCTGGACCCAATTTAGGATAGACACATTGCAAACAAAACAAAACAAAACAAAAAACAAAACCAAAAAAAACAAAGAAAGCAATTCACTTTTAAATTCACTGACACTAACTTCTTTTACCTAAGATAATTAAATATATGCTAGAGAGAGAAAAAAAGAAAACCCTTAGAAAGGCTGGAGGAGATGCTCTCTGGGACGGTGGTTCTAAGAGGGTCATGGCCAGTACTGGTGGGTGCTGGCAGGTGCTGGACCAGGGCTGCGGGGAGAAGGGCTGGCTTCCTGGGCACCAGCGTTGGCAGTTCTGAGTGTGGCTCAGCATCCTGGTTTGTCTAATTGTTAGAGCTTAAAAATCTTTTTTGAAGGATTCTTTTTTTATTAGTTTCGGGTGTACAAAACAATATAATGATTAGACACTGATACCCCTCACAAAGTGATAACCCCAAAAAGTCTTCTACCCATTTGACACTGTACATAACTATTACAGTATCATTTACTATGTTCCCTATGCTGTACTTCACATCCTTTGAACATATATATATATGTGTGTATATATATATATATATATAATTATAGTTGACATTCAATATTATTTTATATTAGTTTCAGGTCTACAGTGCAGTGGTTACGCATTTATATAATCTATGAAGTGATCCCCCTGATAAGTCCATACTCATCTGACACCTACATAGTCGTTACAACATTACTGATATTTCCCATACTGTATTTCACATCCCCACGACTATTCTTTTTTTTATTAGTTTCATATGTACAAAACACCGCAATAGTTAGACATTTATCATTTATACCCCTCACAAAGTGATAACCTTGCTCCCCCATCTACTACCCCTCTGACATTGCACACAGCCGTTACATTTCCATTGTCTCTATTCCATATGCTGTCCTCCACGTCTTGTGAATATATGTATACATATGTTTATATATATGTATATATATAATAAATTGTTGACATTCATTATTGTTCAGCTTCAGCTTCAGGTGTCCAGTGCAGTGGTCAGGCATCTACATCATCCCTGAGGTGGTCTCCCTAATAAGATAAGTACCCATCGGACACCCTACAAAATGTTTACATTATTGATTATATTCCCCAAATTGACTTTCGCATCCCGTGGCAATCTTGTGGTTACGATCGTGCTTTCTAATCCCCTCACCTTCTCCCTCATCCCCATCCCCCATCTAGCAACCCTCAGTTTTTCCTCTATGTCTCCGAGACTGTTTCTGATTAGTTTGTTCATTTATTCAACCCTTTAGATTCCACATATAAGTGAGATCATATGGTATTTGTCTTTCTCTGTCTGACTTATTTCACTTAGCATAATGTTCTCTAGGTCCATCCATATTGTTGCAAATGGTAAGATTTCTTTCTTCTTTATGGCTGCGTAATACTCCATTGTATAAATGTACCACAGTTTCTTAATCCAGTCGTCGACCGATGGGCATTTTGATTGTTTCCATATCTTGGCTATTGTGTATAGTGCTGCAATAAACATAGGGGTGCATACATTTTTTCGAATTAGAGGTTAGGAGTGAAAGTGATAGGTCATAAGGTAGCTTCATTTTCAGTTTTTTGAGGTATCTCCACACTGTTTTCCATAGTGGCTGCACCAATCTGCAATCCCACTAATAGTGCACAAGGCGCACAAGGGTTCCCTTTTCTCCACATCCTCGCCAGCACTTCGTGTTTGTTGATTTATTGATGATAGCCATTATGACCGGAGTGAGGTGGTATCTCATTGTGGTTTTTATTTGCGTTTCACTAATGATTAGTGAGGTTGAGCATTTTTTCATATGTCTGTTTGTCATCTGTATGTCCTCTTTAGAAAGATGTCTCTTCATATACTCTGCCCATTTTTTAATTGTATTGTTTTTTGGTGTTGAGTTGAATGAGTTTTTTATAAATTTTGGATATTAACCCCTTATCAGATATATCATTGACAAATATCTTCTCCCATTCAGTATGCTCCCTTTTTGTTTTATTGATGGTTTCCTTAGCTGTGAAAACACTTTTTAGCTTGACGTAATCCCATATGCTTATTTTTTTCTCTTACTTCCCTTGCCCGAGGGGATATATCAGTAAAAATATTACTCTGAGTAATGTCTGTAAACTTTCTTCCTATATTTTCTTCTAGGAGTTTTATGGTTTTAGATCTTACATTTAAGTCTTTAATCCATTTTGAATTTATTCTTGTATATGGTGTAAAGAGGTGGTCTAACTTCATTCTTTTGCATATGTCTGTCCAGGTTTCCCAGCACCATTTATTGAATAGACTGTCTTTACCCCAACGTAAACTCTTGCTTCCATTGTCCGCATGACTATTTTGTGACTACCAATTTGTACTCCCTAATCTCTTCACTTTTCTCACCAATTATTCCCCCAACATCCCTCCCACCTGGCAACCATCAGTTTGTTCTCTGTATCTATGAGTATATTTCTGTTTTGTTTGTCTGTTCATTCTGTTCTTTAGATTCCATATACAAGTGAGATCACCAGTGAAATATGTCAGAGTAAGGCTTTATAATTTATATTTTCCATTTGTTCTACATGTTGGGAGGCTCGAGGCATACAAGCTTACTACCAAGTATCCCATACTTCCATCTGTCTGCAGATACCCACCCCACATCTCCAGAGGCTCCCTAAGGGATGACAGCATGGGGAATAGGCAGAACTCACACTCACCCACCTAAGCTTTGTCTCAACTCTCAGGTACCCTTTCACCTTACAGTTCTCTAGACTTAATTTCCTAATTCCAAGGGGACACAGTCTTGCAAAAAGCTGTCTAGAAGATTTTACTGGATTGAAGCAGGGGAAGAAATGGCTGCTGATAGGGGATGAAAACTGAGCGTGGGACTGACAAAAAGTATGAATCACAGTAATTCCAGACTTTGGAGAAACTAAAAGTGTTACAATACCTGGAACTTTCTCCCTTAAAACACTATTGTGCTAATTGTCTTCTGGTTCCCAGTTTTAAATAGTAGTGACTGAGTATGAGTAATGCCTCTTGTTTATTCACTTTTTCTAAACTCCAATTCTTTGTACACTGTGAATCATTTATTTCCTCCCACTTTTCTGACTTTCTTATGTACTGGACACCCCGGCCTGCACAGCTTCCTCCTAATTCAGCAAAACATGCACAGCTAGTTCCTTGAAGGCTCAGAAATCAGCTACTGGTTTTATTTGTTTTCAATTCCACTGAGGCTGAAAAAGAATAGTTTTTTTTCATGTATTGTATTCAGATTCATAATACAGTCCTTTTAAACACACACAGACCAGAGCCAATTTCTTGGCTCAGAAGCAAAATGCTAATTTGTATGTTTTCAGTGAATTACTAAATGCCCTAAAAAGTACATGCATAAAAGAAAACAAAAAGAACAAAATTACACAATCTGTCTCTGCTTGAGCAATACATAATGATGTGGCTCTTTTTGGGCAAAGGCGTCAATCAAGAAGAATATGTTTAAAAAGCAGAGCACTAGGCTTTTCGCAGCGTTCGATAACTGTAGGGGTGTTTTTATGACGGTCTGGTGAGGTAAGGTCTCACAGGTATACCTGACGTATACACAGAGAACATGACTGTCTGTAACACTACCTATAAATGTGGAAAAAGGCCATGTGATTGAAATCAGTCTCAATGTCAGGTGAATGATCTAGGAGACTTAGAAGCAGTCAGCTGGATTAGGGGTCATGCCCTTCAGATGAACAACTTACCTAGTGACCTGAAGACAAAAGAGCATTGCAGAGAAGGTTCTAAGAGTACAAGAGATTCTCGTCAGCACTGGGAGGGCAAAGACTAGTGTGCCTGCGCCCCTCGACGGGTAAGCATAACTGTCAGGCCCAGGCAGTGGCCACTCTTCAGCGAATGCCACCCTCCACTGAACACAGGCTGGAAGGGCCATGTGGGCATGAGGGTACCAGTGGGGGCTCAGAGAAACACAATGAACAGCCAAAAATGGTGCTTCTCACCTGGGCCTGCACCTGTCAGTACCACTAACGCTGAGGCTCGTTAAGAAGAAATTTCTTTTGCCCACAACCTCTGGTTCAGACCTGCCTGTCTGATACGGCAGCCACTAGCAACAGGTGGCTTTTGAGCACCTGAGATGCCTTTTGCTAAAATTAAGATGTGTTGTATGTGTAGAATACACTGGATTTCAAAGATGGATTATGAAAACGGGTTGTAAAATTTCTCAATAATTTCTAGAAATTGCACGTTGAAACACTTTGGATATATTGTGTTAAGTAAAACAAGTAAAATATTAAATTTCACTTGTTTCTTTTTACTTTCAAAAAATGTTGCTACTAGAAAATGTAAAGTTACATATGTGGTTTACATTTGTGGCTCACATTATATATTTTCTGTATTTGGTCAGTGCTGGTCTAGAAAATGTGTTCATTATAAAAGGACTGGCCTCAGTTACATGTATCGATGCAGTCACTTTGAGATCTTGGTTTTGCAAAAATATAACATAAAAGTTTGATTATAAAATGTTTTTCTCTGAATAGCTAATATGGAGTACTTATGATGTGCAAATATTGAGCCTAACACCTTCTATGTATATTAACTCATTTAATCCTCACAACAACTCTGCGAGGTAGGTACCATTATCATGCCCATTTTAGAGAGAAACAAAGTCTGGCTCACTGAGGGGCTGCTGCTTAGAAAGGCAGAGCTGGACTCTGAACTCAGGCAGCCTGGCTCCAGGAAGCAGTATTCCTTCTACATCCATTTCTGTGGAATGTTGAAAGTTTTAAATACTTTTAAAATAACCTGGATCATACATATTCATAATAAACAAAGAATGGGAAAGGCATCCATTTCTGGAATTCTAGTCTGATTAACTGCAAGAATAACTGCTGGAATATGGTTTGAAATTTACAGAATGACAGTTAACTACATTTACAGACATTGATTTACCTTCTACCATGTCGTGTGCATAATCAGAATCTGTCTTCAGGGAGGTAATACTCTCAATAACTTTGTGCCACAAAATTGTTATCTCTTACAATAAATTTCAAGTAAAGTTTTTGTGCATTATGCTCACATAGCCCCTTTGATATCATTTGTGTAAAATTTCCCTTTAAGAGAGGAAGTGTCACAAAGAAGAGAATATATGTTAATAAATTAGAAAACTCTAATTTCTTTTTAATGTGGGCTGCAGGTGAATAGAATTGGGTAATGACACATGGCCACCACTGCTTCTCACATGGTCTTCCTTTGTTTTATTTCACTATTTATTTGTTTAATAGTACAATGAACACCGTGAGGCCTCTCCCATCCCCCCCCACACTAGACATGATTAACAACTGACATTCACCTATGGACTTTTACTTGCCTTTTCTCTGCCTCCTCTCCACTACCCTAAATCTTGTGATGATCATTCTCTTCTCTTAAAAAAAAAATTATCACAAATATATGGTATGCTGAAATAATACAGTATTCAGCTTTGCTTGTTTTTGAACTTTACAGAAGGATATTGTATTACGTACACCTTTTCAATACTTTAGTTCTTCATTGAACATGAAGATACTGAGATGCATCCATGTTGTGGTATGGGTGTAATTCATTCCTCTTCACTGTTGTATACCTCATTGTGTGGGTATTCCACATATCATGTATCCATCGTCCTGTTAGTGGGCATTTGGGTTATTTCTAGTCTTTCTATTCTTAGAAACAGTGCCACTATGCATATTCTTGAACATGTTTCCTGTTATACAGACCTAATGAGAACACTTTTTTAATTTATTTTAAAAAAATTAATTTTGAAATACATCGTGATCTCTGCCCTTCTGGAAGTAGCATCCGCTAGGTTTTCCTCAAAAAATGCTGGAATAAACAAAGACCTCGTAGCTTGATGATTCTATTGTGTGCAATTCAGAATTTCCTTTCCATGTTACTTAGCATACAGCTTTTCAGTCCCTTTAATTATGTTTATATCACAAAGTAGTTTATCATTCTCCCAAAAGACAAAGTATATCTTCAAAGAATTCAGTAATTTGTTCATTATGTAAAAAGAATGTTTTTAAAAGAATTACACAATTAGCCAAGGAAATGCCTACAACTGCTCTTTTCTTTTTTTGAGGCAACATAATGTTTAATTTTCCACAAAATGCTGTATTTTCTCCATTCTTGATGTAGTGCTGTTTTAATAATAGATTTTTGAGGATATAGGAGTGTATGGGAGGAGAATGCTATCACATTAAATGTGGATATCTATTATAAGATGCGTGGTACTTTCAGGAATTCTACATTATTTAAGGTATATAGTAAGGCTTTCTCCATCCTAGGTTGGGCTCCCTGGTTTGGGAGACACAAAAGAACTTTAAGAGTTGTTCAGAATTATAGTTCAATATTTAGGTATTTCAAAGTCCAATTGTTTACACGTAAGTCAGGGAATGCTGTATTTGTATTGACCACAGACATAGCATGTTGCAAAGATGCATATAAGAGTAAATGTTGATAAGGAAAAATAAAACATATTTCCCCTATACTTAAAGTCTTAATTTGAAACAGATATAAAAACCACTGATAAGTTTTGGTCACTTACTGGTTGATATTTAAAAGTTAACTTGTAGACTACTAATCCTGTAATCACAAGTTCTGAGTCAGTTAAAAATGCAAACATACCTGCTGGGGGTAACACATTAGTAGTCTGTTATAGTCACTTACACCTGGTGTCACTTAGGTTTTCCAGGTCAGGAATGGAGTTGGCAGCAATGTGCTTGTCAAAGTGTCTTTGTGTTTCCTGCTAATTTTTATTGTAATTCAAGCCCCTTTCTGGTTCTAGTATTTGAACTTGGCCACCACTAATAACTCACATTTATTGTGTGTGTGTGTTTTTTTTTTTTTTTTTTTTTTAGCTCACCAAGCTTTTTCATGCATGTTTTCTAATTCATTTCTCAGAGCAACTCCGTGAAATAGGTATTAGCATTCTCATTTTATAGATGGGAAATTTCAAAGACAAGGTAGCTATGAGACTGTGTCTGGCCAAGAACTGACTCAAGTCTTTTTAATCTTGAGCTCAAACCACTGCACCATACTTCACAAAGGCCAATTGGAATAATTACGAAAATATGGTTAGGTAAGGATGCATCCTCCAATTTATAGCTGAAATATTTTCATTTTAAAGATCCAAAAAGGTTCCTGCAACAAAACTGTAAGCATTTATTTTTTTCAAGACCTTAAAATATTTACATAGCCAGAGTTAACACACATTAAATTTGACAAAAAAGTTATCGTTTTCTAAATATAAGGGGGCATAATAAAAAATTTTAGATATTTGCTCTGAAAGAAGGCTAATATTAGGATTCAAATACAAAGGATGCCAAAAAATATATACACATTTTAAGAAAGGAAAAAATTGTATTAAAACTGTAATACTCAATATATCAATAACAAAAGATGAATACAAGTCATGTGTATACATTTTCTTGGCACTCCCGGTATATAAACAAAATACAAAGGGATAAATCTCTAGACAAGAGAGTATGAATGTGACTATGCAAAAATCCCTCTACTTCAGGGGTTGGCTTCAAGTCCCTATAGGATAATTTTAGGTAACAGCACATGAAAAGAAATTAAAAAATTAAAAATAGAAATTTATAACAGAGACATTTTTATACTACATCCAAGAAATGTAACACAAACCACCTGAAACCCTAAGGAAGAAAACCAAAGGCTGTACAAAAACAAAAGTTGTAAAAAGGTACTAGCAGAGCTAATAATCCATGTTCTGATATATCTATCTATCTATCTATCTATCTATCTATCTATCTATCTATCTATCTATCTATCTATTCTGATATATATATATATATATATATATATATATATATATATATATATCAACAACAACAAATTATTAAAGACATCTTTCACTAGCTCAGTAAGCTACAGACCCCTTCTTCAAATGAGTGGAAAAAGTAATCCCCAGTTGATACTTTCCATCTTGATTTTTGTTAATGACTGCACAATTAAATTTTTATGGTATGAAAGGAAATGAATTAAATTGCAAAAATATTCAAGTAAAATGTCTGACTTCAGCAAAATTTTGGTTTATAAACTGTCTTTAAGGGCAGGGACTGTGTCTTGTTCACTGTGATATCCCAGTTTCCAGGCTACACTAGTTTTCACCTAGGTGGTGTTCAGGAAATTCTACCTGAATGAGTGAATGATCCAATAATTCCCATACTTCCATTTTCATTAACTTGCATTTTTTCTCCTGAAAGAACTGAGTGACTATGAGATCTGACTCTTTACAGAACAGCCAGAGGTAGATCATAGTGAATGGAAAGAACACCCTATTATTCCAGGTAATTTCTCCTTTTCAGGCTGCTCTATGAAGTTGAGCCCCTGCCACACCAGCTTCTGTCAGCAGGTCCCTATCCGTAAGAAAATTTATCCATCAATCTCAAGGCACTTCATCAAATGACTATTATTCCATCCTGCCTCCACCATCAACATCACCATGTACAAAAGGTGCCAAAAAAATGTATACACATTTTAAGAAAGGAAAAAACTGTATTAAAATTGTAATACTCAATATACTTGTACACCGATAACAAAAGATGAATACAAGTTATATGCACATATTTTTTTGGCACCCCCGGTACATGTAATGTTCAGTTGTGACTTATATTATGGATACCACATATTTGCAAGCTATGGGAAGAGATCTAATAACAGAAATTCTAGGTGCAATGACAAACTACTAGAAAAATATAAATTTGGTAAACAAGAAAGTTGCTTCCATCATAACTATTGCTTATAATCACTTGCCTTCTGTTTGGCAATGCCATAAGACCCATTCTCCTACCCACAGTGTGTTTTTCTCCACTCCACTAATTCCACTACTATTGGACTAGGAAGAGTTGGTCCATCCATGACATCTACATACTGTTTCTAGTTCTCTTAACAGTCTCCAACTGTTCCTACTGGAACATATCTCCCAATCCATGATGAAAACTGATAAAAATAGGCTCTTGAGAAAAGGGATTTTTATTGTCTATGTGAATTTTCATCAATGTACCTATTGCACCGATTAAAGAATACCTTTGTCATGATTCTACTTGTTCTCTGTGCAGGAACGGCATTTCAGACATGATCTTGCTAGCATTCATTTTTACAGATGATGTAATGAAAGCCCCAGATATTGAGTGATGTTTCCCAAGGTTTTATCGCTAATACACATTGAGGGGAAGAGAAGCTAAGACTGTTCCTACATTGTTTCTCTGTAATATCACACCACCTCTGCAGATGTGACTCCAGGCTCCGAAGACTTGAATAATGATCTAATGGATGCTCACTCAGTTTGAAGTTAGTACTATTTTAGATGAAGAAACTGAAAATAGGAGAACTAAATGGACCGTATCTAGGAGAACATGGACATATGAGTAACCTTATCTATAGAACCATGAATGAGTTCTGGTTCAGATATTCCAGAGAATTTAACTCTTCCTTGATATTCAACTATGCTCATCTGTTCCAAGGATGAAAATAATAATGGGTCAAAAGGAAAACTTTTCAATTCTTAAAGCAGATATAATCAAACTACTATTCCTTCCCACCTCAACAGTCACTAGTCACTTTATTTATAATGTAATGGGTGGTTATGAGATTCTCTTTCTGAATAGCACTTGTTTGTAGGCGACACAGTAACCCACAGGAAGAAAGCCAGTAATGGGAATTTAAGGTACCAAACAAGCTGGTAGGAAGGTGTAGATTCTGGGACCCAGAGGCAGTAGAGTTAGGACATGAAGAGTGTAGACCCCAGGGCCAGACTCTGGACCTGAACCCATCACCAATCAGTTGTGGGGCCTTCATCCCTGCATGTAGTCTGTTAGTGCATAAGACAAGGACACTAATAGTGTCCCCTGCTGGGGTGTTGTGAGGATTAAGTGAGTACATATGTCTGAAGCTTTTAGTGAGTAATGAGTGCTATGTGAGTGTCTGCTCTTCTGGGAAGGGTGAAATCCTTGGCAACCTTTAAAACATATGTGGGTGCTCATCTAGTTTACCTATTTGATTTTGATTAAACAACTTGTGAAGATCACGAAGAAAGGCATTACGTAAAAAAAAAAAATTTCAAAGTGCTAATTATATTAGAGGCAGAAGGATAGATTATTCTCTATATCTTGTAACCCTTAATATTTGAAGCCTCTTTTTATCAGCATACTCTTTATATTCCCACTGTACTGTTCAGATGAAGATGTTGCTTAGAAGATTAATATATGTCTCTGCTTATATGCCTTTTATAAAGTTCTCATGACAAATAGCATGTGTTTGCTGAATTCTGAACATAAAGTATAATAAAATGAAATCATTATTAGTCTGAAATCCTGTTATCCAGGCCTTCACAGGTATGGAAGGCACTGTATTGCCACAGTTCCTACAGCAGGTCAGCTGGAATAACAAAGTTTACTGTGATTTTAGTTTGTATAGTTAACTTGGCTTAAAAGTGAGAAATTCTCACTGAATTTCGTGCCATCTGACATGAGTAGCAAGAATACTGGTTCCAGAAGAAAGGGATATCGTTTCTAGTCAAGATTTTGCCCCTAATGTGTATAAACTTGGATAAACCCCACCATCACCCTGGGATTCATTTATAAAATCACTTTAACATTCTCTGAAACTATTCATACACATCATAAACTTACAAGAGGTCCAAAGGAAAAAAAGAGTGGTAAAAAATGTATTTGGCTTTCTGATTCCTAACGTTTAGGAAAAGTAAAATGGCTTTTTATTTTGATATAACCTTTATGCTTTTATGATTTATTTATTTTTTTGGCTTCATTCTGGGGTGACTTCCTGATACACACAAATGACTATCAGCACAAAGGGTTTAACGAATAGAAAGGGGACCTGTAACACATGATCCAATAACAAATCTCGTAATGAACAGAAAGTGATTTTTTTCAACAAATAACTTTTAAAGTTTTCAATAAAGCCAAAGGATGAAGAGAAGATTGTAATATTTCCAAGTTTTAAGTTGTTATTGTAGGTTTTATCTCACTATACACATCAGAAAATGTTATGCTTTGTAAGATTTGAACCCTCTTTTCATTAACATACTTTTTACATAAAAACTTCTTCTCTAAGGAGTATGGAATGTTTTTTTTCTCATGAGCTAATTGAAATAGGTTGTTATTTATAAAAACATTTTGTATAATCAAAAGTGCTGGAAAAATCAAAAGAACGACAGGGATAGCTGAAATTAAGAAGGAGAAAAGTGGCTAACAAGCCAAGTAGAAGCAAAAATGTGAACCCCCCAGAATTGTACTGAAAAATTTGCAAGACTCTACTGAGCAGAGTAACTCTAGAAATGAAGCTGCTATTTTTAGGCATTCATGACAATGATGGATAGATTACAAATCACTTCCATCTGGAGACTACTCTTCTTTAGGCATTAACTACTGCAGTTAAATCCGAGGTAAAGTGACAGTTAATGAGATTCTAGAGAGCCTGTCAATCTAAATCAAAGATTTCTAGAAACCAGAAGGTTTAAGTTTTTCAGCAAAAAACCTTTTTTTCTCATAGATAACTTTTGCATAGACATCTTTCGGGAGCATTCCATGCATCCCTGACTTCTCAAAAAAAATTGAATTTCACCTCTCTTTTTGAAGACCCAAGATATAGGTAACGAGCATCAATTACTGTATTAATAGTGTAAACACAGTGACACCCCAGGAAATCTACCCCTGCACAGAATACCTAAGTGGATTTGCCTTTTGAGTTCCTATACACATGTTTTATCAATTTCTGACTCTTTCCTTGTTGATTACAGTACTTCTCATAATCCCTTTTATATCTAATTTGATACAGATTTAGAATAATTGTTTCATGTGTGAATACGTTTACATTGTGGATTAGAGTGTGGGTTCTAGAGGGAAGTACCAGCTCCCCTGGTATAAGTCATGTGATGTGGTGCCAGTTATTCTACCTGAACTTCTTCATCCATTTCATGAGGATTGTCATGAAGGGACTCTCATGGGTGTGTGTGTTTCTGTGTGTAATGAGATAGTCCATGTGAAACCACAGAATGCTATGTGCTGCATAGCTAAGTACTCAGTGATTACCCAAACCAATTGTGTATAAATATTTTCATAAATGAACTAAAGAATACAACAACTGAACTGAAAAACACACTAGAGGAGTTCAACAGGAGACTAGATAAAGCAGAAGAAAGAATCAGTTAACTCAAAGACAAAGCAGTAGAACTCATCCAATCAGAGCAAAAACAAAAAAGAATGAAAATATATATGATACCTTAAGGGACTTATAAGACATTAATCAGACTAACATTCAAATTTACATGGCTCCCAGAAGAAGAAAAGAGAGAAAGGGGCAGACATCTTATTAGAAGAAATAATGGTTGAAAACTTCGCTAACCTGGAGAAGAAAACAGACATCTAGATTCAAGAAGCCCGGAGAGATCCAAAGAAGACAAACCCAAAGAGACTCACACCAAGACATATCATAATTAAATTGTCAAAAGTTAAAAACAAGGAGAAAATATTAAAAGCAGCAAGAGAAAAACTACTTGTTATGTAACAAGGGAACTTCTGTAAGACTATGAGTAGACTTTTCAGCAGAAACTATGAAGGTCTGAAGAGAGTGACATGATGTAGTCAAAGTGTTGAAAGGCAAATAAAACTTCCAACCAAGAATACTCTACCCAGCAGAGTTATTCAGAATTCAATGAGAGCGAAAGAATTTTCCAGACAAACCAAAGCTAAAAGAATTCATCACCACTAAACCAGTGTTACAAGAAATGGTAAAGGGATTTCTTTAAGCTGAAAAGGAGGGCACTATATGTAACAAAAGCACATGAAAGAATAAATCTCACTGGAAGGATAAACTTATAGTAAAGGTAGTGGATTAATCATTTATAAAACTGGTATGAATGTTAAAAGACAAAGGTAGTAAAAATAACTATGACTATAATAATTAGTTAATAAATACACAAGATAAAAAGACCTAAAGTGTGACATCAAAAACATAAAACATGGGGGCTGGGGGGAGTAAAAATGTTGAGCTTTAGAATGGGATCAAACTTAAGTTGTTATCAACTTAAAATAGACTACTATAGGTATAAGTTGTTATATGTAAGCCTAATGGCAACCACAAAGCAAAAACCTGTAGCAAATATACAAAGATAAAGAGAAAGGAATATAAGCACACCACTAAAGAAAGTCAGCAAAGGAAGAGAGCAAGAGAATAAGAAAGGAACAGAGAGGAACCACAAATAGCAAGAAAACAATTAACAAAATAGCATTAGTACATACCTATCAATAATTACTTTAAATGTAAATGGACTAAGTTCCCCAATCAAAAGACAGAGTGGCTGAATGGATGAAAAACAAGACCCGTCTATATTGTGTCTACAAGAGACTCACTTTAAATATAAAGATTCACACAGAATGAAAATGAAGAGATGAAGAAGATATTGAAAGCCAAAAGAAAGCTGAAGTAGCTATGATTATATCAGACAAAATAGACTATAAAACAAATACTTTTAAAGAACTATAGTAAGAGACAAACATAGGCATTATATTATGATAAAGGGGTCAATCCAACAAGAGGACATAATGTTTGTAAATATTTATGCATCCAACATAGCACCTAAATATGTAAAGCAAATATAAACAGACCCAACGGGAGAAATAGACAGCAATACAACAATAGTAGGGGACTTTAATACCCCACTTACATCAATGAATAGATCATCCAGATAGAAAATCAATAAGGCAACATTGGCCGTAAACAACATGTTAGGACAAAAGAACTCAACACATATATATACAGACCATTTCATCCAAAGACTGCAGAATATACATTCTTTTCAAGTGCATATGAAACATTCTCTAGGATAGATAATAGGTTAGGCCACAAAACAAGTCTTAATGAACTGCAAAGGACAGAAATCACATCAAGTATCTTTTCTGACCACAATGATATGAAACCAGAAATTAATCACACGCAAAAAAACTGGAAAATTTACAAATATGTGGAGATTAAACAACATGCTACTGAACAACAAATGGTTCAAAGGAGAAATCAAAAGAGAAATAAAAAATCACCTTGAGACAAACAAAAATGGACACAAGACATACAGGATACAGCGAAAGCAGTTCTAAGAGGGAAGTGACAAATGCCCACCTCAGACAAACAACCTAAATTCACAGGAACTAGGAAAAGAAGAACAAAGGAAGCCTAAAGCTAACAGAAGAAAGAAAATAAAGATTAAAGCAGAAATAAATTACATACAGACTAAAAAGACAACAGACAAGACCAATGAAACAAAGAGCTGCTTATTTGAAAAAATAAATAAAATTGAAAAGCGTGTAGCTAAACTCACCAAGAGAAACAGAGGGCCCAAATAAAATCAGAAATGAAAGAAATGTTAAAACTGATACCACAGAAATATAAAGAATTATAAAAGACTACTATGAATAATTAATGCCAACGAATTGGACAACCTAGAATAGTGGATGAATTCCTAGAAACCTACAAACTACCAAGACTGAAACACGACAAAATAGAAAATCTGAACAGACTGATTCCTAGTAAAGAGATAAACCAGTAATCAAAAAACCCCCAGTAAACAAAAGTCCAGGACCAGACAACTTCACTGATGAATTCTACCAAACATTCATAGAATTAATATCCATCCTTCTTAAACTCTTCCAAAAAATAGAAGAGGAGGGAACTCTCAAATTCATCTTATGAGGCCAGCATTACCCCGATACCAAAACCAGACAAAGACACCACAAGAAAAGAAAATTCCAGATAAACATAGATGTCAAAATGCTCACCAACATATTAGCAATCCAAACTCAACAATACATTTAAAGGCTCATACACCAGATGAAGTGGGATTTATTCCAGAGATACAAGGATGATTCAACATCCACAAATCAATCAGTATGATATACTACATTAACAAAATGGAGTGACGTCATAGGAATGGCAGCAGTGAGGTGGTTTTCTTGAGTTCTCTGGAACTTACCATAAATTGAACATCTATAACCCATCAAAGGACTCTCTGCTCATCACACAGAGATGCATAGGGGGATTACTTGAAGGTGGGCAAACTGGGCGAGCAGGGAAAGAGGGAAGTGAGAGGAGTGGAGACGAGGCCCGCTTCCATGGCTGGAGAGACGCAGGGGGTCCCAGGACATAACAGAGACCTCAAGAGCCAGGAGGTGGGCTCTTTCCCTGCGTCCCACAGCTGATCTCTCCTGCTGAGAGAACAGCGTATCCAGCCTCCTTTGAGGCAGTAAACTCAGCTGAGACCTCCAGCTGGGCCCTAGGTCGGACATAGGACATAAACACCATACCTGGGCCCCTCCCCCCCACTCTCCCAATCCTACCCCTACCCTTCCAGAGACTCAAGCTGGCCCCTGAACTGAGGAGTACTGTCAGATTACAGAGGAGCAGTAGCGCTCAGGATCTGGGAAGACCGGGTTTGCAGCTGCTGTGACCCATGGAAGAGGCTAGGGAGAGTGTGACACTGGTGGGCTGGGAGAGAGAAGACTCCTCCATCCCTATCCCCCACCTTTGCTGGCCTGCCTAGGGCAGGGTAATTACAACTGCGGAGACACACCCAGGGGTCATCAGCAGGCTGGAGACACAGCTCTGGGCTTTCAGCAGCTCAGAAATCTCTGGCCCTACACACACACACACACACACACACACACACACACACACACACACACACGGAAGAACTGCCCTAAGACTCAGCAGACCTGGGCACAGGGCTGGCTGTGTTACTCTCAACGCGCATATGTGCAGGCAAGAGCAGAAACTGCACCGACTTTGTAAAAATTACCATCCAGACCCCGGAGCCCCACTCATCTAAGAACTGCAGTCCCAGGGTCACTCTGGGCTCTGTCTGCACAAGACACAGAGAACTCTTTGATACAGCAGAGGACAACGTGGAGATTACTTGGTGGGCTTAAGCCAAGACTGGTGCTGCTTTTTTCCTTTCGTTTTGTTTTTCTAGTTTTGATATTTTTGCCTATGTTGAGTGTGGGTGATCAGTTGTTTTTACATGTGAGTGTATTTGGTTTTTTCTTTGTTGTTGTTGTTGTTGTTGTTGTTATGCTTGGTGATTTGCTTTGCTCTGAAATTGCCCTACACCAGGGCCCAGCCCAAGAGGCACAAGATTCAACACACCTAGAGGCCAACTCCAGACCAAACCAGAGTATTACCGGATTTGACCTATAAGTGACACAGCCAAAGGGAATTCTCTACAGGCATAAGAAGCCGTAGGGGCCAAGCCTCATTTGAGCGATTAACCCACATGTAGCAGAACATCCACTGTGGGCAGAGACGAGTCTCACAACTAGTCAGCCTAGGAGTCAATCCAACTTACTGACAAGCCAAAAGCAAATAAAGATCAACTTTAACAGGACAATATACATAACACAAGGGTTACTTTTGGAGCACACGCACAGGAGAATAGGGAAGTGGTGCAAATCAAATATAAAGGACACATACTACATAAGATAACCCAGAGAAAACCAAGAACCCTAGGGGATCTACCTAATACATCGAAGCAAACACAGAGAGTCAGTCAGAATGGGGAAACAAAGAAACATGTCCCAAATAAAAGACAGAAGAAACCTACAGAATTGGAACCAAATGAAATAGAGGTAACCACCCTATCAAAGACAGAGTTCAGAACACTGATGATAAGAATGTTTAAAGAGCTCAGTGACGAAATAAAGAAGGATAGAGAAATCATAATGAACAACCAGTTAGAACTAAAGAATACAATAGCTGAAATAAAGAACACACTTGAAGGAATTACCAGCATGTTAGATGAGGCAGAGGATCGAATCAGTGACTTAGAAGAAAAGGTAGCAGAGATCACCCAAACAGAACAACAGAAAGAAATAAGAATAAAAAACAATGAAAATGATTTAAGAGACCTCTGGGATACCATCAAGTGCAACAACATGAGAATCTTAGGAATACCAGAAGGATCGAGAACATATTTGAAGTAATAATGACTGAAAACTTCTCTAACCTGGTGAAGGAAACCGACATACAAGCCCAGGAAGTACAGAGAGTTCCAACCAGGATAAACCCAAACAGGTCCACACCAAGACACATTATAGTTAAAATGGCAAAGGTTAGAGACAAAGAGAAAATCCTAAAAGCAGCAAGAGAAAGACAGCGGGTTACATACAAGGGAACTCCTATAAGACTATCAAAAGACTTTTCTCCAGAAACATTGCAGGTCAGGAGGGAGTGGCAGGAGAGACTCAAAGTGATGGAAAACAAAGGCCTACAACCTAGATTGCTTTATCCAGCAAGGCTATCATTTAAAATTGATGGAGAGATAAAGATCTTCCCACAAAAGAATAAGCTAAAGGAATTTATTACTACCAAGCCAGCACTGCAGGAAATATTAAAAGGGCTTCTATTAACAGAAGAAAGATGAAAACAATCTAACTACAAATAAAAAAAAATGGCAATAACTATGTACCTATCAATAATCACTTTAAATGTAAATGGATTAAATGCTCCAATCAAAAGACATAGGGTGGCTGACTGGATAAGAAAGCAAGACCCTTATATGTGCTGTATACAAGAGACTCTCCTCAGATCAAAAGACACACACAGGCTCAAAGTGAAGGGTTGGAGTAAGATGTTCCATACAAGTGGAAATGAGAAAAAATCTGGAGTTGCACTACTAATATCTGACAAAATAGACTTTAAAATGAAGAATATATTAAAAGACAAAGATGGGCACTATATAATAATAAAGGGAACGATCCAACAAGAGGACATAATCCTAGTAAACATCTATGCACCCAACATAAGAGCACCTAAATATATAAAACAGATATTGACTGACATAAAGACAGAGATCAACAGTAACACTATCATAGTAGGGGACTTCAACACACCTCTGACAACAAGGGACAGGTCTTCCAGACAGAACGTCAATATGGAAACAATGGCCTTAAATGACACATTGGACTAGTTGGATTTAATCGATATTTTCAGAGCATTTCACTCCAAAACTGCAGAATAAACATTCTTCTCAAGTGTACATGGACATTTTCCATGTACATGTTAGGCCACATGTTAGGCCACAAAACAAGTCTTGATAAATTTAAGAAAATTGAAATCACACCAATTGTCTTCTCTGACCACTATGAAATTAGAAATCAACTAAAGGAAAAAAATTGGAAGACACACAGATTCAAGGAGGCTGAATAACATGGTATTAATAATGAATGGGTCAACCATGAGATCAAGGAAGAAGTCAAAAGATATCTCCAGACAAACAAAAGTGAAAACACGATGACCCAAAAATCTATGGGATAGCAATGCAGGCCTACCTAAAGAAAAATCAATAATCAACAGTTTATCTTCACACTTAAGGGATCTAGAAAAAGAACAGCAAAATAAGCCCAAAGGGAGTACAAGGAAGGACATAATAAAGATCAGAGCGGAAATAAATGAAATAGAGACAAGAAAAACAATACAAAAGATCAATGAATCCAAGAGTTGGTTTTTAGAGAAGAATAAGAAAATCGAAAAACCTTTAGCTAGACTCATTAAAAAAAAAAAAAAAGGAGTGGACCCAAATTAGTAAAATCAGAAATGAAAGAGAAGTGACAACAGACACCACAGAAATACAAAAAATTTTAAGAAATTACTATGAGCAACTATATGCCAAGAAATTTGACAATCTGGAAGAAATGGACAATTTTCTAGAAGTATACAACCTTCCAAGGCTAACTCAAGAAGAAATGAAAAACCTGAATAGACTGATTACAACCAGAGAAATTGAATCAGTAATCAACAAGCTCCCAACAAACAAAAGCCCTGGACTAGATGGCTTTACAGGTGAATTCTACAAAACATTCAAAAAAGAATTATCACCCATTCTCCTCAAGCTCTTCCAAAAAATCCTGAAGGAAGGAAGGCTCCCAAACACTTTTTATGAGGCCTCTATCACCCTGATCCCAAAATCAGACAAAGACATTACAAAAAAAGAAAACTGCAGGCCACTATCCCTAATGAACATAGATGCAAAAATCCTCAACAAAATATTAGCCAACAGAATTCAGCAATACATTAAAAAGATCATATACAATGATCAAGTGGGATTCATTCCTGGTATGCAAGGGTGGTTCAACATTCGCAAATCAATTAATGTGATACACCACATTAACAAAATGAAAAATAAAAATCATATGATCATATCAATAGATGCAGATAAAGCATTTGACAAAATCCAGCAGCCATTTATGATAAAAACTCTTAAGAAAGTGGGAATAGAGGGATCAACATAATAAAGGCCATATATGATAAACCCACAGCTAACATCATACTCAATGGGGAAAAGCTAAAACCATTCCCCTTACGATCAGGAACAAGGCAAGTCTGCCCACTTTCTCCACTTCTGTTTAACATAGTGCTGGAAGTTCTAGCCACAGCAATCAGACAAGAAAAAGAAATAAAAGGCACCCAAATTGGTAAGGAGGAAGTAAAATTGTCATTATATGCAGACGATGTGATACTATATATAGAGAACCCTAAAGACTCTACCAAAAAACTATGAGAACTGATAAGTGAATTTAGTAAAGTAGCAGGATACAAAATTAATATTCAGAAATCAGTTGCATTTGTATATACCAATAATAAAATATCAATAGGACAAATTAAGAAAACAATCCCATTTACAATTGCTTCGAAGACTATAAAATACCTAGAAATAAATTTAACTGAAGAAGTAAAAGATCTGTACTTAGAAAATTATAGCACACTGAAGAAATGAAAGAAGATACAAATAGATGGAAACACATCCTATGTTCATGGATAGGAAGAATTAATATAGTTAAAATGTCCATACTGCCTAAGGCAATACACATATTCAATGCAATTCCTATCACGCTACCAAGGACATTTTTCACAGAAATAGAACATATAATCCTAAAATTTATATGGAACCATAAAAGACCCCGGATACCCTCGGCAATCTTGAGAAATAAGAACAAAATGGCAGGAATAACGATACCTGACATCAAATTATACTACAAGGCTACAATAATCAGTACAGCTTGGTACTGGCTTAAAAACAGACACATAGATCAATGGAACAGAATAGAGAGCCCAGAAATAAATCCATGCCTATATGGTCATTTAATCTACGACAATGGAAGCAAGAATTTACGGTGTCGTAAAGACCATCTATTCAATAAATGGTGCTGGGATACCTGGATAGACACATGCAAAAAAATGAAGATGGATCACCTCCTTACACCGTATACAAGAATAAATTCAAAATGGATTAAAGACTTATATGTAAGATATGAAAGCATAAAACTCCTAGAAGAAAATAT
The DNA here is from genome assembly GCF_004115265.2 of Rhinolophus ferrumequinum. Classification (NCBI taxonomy): domain Eukaryota; kingdom Metazoa; phylum Chordata; class Mammalia; order Chiroptera; family Rhinolophidae; genus Rhinolophus; species Rhinolophus ferrumequinum. Next base: position 6,284,905 of record NC_046302.1, read on the forward strand.
TGGAAGAAAGTTTACAGACATTACCCGGAGTAAGATTTTGACTGATATATCCCCTTGGACAAGGGAAGTAAGAGAAAAAATAAACATGTGGGATTATATCAAACTAAAAAGTTTTTTCACAGCGAAGGAAACCATTAATAAAACAAAAAGGGATCCTACTGCGTGGGAGAACATATTTGCCAAAGATATATCCGATAAGGAGTTAATATCCAAAACTTATAAAAAACTCACTCAACTCAACTCCAAAAAAATCAAACAACGCAATTAAAAAATGGGCAGAGGACATGAAGAGACATTTTTCTAAAAAGGACATACAGAGGGCAAACAGACATATGAAAAAATGCTCAACCTCACTAATCATTAGAAAAATGCAAATAAAAACCAGAATGAGATACCACCTCACCCCAGTCAAAATGACTATCATCAATAAATCAACAAACAAGAAGTGCTGGCGAGGATGTGGAGAAAAGGGAACCCTTGTGCACTGTTGGTGGGATTGCAGATTGGTGCAGCCACTATGGAAAACAGTATGGAGGTATCTCAAAAAGCTGAAAATGAAGCTACCTTATGACCTAGCACTTTCACTCCTAACCTCTAATTTGAAAAAATGTATGCACACCTATGTTTATTGCAGCACTATACACAATAGCCAAAACATGGAAACAACCAAAATGCCCATCGGTCGACTGGATTAAGAAACTGTGATACATTTATACAATGGAGTATTATGCAGCCATAAAGAAAAATGAAATCTTACCATTTGCAACAATATGGATGGACCTAGAGAACATTATGCTAAGTAAAATAAGTCAGACAGAGAAAGACACATACCATATGATCTCACTTATTTGTGCAATCTAAAGAAAAGAATAAATGAATGAATTAACCAGAAACAGTCTCAGCGACATAGAGGAAAAACTGAGGGTTTCTAGATGGGAAGGTGGGTAAGCATAAGGGGGAAGTTGAGGGGATCAGAAAGCCAATTGGTAACCACAAGATGGCCACGGGGATAGAAAGTCAATTTGGGAATGTAATCAATAATGTTGTAAAGATTTTGTAGGGTACCCGATGGACACTTGTCCCATTAGGGAGACCACCTCAGGGATGATGTAGATGCCTGACCACTGCACTGTACACCTGAAGCTGAAGCTGAACAATAATGAATGTCAACTACAATTATGTACATATATGGTTACTGGAAGTGGAGTTCAGCATTAGGAATAGAGACAGTGCAAATGTAATGGCTGTGTGTGATGTCAGAGGGGTAGTAGATGGGGAGAGGAGGCTTATCACTGTGTGAGGGACATAAATGATAAATGCCTATTACATTGTTTTGTACACCTGAAAGTAATAAAAAAACAAAACAAAATGAAGTATAAAAATCATATGATCATCTCAATATATGCACAAAAAACATTTGACAGAAGTTAACATCCATTTGTGGTAAAATCTCTCAACAAACTGGATGTAGAGAAAAAGTACCTCCACATAGTAAAGGCCATATATGACAGTCCCATAGCTAACATCACACTCAACGGTGAAAAGTTAAAAGATTTTCCTCTAAAATGAGAAACAAGACAAAGATGCCAAATTTCACTATTTTTATTCAACATATAATTGGAAGTGCAGAGCAGTTAGGCCAGAGAAAGATATAAAAGGCATCCAAATTGGAAAAGGAGAAGTAAAACTGTCACTACTTGTAGAAGATATTATATTATATGCAAAAAACACTAAAGACCACCATGAAAAAACTGTTAGAACTAATAAATTCAATAAAGTTGCAGAATACAAAACCAATACACAAAAGTCTGTTGCCTTTCTATACACCAATAATGAACTATCAGAAATAGAAATTAAGAATGAAATCTCATTTACAATTGCTTGAAAAATAATAAAATACCTAGGAATAAATTTAACCAAGGAGGTGAAAGACCTATATACTGAAAACTACAAGACATTAATGAAAGAAATTGAACACATAAATAAATGAAAAGATATTCCATGCTTATGGATTGGAAGAATCAATATTGTTAAAATATCCATACTACCTAAAGCAATCTACCAAAAACACTACCCAAAGCAATTAGATTCAATGCAATCCCTATCAAAATTTCAATGGCATTTAATTTTCACAGAAATAGAACAAATAATCCTAATATTTGTATAGAACCAGAGAAGACCCTGAATAGCCAAAGCAATCTTGAGAAAGAAGAATAAGGCTGGATGAATCATACTCCATGATTTCAAAATATATTTCAAAGTTCTAGTAATTGAAACAGTATGGTATTGGCAAAAATCCAGACATAGATCAATGGAAGAGAATACAGAGCCCAGAAATAAACCCACACATATATGGTTAATTAATTTACCACAAAGGAGGCAAGAATATATAATGGGGAAAGGACAGTCTCTTCAATAAATAATGTTGGGAAAACTGGACAGCCACATGCAAAAGAATGAAACTGGACCACTATCTTATACCATACACAAAAATTAACTCAAAATGCATGAAGAACTTGAATGTAAGACCTGAAGCCATAAAACTCCTAGAAGAAAACATAGGCAGTAAGCTCCTTGACATTGCTCTTGGCAATGATTTTTATGAATCTTACACCCAAAGCAAAAGCAACAAAAGCAAAAATAAACAAGTGGGATTATATCAAACTAAAAAGCTTCTGCACAGCAAAGAAAACCGTCACAAAATGCAAAGACAACCTACTGAATAGGAGACAATACTTAAAAGTTATATATCTGAGAAGGGGCTAATTATCTAAAATACATAAAGAACTGATACAACTCAGTAGCAAATAGCAAAAATCTGATTAAAAATGGGCAGAATATCTGAATGGACATTTTCCCAAAAGCATACAGATGGCCAACAGGTACATGAAAAGATGCTCAACATGTAGAGAAAAGGGAACCCTTGTGCACTATTGGTATAGAATATAAATTGGTATACCCACAATGGAAAACAGTATGGAGGGTCCTCCAAAAATTAAAAACAGAACTACCATACGATCCAGCAATTCCATTTTGGGCATTTATCTGAAGAAAAAGAAAACACTAACTCAAAATAATATATGGGGGGCGGCCCGGTGGCTCAGGCGGTTAGAGCTCCATGCTCCTAACTCCGAAGGCTGCCGGTTCGATTCCCACATGGGCCAGTGGGCTCTCAACCACAAGGTTGCCGGTTTTGACTCCTAAAAGGGATGGTGGGCTGTGCCCCCTGCAACCAGCAACTAGCAACGGCAACTGGACCTGGAGCTGAGCTGCGCCCTCCACAATGAAAACTGAAAGGACAGCAACTTGAAGCTGAATAGCACCTTCCACAACTAAGATTGAAAGGACAACAACTTAACTTGGAAAAAAGTCCTGGAAGTACACACTGTTCCCCAATAAAGTCCTGTTCCCCTTCCCCAATAAAATCTTTAAAAAAAAAAAAAAAAAAAAAAAATAATAATAATATATGCACTCCTGTGTTCACTGCAGCATAATTTACAATAGCCAAGATATGGAAGCAATCTAAGCTTCCATTGATGGATGAATGGATAAAGAAATTGTGGTGTATATATATGCAATGAAACATTATTCAGCCATAAAAAAAGAATGAAATCTTGCCATTTGTGACAATATGGATGGATCTTGAGAACATTATGCTAAGTGAAATAAGGCAGACAGAGACAGAGAAATACTGTGTGATCTCATTTATATAGGGAATCTAAGATGATAGATACAGAGAACAGATTGGTGGTTGCCAGAGGAGGGGGGGTGGAGGGTTGGTAAAGGAGTTCAAAAGGTAAAACAGACATAGATAAATTCCTGGGGTCCCTTTTGGGGAGACTCACACCCTGGGGAGAGCACTGACCATCACAGCTTATTTGAGCACAGTCATATGCAGAAGGACGACACCAGGAAGCCTAGGTTTGTGTCCTTGGAAAGGAAAACTTCACACACACAGAGTCTAAAGAGCTTTTATTAAGTAACAGATTCACAGCTATCAATATAATATAAAAGAGAAATTAAAAAATTTTTTTTTTCAAAAAAAATTTAGCTTTATTTTTAAACGGGTAAAATTTTATAACCATCATTAAAAGTACATCCCAGCTTTCATTATGTGCAGACATTGGAAATTAATTATATAAACTTTACTATAGCTTCTAGATATTTACATATTTCAAAATCAAATGATAGCAAAATTTTATTTAAAATACCTAAAAAATTTAATGTTTTACATGTACTTATCATGTTTCTTATAATCAAACAATAGCTCTGTAAATGCATCTACTTACAGATGGATGGCTAGCTAGATGATAGAGACTATATATATTCTTAAAAGCATTACTGATTATAGATAAGAATGGTGTTCAAAGTATTTATGAAGATGTTTGTAATAATTTCTTTTACTTTTTTAAACTCTTATTTATTTAAGTGTGTTTTTCCAGGACCCATCAGCTCCAAGTCAAGTCGTTGTTTTAATCTAGTTGTGGAGGGCGCAGCTCACAGTGGTGCATGTGGGGATCGAACCGGCAATCTTGGTGTTTCTTATTAGCCCCACGCTCTAACCAACTGAGTCAACCAGCCACCCCCTGTAATAATTTCTGATGTTATTCTAAAGCCCGGCTTTTTCTCATACTCTTTGGAAGCATTTTGGTCTATGCATGGTTTAAAATATATAATAACATTCGGTTTTTTCCCCAAGTCTAATGAAAATAATATTCCACATAATCTAATTTTGAATGACATCTAGCAGCTTCCATTAAGTGATTGTATAAGCTACATTTTTGTTAGTTTTGTACATACTCAGCAAGGTATCTTCTAACTCCTTCCCATTCATCGTGAATAAAATGGAAGATTAAATGTGAGGTGTCCCCTATTGAAAATGAAGTCAAATGTGTGAGAAACCAAAGGCCCATAAACCTTCAAGCGTCACTGTTTAACTGAATCCAAACAGTGCCAAGCTTGGCTGCCTAAAGGGCTCTGGGGTTCCTATTTCTACATACTTTTCAAGTTTCATGAGCTCTTTTCCAAGAACAAATAAAACTAAATGTGCTTGGAAAAAAAAAAATTTTTCATAAGTGAAATCATATGTGAGTATGGAAAGGGGGCTTGGATCAAGATCAGTCTGGCCACCCTCTCGCCTTCATACACAGTGAGTGTCAGCAGTTGTTTTTTTGTCCCCCAGAATAAAATGTCCAAACACATCCCTCTAGAATTGCTTATTCAGAGTCGGGTTCCTTCAAGGCAGAAGGTTTGTCATTAGTGAATCAGGAATCAGAAAGAAGCCACAGTCAAGAGAAGATTAAGTAGGAAATCTGGGCTCTCCCGAGAGAGTGGCCAGGCATCTGTTTGGGCGGGAAGACTTGTCATTCCTCACATGTTGAACTGAAAGATGGCCCCAGCTGGGTGACCCCTGCGCACACCTACGTAGACTATCACGTAGGCAGATACAGGGCAACACTCATACTACGATCATTCCTTATCTAAGACATACACATGAATCAGCCATTTCCACTGACCTGAAATTTGAAAACAAAGACCAAAATGAGGGCTGACAAGTGACCTGATCTCGCTTCACCCTGCAACTGAAATGAGGCTAACTTGGTGTACAAGACGGACCGGTGGTTGCTGTGCCTAGGAAGGTCAGACTGTGGAGTCAGACCGCCTGGACTCAAATTCTGAACCATCCACTATCCAGCTCTGAGACCCTGGAAAAGTCAGTTAATCACCTTCTGTGTGCTTCTGTTTCCCCATGTGTGAAATGAGGACAAGAGCCCACCTCAGAGGACTGCTGTGAATACACAACTTAGGACAGTACTTGGCATGAAGTGCTATGTGAGCATTAGTCATTATTTTCATTGGAATCAAGCCAATTTATCACCATCACCAAAAACAGATAAAAACTGAGGAGTAGAAAAAGTTTTTGGTGGGCTCTCATGTATTTTAAAATCCCAATTTGTTTTTTCTTTATATTTTTATCTAAACTATATAATTTATTCCAGATGAAAACATTTTCTGCACAACATATTAGGTCGGTGCAAAAGTAATTGCGGTTTAAACGGTTAAAAATAACTGCAAAAACGCAATTACTTTTGCACCAACCTAATAGTATTTTTGACTCTTCCCATGCAAACCCAAGCCTTGGAGTGTTACAGCAGACAGAGAATCCCCCGCCAACACCACAGTCTGGGCCTTTATTCAGAGCCAGGCCTGTTCTGGGTCCACTCCAAGAAGTGCTGGGTCAAACTGGGCAGCTGTGTGCAGTGCAGGCATTTGACCGTGGAAGCACATGCACTGTTCCATCTCTCTGCTCCTCAGGGCCTTGTCAGCTTCAGGAATTCAGCAAGGACACCAAGAGTTGCACTGCCTGTCTCATCCCTCCCTCCATGAGCAATGAGGCTCTTTGCATGTTCCTGGAACCCATGTATTTGAAGGCAAAATCCCTGAATGAAGTTTCTAAAGCTTCAGCACTGGGTAACATCTAGAAAGGCAGTATGTATACATTTAGAGACATCATGTAAAAAGGCAACTAGGATGGTGGCTAACATTTGTTGTATGTTTAGTGTGACAGGCAGTGCCAAGCACTTTAGATGCATTATTGTATTTAAATCCCATCACTACTTCAAAGGTACTTCAAAGGATAGGCATTATCATTATTATCCCCATTTTACAGATGAGAAAACTGAGCACAGAGATGTTATTTAACTTACCCAAGGTTATATAGCTAGTAGGAGGCAGAGATGAGACGAGAACTACAAAGCCTACATTCTTAGCCATAATATTAAGGAACCTTTACTCTAGCCATCAAAATGACTCAGATACAATTGTTCTTATACAATTATATGTGTAAACCTATTGTTATTAGATTTTTGGTACTATGTTGCTTCCTTTCTTTTCAAGAAAGAACCTCAAGAATAGATACTAAGCCAACTAAGGGAACAATTTCAGAGACGGGTTACACAGAGCACCATCCTGTTTTTCTCCCATCCCCAACATATACTGAGACTCTTTCCGGGTGATTTCTCACAAAATCCTTTAAACAGAGTGCTTGCACTTCTAGTTGTTACCACTGTAGATAAGCAAACATGTTAAGTGCTCAGCCACCAAAGTGTGTAACTTTGACTAAATGAGCACTGAAGAAGTACACATTAAATAAATTGGGGGATGGAAAATGGGATGTGGAACTTAGGTGACACTGTGCAGTCAGTGTGTAGCTTTGGGGGATCTGCTACTTCTCATCTCACAGGTAGGGGAAGAATCCCAGTAGAGATGGCTTGTTGGAAGGTTTCTGCTCAAATGTACGACAAGACTAAGGATGTGAGAAGTGCCTCAGTGGTGAGAGGGTGACTGAGGCAAGGGATCAAGTAGATGTTACCAAGCAGCGTGAAACTGAAAGGCAAGTCAGAGGAAGGCAGACCTGTGAAATGAGAAGAAAAGGCAGCCCAGCCAGCAATGCTGCCTCTCACTGAGCACAAATTCAAAGCAGTCTTCTAGAAACACGGGGCATAAGGGATGAAGGCTAATGCGTAGCATGTAGTTCATAAGGTTGAACCATATGAAACTGCCATATTATAGGTCAAAATGGTCACACATTAGCAATTTCTTATGATTCAATCAAATAGATAATAAAGCTCCTCTATATAAACACAGATCTGAAAGATATATGGATGAAAAAGACGAAAAGGGAACTACCATGTTTCCCTGAAAATAAGATCTAGCCAGACAATAATCAGCTCTAATGCGTCTTTTGGAACAAAAATTAATATAAGAACCAGTTTTATTATACTATGAGACCGGGTATTATATTAATTTTTGCTCCAAAAGACGCATTAGAGCTGATTATTGTCTGGCTAGGTCTTATTTTTGTGAGAAACACGGTACATGAGGAATTAGGAGACTCTGTTCTAGTCTTGACTTAACCTCCAGATGAACACATCTGGATGACCCTAGACAAGTCTCTTAAAATTCTGCTGTCATAACTTGCTCATCTATAAAGTAAGTCTTGGACCAGACACACTTAAGTACACTCCCTGTTGAAATGCTAAGATTCAAGGAGAAGCCACCGTAAGAGTGCAGACAAGGAGGAATGGTCAAAATGAGGTGAAGAAGTCAATGCATTTAACCCATGATCAGCTGGAACAGAAGTCCTGGGGACAACTTGATGGGTACAGAGCAAGCACTTGAAGTAGAAAACCTGCAAAGATTTAGTCTCCCTCATTTGCTGGTAATGAGAACCACAAGAGAAGCATAAATAGCAACTTGGCTTAAATACTAAATAGTTTCAAATTTACCTTCAATAAAATTAACTAGGACAATTTAAATCAATCTTTTAATTGAAGCACAGATATTTTCTAAATTTATTGTAATTCTTTTTTATTATTTATACTGGTATTTTTATTTATTTCTACCATAACATTCATACTATAAAAGTGTAAACTGCAGTAAATATAAAAGTCTCCAGTTGAATTACCTAAAAATTAGCTTCAAGAGAGCCATGGTTCTACAAATCCCACCTGCCATGGTATTTCTGCAGGGCCAGACTATCTGAATTCTTCATATGATGTGGGAATTTGTGAGAAGGACCCCTCGGATGCATCCCAATTTGTATACGGTGCTACTCTGTCTGTAGTGCCCTGAACCCTGGTCTAACTCCAGAACTCATTCAGTCTTAAAAGTCCAGTCCAAGCCTCATTTTCCCTGGGACAGCACTACCAACAGCTCCCTCACAGGCTAATTCCAACTTACTCTGTTCTGGTGGCATTTCAATGTGTCCTAACTATTTATTTAAATTCTGTGCACCCTGTTATTCCTTATGGGTACACAAAAATTCATTTTGGTGTTTTCAATGCCTAACACAGTTCCTGACACATATTAGGTAATCGTTTTTAAAAAACTGAATTGAATGTCCATTCAGTAAAACTGATAATGGTTAATTTGAAAGATACTAACTTCTAGTAAATTGGAGAAATTCATGTGATGATATGATGTACTACTTATTAATTATAACCTTTTAACAGTAGAAATAAGAAACACTGATGATAATCTTTATTAATTTAATTCTTTCAAGCAGTTAAAAATACTAGTGGAGCCATTTTGGTAGGTGATTACACAGTTTAACAAAATCAAATGAAAATAGAATTGTTTAAGAACTATTAAAAACCTTTAAGAAATTAAAACTGAACACTTTGAAATAGTATATCATCATTAAAATGTAAAGCAATAGGATATTTAGATGATGTCAAAATTCAGGAGATTGATTAAGAAGCAGAGGCTTGAGAAAGACGAGTTAAAGCCTCCCAATAATTTCTTGACTCAACCAACTTATAGTATTCTCACAAAAGGTAGTCTTTAGGGTAATAAATACACTACTGTGGATAAAAACAAATGAAAACTGGTACTAACTCAATAAAACTTTTAACATTATTTTTGATAAAAATAAAAGTTCAAATAACAATTGTTATTTTTCTATAAATACTCATTTGATTGAGATTGTGTAAATGGTTCTAAAAACCAATCAAGCATAATGGGTAGTAAAACTCATTTTTGAAACTGAACATCATTCTCCTATCTGATGGATGGTAGTAGTAGGAGAGGAAAATCAAGAGAAAATATTCGTTTTTCTTTTTTCTTTTTCAGAGATTATTCTAAAAGTAGTTTTTGCTGTCATAAGATCTTTCATTCTTTTTAGAAATTTTTGAAGAATAATCATTGACATAAGCATAGTACTTGGGTAATACGTTTAAAATAATGTTCATAATTTAGACAATACTTTGTGCCTGATTCCGTCTCCGTGTGTGTGTGAGTGTGTTAATTGTGTATACGGATAAACAGGTAGGATAAACAAGATTTTGGTAAGGTTCATTTTACCTCAATTTGGAATGATTAAGTTCAAATGGAAATGAATAAAGTAACCAATGTATTTATTTATGTCTTCTGTTCCTGTATTTATATGCTTTATAGGATAAAAAATACAATTAGCCTGAACATATTATTTTTCACTACTAACATTTCTTTGAGTACTAAGTAATTATGTGCGTATGTAATGAATTACTGTCACAAGTGTGCAGTTAATGTACTTTTTAAGCTAAAAGATGACATTCTCAGTTTTTCTGAATACCATGGAACTGATGTGGTAAACCATGGGCTCATTTTGAGTTCTCGCCAAGCCTACTGTTCCCACAGAACTGAAAGGGATGAAAGCTGCTATGGACCTTAAATTTTATGATGAGGAAATGCTTCCTGACCAGGTGAGTCCTGGCATAATTCCATGGTCTGTCAATGTTTCCTTCTCGTTTCTGTGTTCTCCTTTTTAGTCTTCCATCTCTCTAACTCTCGATCACCTTTCAACACCCACCTTTGATTTTAGCTAAGCTTGGTTCTTTCCACCATGGTCCTTAGTTCTTAGTGCTCTGCTGATGAAAATATTCCTCTCCCAGGAAGCCCAACTACATCAGGTATTATCACAAAGCCTGCAGTCTGAGCACTATAGTCCTTATGGATCTTCTTCTCTGAATGGCTACAGAATTTCTAGTTTATTCCATGTAAGTCAGCATTACATTACATGATATTATTCGTTAATTTCCTATTACATATTATATATTATCTATATTGTATACATCTTGTTTCTTCACTAAATCATAAGTTTCTTGAGGCTAGAAGTCATAACTTAGACTTTCTTTGTGTAACTCACAGTCCTAAGCACAGAGCTGAGCACATGGCAAATACATGACTTTAGCACACATTTTCAAGCATAACTACAGTCATGCACCGATTGCTTAATGATGTGGATATGGTCTGAGAAATGCGTCATTATGCAATATTGTTGTGCACATATCACAGAGTGCACTTATACAAACCTAGATGGTATAGTCTACTGCACACCTAGGCTATATAGTATAGCCTATTGCTCCGAGGTGACAAATCTGTACAGCATGTTACTGAATATTGTAGGCAACTGTAACACAATGGTAAGTATTTGCATATCTAAACATACGAGATCTGACAATTAAGTTCGTGAACTCATCCTAGAAAGAGTGCTACATACTTCATTGCTGAATATCACTACGGTCACCTTTGAAGTACTCCCTTAGGGAAGCTTTGCACCACTGCCAGTGCCTAGTCCACCCTTCAAAGCAATTTTGGAATTCTTTTTCTGGAATGGCCATCAGAGCTGTCATCATATTACCCTTGATGTCCTGAATGTCATCAAAATGTCTTCCTTTCAATATTGCCTTTATCATTGGGTAAAGAAATAAGTCATTGGGAGCCAGATCGGATCTTCTTTGCATCACATATTTGCATGTAAGCAGATAATGAACCATGAACATTCCTCTCTATGAATGAAAACCTTTCCATGTTGGGGTCCATGTTTTCAACTTTTTAAGGAGCTTACTGAAGTCTGCAAAGACTTCTGCTAGGCCTTTCAGTGTGAATTTTCTTGGGCACTCTTCTTTTTCTTGTCCTGTAGTTTCTTTTCTCTTGCCCTTCTTCAGCTATGCATTCCTGTTCCAGTTCCAACAACTCCTCAGTCAGTTCCCCAGGAGCCACCTCCAGGAATTCCTCCATGCCACCGTCATCCACACCCAGGTTAAAGCTGTTCACCATCTCAACCACAACCTTGTTGGTTTTTGCAACCTCCTCATCCTTGGAAAATCCTTTGAAGTCACGGATGAATATCCATCCAATAAATGCCATTTATACCCTCCTTGGTGACATTACCCCAAGCCCAAGCAAGCTTCTTGATGCAGTCATAGATGTTGTAATCCTTCCAGAATTGCATCAGTGTCTTCCAGAATTGCATCAGTTGCAGCAAGAGCCTGGGCAAAGGTCCACCTCAGGTAGAAGGCCTAAAAAGCTGCTATGACTCCTGGATCCAATGGTGGGATCAAAGAGGCGGTGTCTGGAGGGAGAAACACCATTTTGATATTGGGATGAAGATCACCATTAAAAGGAGGATGTCTGGGAGAATTACGCATTTTGCCATGTATAATGTGCTCCTGTGTATAATGCGCACCGACATTTTTGGCCCAAACTTTCAGGGACAAAAATCTTTCATTTTAGTTCTTTAATTCAAATTTTTGTTTACATTTAGGTACATTTTGTATTATAAAGGAATTTGAATTATAAAGGAAATTTAGTTAAAAATTTACTTTTTAACATATTATGGTACAAGAAATTTTATGTAACAAATAATTACAAAACACAAGAACAGATACAAGGTACAAGAAATTTTATGTACTGGTAACAAATTTATGGTATTTATACATCATAGAAGGCCAAGAACTCTTTGTTGTTGCAAGTTCGTCATAAATGTTGTAAATTCACCAAACCAATTATCGTATTTCAGGGTATTGTTTTGCATATGGATATCGTTATTGATTTCTAGAGTTACACTTTTAACTCATAAGCATAAATAAAAGAATTAAAACATTATGTAGGTACGGAATCAGTACTACCCATATATAAAGCACATCCTTTTTTTTTTTTGTATTATTTCCTCTCTTTTCTTTTCTTTTTTTTTTTAAATAAATTTTATTGGAGAATATTGGGGAACAGTGTGTTTCTCCAGGGCACATCAGTTCCAAGTCATTGTCCTTCAATCTAGTTGTGGAGGGTGCAGCTCAGCTTCAAGTCCAGTCACAGTTTTCAATCTTTAGTTGCAGGGGGCGCAGCCCTCCATCCCATGCGGGACTTGAACTGACAACCCTGTTGTTCAGAGTTCGCACTCTAACCAACTGAGCCATCTGGCCACCCCCTATAAAGCACATCCTTATTTTTCCCTCACAAATTTGTGCAAAAAGGTGAACATTATACACGGCAAAATATGGTGTATCAACAATAAGAAAATCTTGAAAGGTATGTTATTCTCCAAACAGAACTTCTTCATTTTGCTGGCATAGCAATTCAGGAAGGCATCTTGGAAGAGGAGCTGGGTCATCCATGACTTCTTATTGCTCCTAAAGTACAGTGGCAGTGTACTTTATCAGTGCTTACTGATATGATTAAAGGCCTTGGGGTTCTCACTGTGCCCCAAAGGGTTTCAGTTTGTAGCCTGCAACACTGACCCAAAGCAAGACTGTTACCCTGTCCTTAAAGCCTTGAAACCTGGCATTGACTTGGCCTCCTTATGGATCAAAGTCCTTTCAGACATCTGTTTCCAAAATAGGAAAGTTTCATTCATATTGAATATTTGCTCTGGTAAGTAATTTTCCTCCACAGTCAGCTTATCTAGAGTTTCCAAAAGTTCTTCAGCTGCCTTCTCATCAGCACTTGCAGAATAATTCACTTTCACATTATGTAATAATGATTCTTGAACTGTTTAAACCACGCATAGCTAGCAGTAAATTCAACATTGTAGTTGAGTCCAGCTTTTTCTTTCAACACCGCAAACTATTCACTTGGGCCACGATCATCATGGTGCCAAGAGGGATACACTTCTGTGTCTGGTCTTCAATCCAAGTTATGAGAAGTTTCTCCATGTCTAATATAGACCCTTCTTGAATTTTTGTTACCTTCAGTGAAGCAGATCCCTTAACAGCTTTTGTCACTTTGTTCTTGTTCTTCAAGCTCGTAGCTCTGGTGGAATGGGACATGCCTGACTGGTGAGCAATAACGATCACTGGTTTTTCCACCTGCATAGACCTTAATCACTTTTAATTTCATCTTCAGGTCAATCATTCAATGTTACCACTGGCAACATTGGATTTTGTACACTTAGGGGCAGGGGCCATCCATGATGAACAAAACAACACAAGATTAAATCAAGCACAAGAGAAAATGATGTGTAATAAAGGGATGCAGTAACTTAAGATGTATGAGGCTGCTGCTGGTGTAACACGGCATACTGTTTTATAGCCAAACTTTTTCTTTATAAGTAGAAAGAGTACACTTTAAGATAACAATAAAAATATAGTATAGTAAATATATAAACCAGCAACATAGTCATTCATTACCATTATCAAGTATTATGCAGTGCACATAATTGTATGTACTATATTTTTATACGACTGGCAATGTAAGTTTGTTTGCACCAGCATCACCACAAATCATCATTATGCGAGTAATACATTATGCTATGATTTTATGACGGCTACAACATCACTAGGCGATAGGATTTTTCAGTTCCATTATAATTTTATGGCACCACTGTCATATGTGTGTGTGTGTGTGTGTGTGTGTGTGTGTGTGTGTATGGTCTGTCGTTGACTAAAACATTGTTATGAAGTGCATGACTGTATGTGCCAAGCAAAGAGGAGATGGTTTCTATATCCAATAAATGTATGTGTAGTGGCAAAACTCAACATGACTGTGATGTGAGCTTTAAATAAAAGAACAAGCATAAAAGTTAAATTTCGAAATCATGAAACAATATCTGCTTTCTAAGTAAGTCTAGCCTTGTTAATTGGAAGGACTTAAAAATCACTCAGCATTAATTGAGTACTTAATAAGTGCTCAAGACTGACCTTTGGCAAATCAATATTTAAATAAGGACAAATATACAACATGCAAACTGTGTTCTTGAGAATCTTAGGTTTTCATGTAGAGGGTATGAAAAACAGCAGGCATGTTTTGAAGGTGGTAAGAACAAGAATTGTGAAAGGAGGGACAGTGTACAATGTGCAGATGGAGGTAAGCATGTCATATGGGAGGGAAACCAAGGGTGAGCAGAACATTCTAAAGCCAAGATGGAAGAATGCAGGATGGGTACAGAATGAACAGGAAACACGTGTGCAAAACATACCACGTGGCATGGACCTGAATGGTTAGAGAAATAGTCCCAAAGAGCTACCAAATGCTCTAACAGGTTATTAGGCAGAACATAAAGGTCAAATGACCTCCAAGGGTTCTGCTTGGGTTACTTTTATAATTTGTGATTTCCCTCAGTGATGAAGTCTGTACCTTCTATACTTTAAAACATCGATATTTAATCGATGTCTAATAAAATGTTTCTATATTTTTATAATTAAGTACTCTGGCATTTTGTCTAAGCACCAAAACAGTTTCCATACAATTTACTTTAATGTTCAATTTTATTTGAAAAATGTTTACTTTGCAATTCAGGCTAGATGTTTTCTCCATGCTAATAAGATTAATTACAATTATATTTTACAACTGATTATTCACTATGAGATAAAAATACATGAAAAAGATTGCTATTTGAGGACCCTAAATCAATTTTAAGCCACACCAGCTATCTCCAGGGACCAGACCTGGGTACTTGGGGGCAGGAATAGGAGAGAGACTTTTCACTCTTTTATATCCTTTGGAATTTGTGCCGTACTTCTTATTCAAACAAAAAGAACTTTAAAAAAAATTGCTTTATGTAGTGAGAATGTTATACATCAAGTTGGTTTAATTCAATTTATATGCCTTAATAAAGGACAGAATAAAAAATGTATGGGATTATTTTAAGAGGTGAAGGAAAAACCTCACACATTCATGGATGAAATTCTCATGCAAAACTGAAAAAATTAAAAAGTCCGTGTTTTAAAGGAATTTTTTAGGAACAACTTCATTATTCCTCCTCTTAAAACTTCAGTGTATCTTTCTCACAAACCACATGTGTCAATGCATCCAGATCTTAATTTGACATAACAGTAGCCTACTGCTCCTTCCACCATTTCCCAAGAGTGCGTTGAAAGTTCAAAGTGTTTTCTCTCAGAGTTACATAAAACTAGCAATAATAAGGACTAAATATTCTAACACGAAGGTATTTTTAATGTCATATTCTTCTGAAAAGAACGTGTCCTTAGAAGTGAACCAAGCAAGAAACTTCCAATACATCCAAATTAGAGGTGCATCTTGACAACAAAAACTTTGACAACACACTTTCAAAGGATTTGAAGTTTCAATTACATCTTATTAGAGGTGTCTCGTGGCTCACGCTCAGACTTCCTGGTATGTTGGTGTAGATGAGAGGTCGCCACTCTGGCTGATCCTCTAATGATGTGCTTTTTATTACGTGAAAAGCAGCATCCCGACCCACATTCTGTTTAGTTTTCATTACAATACTTAGAAATAATCAAAAAGAATTGGCAACAGCTTTCCACTTAAATATCACTGTGGATAAAATTTATTAGTATGCTAACACTAGAGTATAAATATTTTGATAAAAATAGGATATTTATACAGTCTTCAAAGGACATCCCTAAAATGTCTACTTATGAATTACAAAGGGGAAAAGGTACCTTTACAGAGAAAAAAAGCGCAGACTGCACTTGACTACACACTAGAGTTAATGTCCCTGATGCACTAGGAAGGACACAAGATCACTTCTGTATTTTTGATGCCAAAGCACTAACCAAACCTAGTCACGGCACATAAGATGAACCACAGTGAGGGCATTCCACAAAATAAAAATCTGGTCAATGTCATGAAAGAAAAGGAAGGTCAAGGACCTATTCTAGAGTAAAGGAGAAATGGAAATCAAATATGGCAATTGATTCTGGATTGGATTATTAACCAGAGTTATTATTATTACTATTATTTCACTACATTATTTATTATTGGGACAATTGGTGAAATTTGAATAACGTTTGTAGATTACAAAACAACATTGTATTAATGTTAAATCTCCTGATTTCAATAACTATGCTGTGGTTATATAAGTAGATGTGTTTGTTCATAGGAAATACACACTGAAGTATTTAGAGGTAAAAGAGCATGATTTCTGCAACCAATTCTAAAGTGGTTCATAAAAAAATGTTAGTGTAGGCAGAATGAGAAAGCAAGTGTAGCCAAACATTAGCTACTGATAAATCTAGGTGAAGAATATACTGGAATTCTTTGTACTACATTTGCATTTTTGAGATAAGTTTAAAAATGTTTCAAAAGAAAAAAATTATTTATTAGGAATACACCTTATGATAATATTTCAAAGAAAAAATGGAATTTTAAAAAAGTATCTTCATTGAAGTTCTAGATCTAATTGAAATAATTTACTCCAATGATAGCAATTCCTTTTATTAGTATACCAGATGTGCCGAATGAAGTATAACAGTGATTCTCTATGGGGGTTCCTTTCCTCCCTAACATTTTGACGTAAGTGATGTGAGGACAGGGAGCAGGTTTCTGACGGAGGAAATGTCCTTTGCCCAATGACAGACAAGCTCCAAGAGCACCATTCCAAAGGCAGATACACAAGATTGGCTTCTTTATAAATTCAGGAATGGTCTTTTCAAAGACAACTTGCATTTCGTCATTCCCTGACTAGAGTCACCAAATGTTTCTGCTCCTTTGGGGAAGAGCCCAACCCCTTGGCATGCACACGGGGCATTCAAAACCTGCCTGCTTCTCCCTCCATGGGGTCAGTGGCTGGTCCCCAACCTGCTCTCAGCCTCACTGAGCCTTTTATTATGTCCTGGAAGGTGCCATCCCCCTTCTGCCCTTCTCTATGCCCACTTTTGCTCTAAACTTTACCTTTCAAGGAAGACTCAGGTTGGCATGAAGCTGGATAGGTGAGGGTACCCTCATGTGCTCCCAAAAGTTCCCCAGAAATCCCTCTAACATAGCATTTTACGACAGTATCAACTTTGTTTGCATTCCCTCTAGACAATAAGCTCTTGGAGGAAAAGTTGTGCTCCTTATTCATCTTAATATCCAGACACTTAAAGTTTGTTGAATAAATATTGAAGAAGTGAGAAGAGTTAATGTGACCTCTTACACACCCACCCTTCCTTCCCCCTCAGCAGTACCTTCACACTCAGTTTTGGCAGTAAAAGCCTTATAGATCATCAATGTAATACCACTGAAGACTGTTGTTTATAGACTACTCGGTTACAAAAACCTTTCATTGGAAAGACATAGTCATCCAGTGAAGCCATGTTCCATCTCTGCCCACTACCAGGGTGCTCGGTACACAGCTGGGGAAATCATCAAACTTCCAAAGCAGACACTTCTCCAGTAAGTTCTTTCCTTCTTCTGCTGCCATTTCCTCAGCTGGAGCTGTCAGATTAGATGGTCTCTAAGGCCTCATTAACAATCTGTTTTCAACACACACCATTGTTTTAATCTTTAAAATCTGACTTTGACATCGCTGTACAGAATCACTATGCGGCCTTGACTCTAAGACATAGGCACTCACCCCTTCCAGCAAACTTCAAAAAAGGGGAAAAAACCCCTCAAATGTGCAAATTAGAAAAGGAACAATATTGTTCATTTTTAAAAAATGAATTTTTCTAGGATTTTTTAAAACTAGAGAACACACCCTAGGACATTTAAAATACTTTATTTACAAAAATCAAAATGCTGATAACTTTTCTGAGACACCTATTCTTAAAATGTGATGTATTTCAGTACTAACTCTCCTTGCCAGGGTGAGTTGGGGGGTGCTGTTTCAGGACAGGATACAGCTCACCTGTCTATCACTAGAAAGCACGAAGCAGAGGTGTGTTGGGGTGAGTACTGGGCTGAAAGAATTAGCCAGAAGCTTGTTGGAACTTGTGGCAAAATCTGGCAGAAACTATAGCTCTGGGAAGCAAGGCACAAAATTTGACAGAGATCTAGCAAATACAGATGAGTTCCAGGCGGCTTCAGAGAACCTGTACCTAGGTAAGGTGCAGAATGGAAGGGTAGGACAAAGTTGGCAAAGATGACAGGAAAGAAGGAAGACCAAAGTCAATTTTAGAAAATCTCACGAAACTATGGTGGAGAAAGAGAAAGAGGACTGAGACCTGGGAGCTGCTGGTGACAGAGAACAGGTAGATTACCTGGAAGAATGCTCACCTGGGCACCTGTGCTCTGAGAGAGCACAAAGACTGAGATTCCTGAGTAGTTGGAGCCAGTCAATTGCCTGACTTCCCTTTCAGGATAGTTGAGACACCTCCCCCCAGGCATGTTGTGAGGTGTGGGGTCTTCAGCTCTTGGCACGGACAGAAGAGGTGGTTTACAGATGCTGGTTTGAGGCAGGGCTGCGGTGAGGGATTGGGAGGGAGGAGGGCAGATAGCGAGAGGACTGAAGTGGCTCCCCACTGGACCCAGACAAGAGTGGACAGTGTACGGGTAGCTGGGTGTTCATCTTAGGCCACCCGGTTCTCAGGAAGATGGACAGGGCTGACCAGGCCACCAGCACCGAGTTGGTGCCAGACCTCCTACTTTCTTTGAGGGAGCAGTACTACCAATTCTGAAGGGGCACCTCCCATGTGCCATCACTGTTTCAGGTACTAACATATCCAATCCTCATAACAACCTCACAAAGTAGGTACTGTCATCATGCCATTTTACAGCTGATAAAAGGCAGACAGAAATGAAGTAATTTGCTCAAGGTCACATAATGGCAGGGCTGGAATCTGTGCCCAGGGGGTCTGGCTCCAGAGCATTCCCTCAAGACAGGGATACTGTCCAGTCCACAGAGTCCTAGGTCACTGGCAGGTGTCTCTGGAGCACCCAGTTCACTTCTTGCCCCCAGGTGGATATTCTTTCAAAGTCCTACCTTGGCCCATGAAAGCCCAGAGGCAACCCTGATCCCCAAGAGGCCATTCTCCCTTTGGGCTCCTGTTCACCGCAGCCAGTTCCCCAACTGTGTGGTTCAGAACCCAGCCAGGGCCAGCAGAGATTTGAGATGAGTACACCTAGAGCAAGGCCCCAAAGTGCCACCATATTGTCATCTGGGTTCATTAATTTACATCTGAATCATCTAAGATGACACTTTTCCCTTTGATGCCACATATAAAAATCTTTGAGTTTCAGATTATTGTGGGACATACAGTAGCAGTTCCTACTTTTTATACTTGCTAATGTTGTCTGTCTCTTTTAAAACACACACTAAACCTCAGTACCTCAAAAGGGAAAGAACAAGGGGCTGCTTGGGAGATGGATTTAAAGGCCATTTTGAATGAAAGTGTTGGTTACTGTGTTGTGGCACGGATGGGGATAAATGAGACACTGTGTGACATCCCGGTGGGCCAGTCCCCGCACTTGTTACCCCCACAGCTCCTTACTAAAGTGGACAAAGATTCTGTTATACTTTAAGCTAGCAGGTACTCAATGATTGCTTTTGGTGTACCCGGCTGTGCCATGTGAGTGGTGGGGGAGAGGAGGGCTGGCCGTCGACAGAGGAAGGTGGATAGTATACAGAGGAAAAGTCCTGTTCCTCCCAGAGCAAATACCACCAGCTGTCATTTTCTGACAGTGCTGGGTAGGGCCGGAGGGTCCTGATGAGGTTTGAGGGCAGATGCTGGGGACTCATGTGGGGGCTGCAGCTTGGGGTCCCTATGGAGAACTTGCTTCTACCTGATTCACACTATGGGCTTCAGAGACTTTTTGGGTGGGGATGGAGGGGAGGCAACAGCGTTCACTAGGAAGATCACTAACCTGTATGATACGAATTCTAGAATTCTACCCACACTTCCCAGAGGAGACAGAACAAACACACAGGCAGGAGCAGCTGAGAATCACTTGGTGTAGGCATAGCTCTCAGTCTTTCCACGGATGTGCTCGCCTGCCCTCCTAAGCGTGGCTTCAGGAAGCCCTGCTCTCACCCTGTTCTTTCCTGAGTGGCAGGTCACTTGCTTGAGGTCATGTCTTTAGAGAGTGGTAGAACCAAGACTCACAGTGTGCAGCTGGGCATCTCAGGGCCTTACTCCCTGTCCACTGCGGTAAGCCAGGCTGCACCCTCACCAAATGCTTGGTGTCCTCTCACCTGGGAGGAGAGGAAGTAATATTCCTGCTCTCTGGGTTTATATTGACATGCAATTCTGATAAACGTCACCTTAGGAAGTATCAGGTGGTAATGATAGAGCATTGACCAACAGATCAGACTGTT
The DNA here is from genome assembly GCF_004115265.2 of Rhinolophus ferrumequinum. NCBI lineage: Eukaryota > Metazoa > Chordata > Mammalia > Chiroptera > Rhinolophidae > Rhinolophus > Rhinolophus ferrumequinum. The sequence continues at coordinate 6,305,663 of NC_046302.1, forward strand.
CTCACATTTCTTGTTAAGCCTTATTTATCCTCTTCTCCTTAAAAAAATCTAATTTTTCCTTCTTAAAGAACTCTGAATTATTTTTAATGATAGGGTATATTTGGTTCAAAAATTATTTTATATCTAACGGAAAATAAACGTTAAGACCCTCAAGGAATTGAAAGTGACACTGAAAGACTTTCTCAAGAATTTAATCTCAAAGAAGTCCTAGATTTAGTAAATTAGTGTTATGTTTACTGTAAAAAATACTTGATTTAGCACTACTTTTATTGTTAAAACAATAATCATTTTCTTTAAATAAAAGTTAATTTTATCCAAATGTACCAAGTATATAAATCAGAGACTTCTTAGGGTCATCAAAATGTAAATCTAAGAACTATTCAATCTGACATTATAAGTGATATGAATATTTTAGAGATCTATGAAATAAATGTTACTGGAATGTATGCATACTAAAAACAGCATTTTCAGAAGTAAAGTATATATTTAGATATTCATTTCCTCATTTATATTAAGTGCAGTCTCTTTTATTAACATAAATATATGTCATTTGACATGGACAGAGACACAGATGACAACAGAATGTTGGGCTTAAAAACTACTAAAAAAGTATTACCTCTGAAAGATCATTATAATCGCACATGTATCTGCTGGTTCCCAAATTGTCTTTTATTGGTTTCTGATAATCATTTTTAAAAAGCCTTAACACATCTATATGAAAATACCTGTGTTCAAAGAAAATGGCTTGTCAAGTTTTATTTGTTTATTAAAAATATTTATGATTTAGCTCAAAAATACTTTCACAAATTAGGTACTTTGAATCCTTAGTAATCCACATGGGAGTTACTGACTTTATGAATTTTAAATATGGGATCATTTTATCATGTGTGAGTTTGTCATGAACAGAAGAAAGAAGATGTGTAGTTGATTAATTCATCTTAATTCTAATTTCTCATTATATGCTAAGAAAAACTTTCCTGTATCAGAACTATATAAGATGTTTTATGATTACATTTAAGCAAACATGACAGGACAAAATTGAGAACTCAAATACGTGTCTATGAATGTGTAAATCTGAAGTTGAATGGCAATGCTACGTTTGATTTCGGCTAGGATCTTGTAGTTTTGGGTGACTTCTTCTATATGTAAGATACCACAGAGTGCTGGGAGGACATCTTACAGCTCTAGTTACAGCTAACTAGAGCTAACATCACTGCTTTGCCCACCCCACCCCACCCCTATGTCCCCCACATCATCTCCTTTATCCCTCTCCAAGCCATCCAATTAAAGACATAGTTTAGTAAAATAAAGTGGGCCCCGCTGTGCCAGATGCCCTAGCCCCTTTTTCTAGTCATTTTGCCACCCCTATCTCCATTTTAGAAATTCTAGATATCTCACTGGCTACATTGGAATGCTTCGCAGAAGCAATAATCCCATGGGAAAATGGAAATAAAGTCTTTTAAAAAAGTCATTCTTATCTATCATCCGAATACAGAGCATATAGGAAAACTGCTGTGCTGAAAAGAAGGGGTAGGGCTGAGCAGACACACACTGTCTGGATCTTCAGAGCAGGGCCGGATCTATCTATTGTGAGCAGGGCAGGATCTATCTATTGTACACACTGGTTTCTGTGTCAGCTTCCCTTGGAAGAGAGGATTCTGAGAATGAAAAATGTCTTAAGACCACCATGCCAGGCAGTGAAAACTTTGAAATACTGTTATTGATGGGTAGACACACTCATACACAAACACACAAACATATGCTTTTGGCACAATTGTAACAAAAATGATTTTGAGAAATTTAACAAATATATCTTTCTTCGAAACATGCTTAATAAAATTTCCAAATAATAATATTTAAAAGAAGTGGTTATACCCCAAAACACAGAAAACTTACATTCATATCATTCTTTTGCATAAGCATTACTGCCATCCAAGTGATTAGGAAAGCTGCCCTAAATCGTACAGATGTGAAGCAACCTACATTTTCCTATCATAGAGTAAACATTCAGAAGTGATCCACATTATTATTTATAGCATGCATTCTTTTCTTGTCTAATCTGAAGGACACACACACACCTTAAAAGTAAAATTAATTCTGTTCTTTCTATTCTTTCCATGGAGGCAATCACAAAGTATTTCTCTCTACTCATGGAATTTCTACTCATTTGTTATCTGGGAAATTGCTTACTTGTTAATTTAGAAATACATATAGGAGAAAGTACTATCAATATTTTTTAAAGATATGCTGTCTTCCTGATTATCAAACTCATCAATACATTCACAAAAGCATTTTTTACAATCCTATTGTCTTTAATATTTTTAACCAATGTTAATATTTTGGTACAGAGGAAAACATTTCTCTTAAGCAGAGCTAGATTTTGAAGAAACTTGATAATGAATTAATATTAACATTGATTGTCAGTAAGCCACCTCATTAAAAATGGTTCCATCTTGCATCATCTAAAATATTTCAATAAGGATTTACGTACCTGGGAATATTCAAAGTCAGTGATAGGGGCTATACTCTTGATATAGTCTGATCGAAATTGGTTTTCAGGGTTGGCCAGTGGAACTGGAGGTATTATAGTACTCATCGCTGAAATAATTGTCTAAAATGGAATAAAAAAAATATATATATGGATAAATATAACACTTAGGCTCCATGTATGAGAATAATATATAATTTCTGTCTACACAGTTTTAGAGAGAAGAGTACTTAACTTTTCTAGTAAACATTTAAATATAAGTTCTTACCACAATAGCATCTTTAACATTTTTCCGGATGTCCAGAATTTTCTGCTTCTTTTCCCTGTATTAAAAGAGAATTGTTATTAATTTATCACCGGCACTGATTTGAATCAATTGGATGGGATTTAAAATTTCCAGCTGCGGCATGGGGCGATACTGGTTTTCCTAGAGGTCAACATCAAGCCCCAGGACAACCGCTGCAAAGTTTTTACCTGAGAAAGGAAAACACCGCCCTTTTCTAATTTGTACTCCTAACAAACTTGAATGCACAAATTACAATCTACAGCTTTAAACAACCACACTGGTTACACAAAACATGGCAGATTTGTCATGAATATTGCGTATAAAAACTATAAAGCTATACTTGTAAATATATTTAATTTGAATCTATCCGATATGTTGATGGTTATGAATTAAAATAGATGAAGACAAATGATATGAGAAACGTATGCATTGACATATTGGTTAAGTGTGCTCAGAGCAATACCAAGAATACAGAGCAATACCTCAAGAAGACCTAATAAGTCATATTTTGTTAAGCAAGTTATTTTATTTTTTTGATCTAGACACTACTAGAAGAAGGATTTGCCTAAATATACCAAATTCAACAACACACTTCTATATTTTTCTCCCTTAAAGGTGTATTCACTGGTCAAATTAACTGTTTGCGAAGACTGAGAGAGAAGTGACAAAGTTTGCATGCAGTTTTTAAGCAAAACCGCAAATGATCATTCCTTACTCAGGATTAAATCCATTGACGTGCAGGATCCTCATTTGTTTGACGATAGTGCTTTTCCCAGATTCACCAGCCCCTACAAACAAACAAAAAGAATGCTGTGATCTGTAGCCCGATGCCCTGGCCATTTTTCACGCCAACCCACACTAAGCAATTATCCTAGCGCATCGCAGGCATTTTCAAGTACACGCCAACTCTTGAGGAGCTGGCCCGAGTCGCTGGCGGCTGCTAGGTCGCGAGCGGTGCGCGCAGCCCCTGTTCGGCCCGCCCGGCCCGCACTCGCAGTGCTCCTGGATGTGCGCTCCGCTCGCCGCGCGCCCTCCAGCCTTACCCAGTAGCAGCAGACGGTGAGTCGCTTTGTAAGCCAGGCGTTCCTTCTGCAGCTGCTTCTCGATCTTTTTGTTGGCCTCGCGTCTTTCTTTTTCATCGACGCCCTGGTCCTCTGTTGTCTTGCTGTTGCCCAAACAGCCCATGCCTGCCCGTTTGGATGGATGTCAGGCACAGTTAGGAATTTGCACAAAAAGCAATAGAGAGTTGTAGATATGTGTGGCTCCCGCGACGGCTTCTCTTCCTTGCTGCTGAAAGAGATGGTCGTGGTCTCTCTGTGTTTTCCGATCAGAACAGGCGTTTTTGTTCCTCCCCCGCCCACCACAAACTCCTAACTGAAAAGGATGCAAGGAAGACGCACAGAGTCAAATGCTTTTTAAAGATTATTGCTTAGAATTATCTGCTGGATAAATAGCATACAATCAACTGAGGCAGGTGCTGAGAGCTCCTGGCTCTGCTGGAGCCAGCTGGTGGCGCAGCGCCCTCGGCTCGCTCTACGTCCGCGCGCAGCGCTCAGCCCCGCCCCCGGCTGCGCGACCGGGAAGAGCCCGGAGGGGGCCCGGCGGAAAGCGCGCTCCGCCTGGTGCCGGGCCCTGCTGGGTGGTGGTCCACGGCTACGCCGACGGACGGAGCGCGCCACCGAGTCCCCGCAGGGCGGTGGCGGGCACCTGCCGTTCGGCCCGCGTCCCGTTCTGCCTCGGCCGTCGAACCTGCGGTCCCTCCCGGGTCTGAGCTCCCCCGGGGGCCTCTGCGCCTCAGGGAAAGGGAGCCGGCCTGCTCCGGGGGCAACTAGTACGAGGGTCCCGGAGTGTGGGGGGGTGGCGCTAGTGCTAACGGTACTGGAGGGGTCGGGAGCCGACCCCTAAGCGCGGCCCGAGGGAAGCTCACCCGGTGGGGTCCGGACCGCGGACGTGTGGCTGCCGCGCACCCCAAGCCCAGAGGAGTGGGTCTGGGCGAGCGTTCCCCGCCGAGCCTTCGGACGCCTCCCTGCTCCCAGGCAGGCGACGCCTCGCGCAGGATCATGCATATTCTATCAGGGAGGAGGATCTGTAAGAAGTTCACTAGTCACACCGCCTTTGTTCTCTTCATTTTCTAGACTATTCCAGTGCACCCACGCCGCCGCCTCCCTCAGCCTCTTGTCTTTACCTCCAGCCCCCGTTTCTCCTCTGCAGTTCTCTGAACAGCTGTACTCCTTTTCTAGAAGACACTCTGGCCTCGAACTTGCCATTGTAGCCGAGGAACAAAGGAGGGCAGGAGACAGGCATATGTTCTCATGTATTTTGACGGCATGTGAGATAGGTCCCTCCATTCGTGCTACGGCCAGGCCACAGGGGCAACCAGTGCTTTGCACTCGGGTTGCTGTACTTGGGGGTAAGAGGGCAAAAGAAGAGGTGGGGCAGCAGTTTTAGACGCCAGCTCTGCGCTGTGGAGGAGATCACTTCCGTGTGCGTGTTACAAGTTGATGGTCTCGAGGCTGGGGGTGAAGGGGCACAGCACTGCACATCTATTCTTCTACATGCCTTTGCTTATTTAGCTCTGTCTTCAAGTGTCTCACTTTTCTCCAAACCCACAACTTTCTGCATGGCCTGCATGGCCTCCCGCGACGGCTTCTCTTCCTTGCTGCTGAAAGAGAAGGTCGTGGCCTTGTTCTGCACAGAGAGCCACTGGCGGGGCTCCCGCTGTGCTGCCTGTGTGTCCAGGGTCCTGGAGGTCCTTACCCTGTCAAGTGTCCCCTTTGGCTCTTCCCTCTTTCTTCAACCTTCTTTTTTCTGTTGGCTTGTTTGCTTCAAGGATACAAATACATTCAACTCTGCCCCATTTAAAACCAACAGCTCTTGCTTCAATCTCAGGTTCCTTGTTAGTTCCAACAACTTTCTTCTGCCCATCAGAGCCAAGAGTTAAAAAGGACATGTGACTCCCCTTGTTCTGCCTTACTTCCTGTTTACACCTCAGCCCTTGGAAGCCCACCTCTCTACACTGACACTATTCTCACCAGGGTCATCAATGGCCTCCCAGGGGCTAAACTTCACCCATGAACTTCGGTCTTTATCTTCTTTGACCTCTCTGTAGAGCCAGGTCTGGCTTTCCTTGGAAGCTCTTGTCCTTTTGCTTCCACCACATGGCCTTTTTGATTTCTTGCTTGCCCTCTGGCTGGTGGATCTCCCCTCCTCCAACGGATGGAGGCACCTTGGACCCAGCACAGCCTTTCTCTTTGCATCTGCTGTACCTGTGCCTAGTTCAGTGCCTGACCCAGGAGAGATGCCCTGTGAATCTTTGTTGAATAGATGAATGAATTCACAAGTACCACAGATAACTCCTGCTTGAAGTGTGTGTTCTCATTAAAGGAATTTCACGATAAAATTTTAACTTTGTAAAATACTTGTCCAGTTTAGTACTATATTAAAAATAACAATACTCTTTAAAAAACAAAATCGGTAAATCACCCTTTTTGACATAGGCAGAAGCAAACAGTGTTATACTATATTCTGAGCTGGGTTGAAAGTTCTAGTTGTGTAGAAGGAGACTATTTAGCACTGTTGTCAGTCCTCACACCTTGTGTTAACACAAATAGTCACACATGGCACTATCGACCTGCAGTGTGGTAAATGGGGCAGTCAGAAGGCAGGAAACGGTCGATAAAAATAGCATAGTGTAATGGGATGTTTAAAAGAGTTTGTGAATTATTTTTGATGCCAAGATTTCTATAAATTGTTAGTGGGAAGAGAAGAGGACAAAACAAATCTCGTGAAAACTTATAAAAGGAGAATTAAGTTAGAACCCAGAAACCACACTTTTAAGACAACCTGATATTCAGTCACCCTAAAAATATAGCAAAAAGTTTCCGCTTGTTCAGATTTAGGAATTAGGGTTAAAGATAACTTTTTATACATTGAATTTTTATGTGAAGGATTAGATGAACAGATCTGCACTATACGACCTACAGTGTGTTCCACAATACACTGCTGAACACTAAATACAAAAACAATGTCCTTATACAGTGATGCAATTGTTTCTTAAAAGAAATGTAGTCAATCTTTACCTAGTCTCTCCTTTATCAAGTAGGAGCTCCTTGAAAAAAAAAAACACCCAGTCACCTGGCCATTTTCTAGTCTGGTCTGGGAAATCGATCTTCATCTGTGTTTCGAACCATGGGATCAGAATTCAAAATCCCAGCTGGTTCATCTGGAACAGCAGGAGCAGAGCTGTTGGAGGAGCACAGAGCACAGCCTGGCACCTCTGGCAGTGCAAGCATCTGTTGCCAGGCAACGGCAGTGCAGCAGCAACATCCTCACCAAGCAATGCAAAACCCACCTTCACAGATGAAGGGCTGCTCTGCAGAGGTGCCAGCAGAGGGGCAGAGGTGGCCAGGTCAGGGAAATGCTGGGGCCCACAAAGTAGGCGAGGGAAGGCCCTGGTCACATCGAGGAGAATTGGGAAGGCACAAAATTTGGAGCAAATGGGTAAAGACAAAGTGATTTTTTTTTTTTTTGTCACTCTTGTTGATGTTTAAGACGGTATTTCAGAAGTCTATTGCATTTGAAAGTTTAATTAGATTTCTTTTATATTACTTAATTTTGTGAACTTTGAATAGTGTAATGATTTTTAAATTTGTTTTTTGTTTCAGTCCCTCTGATTGAAGTTGGCAAATGTCAAAAAAAATTGCACCTGTTCTCTGGTTAGCTGAACTCAAGTCCACGATGACAATAAGAACAAAATTTGATTCTCCTATAAATAAGAAACAAAATTTGTTTCTCTCTGCAGAATTGTAACAACTGGATGAGAATATTCAAAGAAACTTTTTCAATTCCTGACAGGCCTACATCCAAGAGATGCTCAGTTAGTTTGAAAAATAACTAGAGTGCTATATAGCACAAGATAGTGCATATTTTGAATTTAATTTTAAAAAAATCAATATTTGAGAAATATAAGTGGTCTTTCAGAACCTTTTTATACTTTTGAGGTAACTAAAGGTTAAAACTGCACTACGGCTTCTGGAACAAATACGAGGTATGATAATTAAGTTCGCGAATTTATCCTGGAAAAAGTACTGCATACCTCATTGCTGAATATCACTGTGGTCACCTTCGAAGTACTCCTTTGGGAAGCTATGCACCAACGCCAGCACCTAGTCCACCCTTTGAAGCAATTTTGGAACTCCTTTTCTGGAATGGCTATCAGAGCTGTCATCGCATTATACTTGATGTCCTGAATGTCATCCAAATGTCTTCCTTTCAATATTTCCTTTATCTTTAGTAAAGAAAGAAGTCATTGGGGGCCAGATCAGGTGAGTAGGGAGAGTGTTCCAATACAGTTATTTGCTTAGTGGCTAAAAACTCCCTCACAGACAGTGCCATGTGAGCTGGTGCATTGTCATGATGCAAGAGCCATGAATTGTTGGCAAAAAGTTCAGGTCGTTTTCATCTAACTTTTTCATGCAGCTTTTTCAGCACTTCTAAATAGTAAACTTGGTTAACTGTTTATCCAGTTGGTACAAATTCATAATGAATAATCCCTCTGATATCAAAAAATGTTAGCAACATCATTTTGACTCTTGATTTGGACTGATGGAACTTTTTTGGTCATAGAGAATAGGCTGACTTCCATTGTGCATTTTGACGCTTTATTTCAGGATCATATTGGTACATCTATGTTTCATCACCAATGGTAACATGGCCCAAAACGTCATCTTGCCTCTCCAAAAGGTCTTGGTAAACTTCAACGCTCCTTTGCTTTTTTGTTCATCGGTGAGCTCCTTTGGGATCATTTTTGCACACACCTTTCTCATGCCAAGATTTTCAGTTAAGATTTTTCTAACTGCTTCTCTAGTGATGTTTCCTTGGTCTACTATGCATCTCACAGTCAGCCGACGATTTTGATGCACAATTTGACAAATGTTTGCAATCTTTTCATCAGTTGTGCTCACTACTGGCTGCCCTGATTTCTCTTCGTCAGTGACTCATTCTCTCCCCTCAGAAAAACGTTTAATCCATTTGTACACTGCTGTTTTCTTCATGGCATTATCCCCATAAACTTGGACTAACATGTCCCTGATTTCACTTCTACTCTTGTCAAGTTTAACAAGAAATTTAATGTTTTTTTGTTGCTCTAATTCAAGCTCAGACATTCTCACGACAGCACACAAAACCATGCAACCACAATAATGAATAATGAATGTCACTCAGGAAGACGTCGACACAAACACAGCTGTGAGACACTGATATACCAAGGTTATGAAACCTTATTGAGCTATTCGTACAGTGCTGCCAATGTAAGCGCACAGTGGCAAGTTCGCGAACTTAATTGTATATCAAAAGTTTTAAAAGAAGAGGAACAAAATAGTTGAGGAAAGGTGAAGTCACTAATTCAATGAAATGATAGTGCTCCAAAAAACCGAAAGCTCCAGCCAGTTTTGCAAACAAACTTGGCAGTGCCAAATCAGTGGTGGCTGAGTGACCAGTGTGCACACAGCCCTCATTCTGGTTTGTGCAATTTTAGGTAACTTGTTGTTGTTTTCTCTTTTCTTCTTTAGTATCTTGGTGGAAATAAACTGTAGATTATTTTCCATTCTTAGCAGTGAAGCTCACTCCATGACCTAACCACTATACACTTTAAAAGTATTGTGGTAAATTTTTGACTTTTTTTAAAATAGAAAAGCAGGGAAACATATCCCTTTTTGTACATAATACTCTGCAATCAAATATTTTAGAATTTATTAAAATAATTTGTCTCCTTTTTGTTTCCTTCTTACTCCTACAGTCAAAGTAATATTAAGCAGCTTTTGGAAGTGTCATCCATAAAGGGTAGTAATGCATTCTTGTTCAACTGACAGCTTTAAAAACCAAAATAGCAGCAAATCAGAAGAAAACGTATGCTAACTGTCTCTGATTCCACCCCATGTGCAAAAACCCAAGACTGAAATATCTTTATTGGAATACACAACTGAGTGTCACAGGTAGGAGTTTAATTATAGCATGAAAACATGAGGTGTGAAGTTACTGAATATTATAAAACAAAACAAAAACCCATAAAACAGAACGGGGAATCTGCAAGGTTGAATGAATGAATGAAACTATCAATGATTTAAAGCTCAGAAAAATCTGTGAAAGCCATTAAACGGGGTCAAGTTATGAGGTAGAAATGGTTGGAAGGGCAGTCTGTGGGCTGTTAATGTATTGCGAGAGAAACCACACACATCAAAATTGCATTTAAAGCATATTTTAAAAACCAGAAATCAAATAATGCTCAAGGACCAGAGGAGTGAAAATTAGCATTTGAACAATAAAGATTAGCATCCCTACCTGTTTTATTCTGTTCTTTAACCTCCAATAGCCTAACAGAATACTGGACTACAGCAGAGTCAAAAACACATGTTTAATTGGTATGTTTCAATACTGATTTGACGTTTCAAAAATAGTCTAACCAGTTTTAAAGATATTTCTTTACTTGTTAACAAATATTAGGTGAAGTAAAATATAAAAACTGTGAACAAACCTACCATACATGAATACAGCTACATTTTAAGGAAAATTTTATGAAAAAAAAAAAAACTTTCAGCACTTAGTTCTAGATACCATGAGTTTTTTAGTCCTCAAATTACTACATTCATTAACATTTGCTTATAAAGTGAATCAGACTCCACGAAGTCGCCAGATTTGGAGCAAAAAGAAAGACAGCAATGTGGTGTGCATTTTACATGCTTAGCAATGTTCTCTGGTATCACTGATGTGACCTCATGAAATGTCAGAGCTGCTAGAGACGTGGTGATAGGAATTCTCATTTCAACACACTGATTCGATGTTGGATTTCAGCAATTCCTGCCTGCCTCACAGCTCTTTTCATATTTTAAGCAAACCATGTGGCAACATGCTGTAAGGAGAGATACTTAAGAGAATCCAGTTGTAGATTCATATCACTGAACACATGTTTATTTCTCCCCACAGGCCATCATCAATAGAGAAAACAGATAAGAAAACTTTAAGACCTATTCCTTCTGTTCTTGAGCAATTGGGAAAATAAGACTAGAACACTCCAATCATTCAGAGGACAAGGTGTGACAATATATATGAACCAAGGGCTGAAAGGTGTGGCAGGGCCTCCAAGGGAGATGTAAGTGTCCATGGAAATGGAAAAAGTTCATCAAGGACAAGGGACTTGAGGCATGTCTTGAGGAATGGTGGGGCTGGATCACAGAGAGAAACACAGTTCCGGTGAGGAAGAACTGAAGGTAAAAGCAAAGGAAAGAGAATTGATATTGCACAGGAGGGAGATGGACCAACAATGAAACTCTTGTCTCAGAGGTAAGGTGAACCAGATAAGTCACAGGGAAACACATATTCCTGCTGTGGCAATTTTTCTGAAGGTATAAACTCTCACATGAAGTGTGTGGCTTAGTGGTTAACAGAATGGGTTTTTGAGCAAGAATGCCTGGGCTCAAATTCCTCTTGTACTATGTTATTCTCAGTTTCTTTCTCTGTAAATGGGTGAGGATAATGGCATTCTCCTCATAGTACTGTGGTGAGAGTTATTATGAATCAGTTCTTTTATCGCAGTGCCTCGTGAGTAGCAAGCTCTGAAAAAACGTAGTAATTATTATTTTCATTGAACATTAATTTAACAAATGCATATCCATTTTATCGCTTTACATTATCCCTCTTTGAGCAGCTTCTGATTTTTTCTACTAGGCAGACACACAAACAATGAACTATAGCATAGGCAACAAAGGTTTGTTCACTATCTACCTACACTCAGCTGAGCAAAGTACTTGCTGCTAGCTGGGGACACAAAAGCTAGGAGACATTAGAAAATGACAAAAAATGCACAAATGGATGAATTGATAAACAAAATGTGGTTTATACATGCAACGAAATGTTATTCTGCTTTAAAAAGGAAATTCTGACACATGCTACAACATGGATAAACCTTGAAGAAATTATGCTAAGTGAAATAAGCCTACTTATTTCACTACTGCATGATTCCACTTACGAGGTTGAATAATTAAGTTTGTGAACTCATCCTAGAAAAAGTACTACATACCTCATTGCTGAATATCCCTACTGTCATCTTCAAAGTACTCCCCTTGGGAAGCTATGCACAGATGCCAGCACCTAGTCCACCCTCAAAGCAATTTTGAAACTCTTTCTGGAATGGCCATCAGAGCTGTCGTTGATGTCCTGAATATCCTCAAAATGTCTTCCTTTCAATATTTCCTTTCTTCGTGTAAAGAAAGAAGTTATTGGGGGCCAGATCAGGTGAGTAGGGAGGGTGTTCTAATACAGATATTTGTTTACTGGCTAAAAACCCCCTCCCAGACAGTGCCATGTGAGCTGGTGCATTGTCCTGATGCAAGAGCCACGAATTGTTGGTGAAAAGTTCAGGTCGTCTAACTTTTTCACGCAGCCTTTTCAGCACTTCTAAATGGTAGACTTAGTTAACTGTTTATCCAGTTGGTACAAATTCATAACAAGTAATCCCTGATAGCAAAAAAAAGGTTAGCAACATCGTTGCAACAAGGTCGCGAACTTAATTGTCAGACTACATATGTGAGGGACCTAGAGTAGTTAAATTCATAGAGACAGAAAGTAGAATGGTGGTTGCCAGGGGCTGTGGGAAGGTAGGAATGATTAGTTAGTGTTTCATGGGTATTGAGAGGGGTTTGGGAGAGGAACAAGTTCTGTGGAAGGATGGAGGCAATGGTTCCACAACAATGTGAATATACTTAATGCCACAGAACTGTACAGTTAAAAATTGTTAAAATGGTAAATTTTTAATGCATATTTTAGCACAACAAAAACAAGGAAAAATTCACATGTAGAATCTTCATCATGACAATGGTGGAAGAGAGAAATCTTTCTCTCTTGTGGTTTCAGGATATTTGTTTTGACTCTAAATACAGTGAAGTGACTTCAATTCCTTTAGAAACATTTACTGCAATTATAGTTTCCTAACAGCAGGTGGCAACGTAGAGCCTGAAGGACAGATGGAGGCTCTAAGGATGTTTTCAAATCGGTGCATTTTCGTTCATTCATTCACCAGAAAGCATTTTTTTTTTTAACACCCGTCTCCCCCACATAACCTTGAGAGTACAAGAATGAATTAGACATTGTCCCCGATCTCAAGCAGTTTCATAGTCTAGTACAGAGGGACAACAAGCCATCAAGTAAATGCAATCAAGTTCTCTGAGTTCTATAGAGATTACAGTGAGAGACATAGAGGTGTGTGTGTGTGTGTGTGTGTGTGTGTGTGTGTGTGTGTGTGTGTGTTCAATTATAGAAGTGAAGAAAAAAATCATTTCCTTTACTAGAGAAATTTATGCTAACCTTTGTAAGTCACTCTTCATTTTAAATTTAAGACACCAAAAGGTGCTTTATTTCCAGCACCACATCCAATCATCACCACCACTACAAGATGCTCATTTAATCCACATTTTGCAGATGAGGCTGTTGGTCTGAAAGTCACACGGGCCTAAAAGGGATGGAGCATGACTGATCTCAAAGCCTGTGCCCTTTCCAGAAGGAACTCTAAGGCTCTTACTGAATGAAAAAAAATCGCACCATTCTCTCTTCCACTAATTCCAAAAAGAAAAACCAAACAAGCCCACCTCTTTTCTAACTCAGTTAGGCAGATTAATCTGCATATAATGACTGATAAATTAATTAACTCTTTGCCCAGTTGCCTTAGCAACTGGCTTCTTTTAGAATTTGGCTTAGTTACAGAGTTTAAAGCAACAGTATTCCTTATAATAGAATGTCAAATTGTGTATGAAATTAAACAGAACATAAGCTTGTTTTATCACAGGTGGGAACTATGTGCCTTTCTCAGAAAAGTTGGAATAGCTCTTCCTAAAACTCGTAGGGCTGCTGACAAAGAACAAGAAACATAGAGCTTAATACTCGTCTTTGTCTACATTTGCCAGTATATGGTTTGTTTATATTTGTCATTAAGTAGAAACCATTTGATGGATTTAAACTATAGACAAATTAAAGATTGACGTTCAATAGGGAATCTCTGCAGACAAAACCCAAACCATCTTAGATGTATTAAAATGAGGATTTTCAGAGAGGAAGAAGGGATATATAAATATGGAATAAGGGAAGGTAAGAAAAAGCCTGTGGGCATGCACTGGAATTGTAGTGACTGGTATGAACTCATGATTTCTAAAATATGTATGTACATGTTCATGATTATGTGCACATATATGTGTCTGTATATTTGTATGTATGTGTATGTACGTGTGTATAAATGCATATATTTCCTAGTCCTGTTGGCTGAAAAGGCCAAGAAGTTAAGACATTCCAGTAGCAGTGAGTTCACCTAGTGCCCAGATCTTGGCCTTTAGTATTATTCACCACCAAAGGGAACCAGAGCTCCTCAGAGAAAGTGCTGATTCCAAGGTGGGGGCAGGATAGCTACAAGATCAACTGGAACATTGTATGCCAGAAAGTAAGAATGTGCTTAAAAATGTTGGGGGCTTGTCAAGAGTTAGATGAAGGGAGCTCTCATTGGCCAAATCTGGGATGATTTGAATGCCAAAATGTTTAAGTACAGCAATAAATTCTAAACCACTGAGAAATATAGTACTATCATATGTCCATGCCAATAACAAATGGATAAATAAATAAGTGGGGGAGAAGGGAGGGCTCCTGCCCCCTGGCAACTAGTGCATGTGAAAGGAATTCCGGAAAGGGAGAATCAGCATTTGTCAGGCAAGATTCAGCAATGGAGGCTAAATCTAGGGGAACATTTTCATGAGGAGGAGGATATCTGCATGGTCTCCCCACCAACTGCTTATTAGTGACAAAATAAAAAATAATAATCACACAGCAGAGGAACTAGACAACAATTTGGGCAATCAAAATGAATACCGTCAAAGGGGGCGGGGCTGGACATCGTCTGCTTCCAGACGTAGACCCTGAGAAGGACACACATCATCTGTGTAGTATTCTGGGAGTTCATCTAAGTAGGATTCTTTAAGTCTAGGGGGGCATACCCTGAACTTAAATCAGGATGAAACATCAGGCAAACCTGAAATTAAAAAAAAAAAAAAAAAAGGTGAACGGGAGGAGACTATTCTTCAAAAACGGCAACCACTAAACAAAAGACTGTGGAAATATCCTAGGTTAAGGGAATCTAAAGAGAGACTAGACTTTAAACTTGGTCCTGTACTGGAAGGGGGAAAAATGCTATAAAAGAAATAATTGGGTCAATTGATAAAATTGGAATACAGATGGTAAATTAGATATGTTTATTGTATCAATGTTGCTACCTGTACCTAGATTATGTAAGAGAATATCCCTATTCTTAGGAAGTACATACTGAAGTCTTTCAGGGGCTTCATGATGTCCACAACTAATTCTGAAATAATTAAGAAAAAAATCCTGTGTCTATATTTATACCTTCTATCTGCAGAGAGAATGCAAATGACAAGGCAAATGGGGGAAATGTTAACAACAGGTCAACCTGGGTGACAGGCATCTAGGAGTTCTTTGTACTCTTCTTATTCTTGAAATTTTTTTGAGTTTGAAATTATGTCCGAATAACAGTACCACGGGGATTCTCTGCTCTGCACATGTTCACAGTTCATTAAATATCAAGTGTCTGGAGTAGGTTTGAGCTGAGCCCTCTCCAGGCCACATGCCCTTGTTCAGTCTACACGTTCACAATGTTCTGGTCCTGTACCTTAGTGGTACCTCTAGTGCAGGAAGTAAGGTAACCATATGGTGGTGATGGGCAGCGAGGAGTAGTCTGACCATCCTCCCCACTGGGATTATTAGCATTCTGTGAGCCAGTGCAGTTGTTGAGGGACTCACAACAAGCAGCTTCCACTTTGGACTGGAGGAGCTGTCTATGATTCCCCACTGACACATTGGTCCAAAGGGAAAGCGCTGAGGCTGGTGGGGAGACCAGGTATCATCCATCCACCTGGGCAGTGTTCAGCACCATCCTGGGCTCTGCCTATGGGAGGCCCGACCTTCCAAGATGCCATCCTTCCCCTTGGTGGTGCTGGAATCCAGTCCTCAGGGAGACATAACTGCCCATAGCAGATGTGACAACACATGTTTCAGGCACTCAGGCCTCAGAAGCACAGAGCCAGGGCACCTTGGTTGGGGCTATGCTCAGGCTCAAAGCTTGTCAGAAGGCAAAAAGCCTGGAGGAGGCCTGGGGCACCAAGAACAACAGAGGGACCACCATTAGAAGTTGTGTATGAAGGGTACAGGCTGTGTTTAAATTGGGCGGCAGTGATCCCGCAGCGTGTAGCCAGGTAGCTGAAAAGGTGGGTCAGAGGGAGGTTTCAAATATTCAAATACTAAATGTAAGTCAGACTTTTATGTGTTACGTGCTGAAGACTGGGTTCTTTTCACTACCCTGCAGACCTACCCCCACATGCCCAGGAGGCTAACCTCTGCAGCCCACGCTCCCATGAGTGCAGAGGGGATGGATGGGTGGGGGTAGAGGTCAGGGGTCAGGGTACATACCCTAGACTCCTCCCTGCCAGGCTGTCTGGCTGTTATTGGAGGCTTTATGGAGCCAATAACTGCTCCAGCTTCCTGACCTTTAGGCCTGGGGTGGCACTGGCTTCCTGCTGTGGCCGGCACTGGGATGGGGCACCATCCCTTATTTCCTCAACCCTCCCCACATGTTTATAAATAATACCTTTATTAGTCATTGTTTTAATTAAACTATAGCTAACATATAATGTTATGTTAGTTTCAGGTGTACACTGTAGTTATTCACATTTATATACCTGAAGAAGTGATCCTCATGGTAAGTCCAGCAACCACCTGACACTGGACCAGCTATCACAGTATTACTGACTATATTCCTTATGCTGTACGTCACATCCCCATGACTTACTTGTTTTACACATGGAAATTTGAACCTCTTATTCCCCCTCACCTTTTCCCTCCTTTCAAAATTTTTCAGTTACAGTTGACATTCAGTATCATTTTATGCTAATTTCAGGTGTACAGCATAGTAGTTCAACATTTATATAATTTAAGAAGTGATGTTGTTGACTAGTCTAGTATCCACCTGGCACTATGCACAGTTAGTACCATATTATTGACTATATTCCCTATACTTTACTTTACATCCCCATGACTATTTTGTAACTACCAATTTGTATTTATTAATTCCTTCCCTTTTTTTCACCTCCCCACACGCCTCCAATCTAGCAACCATCAAAATGTTCCCTATATCTGAGTTTGTTTCTGTTTTGTTTGTTTTGTTATTTTGTTTTTTAAATTCCACATATAAGCAAAATCATTTTGCATCCGTCTTTCTCTGTCTGACATACTCCACTCAGCACAATACCCTGAAGGTCCATCTTTGCTGCCATAGATGGTGGGAACCTACTCCTTTCTATGGCCAAGCAATATATGTACCATTGTATATATGTACCACCTCCTCTTTATCTATTCATCCATTCATGAACTCTCAGGCTGCCTCCACATCTTGGCCATTATAAACACTGCTACAATGAACATATGGATGCACACACCCTTGAAGTAGCATTTTGGGTTCTTTTGAATAAATACCCAGAAGTGGGATTACTTGGTCCTTCTTTGTCTCTTGTTATAGCCTTTGTTTTAAAGTCTATCTTGTCTGATGTAAGTATTGCTACCCCACCCCCCACCCCCGTTTTTTTTTTTCATAAAATATCTTTGCTCATCCGTTGACTTTCAGTCCGTGTGTGTCTTTCAATCTGAAGTGAGTCTCTTGTAGGCAGCATAAGTAAGAGTCTTGTTTTCTTATCCATTCAGCCACCCTATATTTTGATTGGAGCATTTAATCCATTTATATTTAAAGTAGTTGTTGCTAGATATGCACTTATTGCCATTTTATTATTCATATTTTTGATCTTTTTATTTTAATTTTTGTCTTAAAGAAGTCCCTCTAAGATTTCCTGTAATACTGGTTTTGTGGTCATAAACTCCTTTAGCTTTTTCTTGTCTGGGAAACTCTTTATCCATCCTTCAATTCTAAATGATAGCTTTGCTGGGAGATCTTGGTTATAGATCCTTGCTTTTCATCGCTGAATATTTCATGCCAATCCCTTCTGGCCTGCAAAGTTTCTGTTGAGAAATAAGCTGATTGTCTTTTGGGAGTTCCCTTGTATGTAAGTAACTTCTTTTCTGTTGCTGCTTTTAAGATTCTTTCTTTGTTTTTAACCTTTGGCATTTTATTATGACGTGTATTGGTGTGGGCCTCTTTGAATTCGTCTTGTTTGGGGCTCTGTATTTTCTGAACTTGTATATCTATTTCCTTCATCAGGTTAAGGAAGTTTTCAGTCATTATTTGTTCAAATAGGTTTTTAATTCCTTGCTCTCTCTCTTCTCCTTCTGGTACCCCTATGATGTGAATGTTGGTATGCTTGATGTCCCAGTGGCCGCTTAAACTATTCCCTTTTTTTTTTTTTTTGGATTCTTTTTTCTTTTTGCTGTTCTGGTTGGGTGTTTTTTACTACCTTATCTTCTAAATAACTGATTCGAACTTTTGCTTCATCTAATCTACTGTTGATTTCCTCTGATGTATGCATTTCAGTTACTGTATTATTTCTGACTGATTCTTTTTCATGCTTTCTATCTTTATTTTTCTGTTTCCTATCTCTTTGTTGATGTTCTTACTGAGATCGTTGAGCATCCTTATAACCAGCGTTTTGAACTCTGCATCTGGTAGATTGCTTGTCTCCATTTTGTTTAGTTCTTTTTCTGGAGCTTTGTTTCTGTTCTTTTATTTGGGACATGTTTTTTTGTCTCCCCATTTTGGCTGCCTCCCTGTGTTTGATTCTATGTATTAGGTAGGGCTGCTATGCCTCCCAGTTTTAGTAGAGTGGCCTTATGTAGTAGGTATGCTGTGGGGACCAGTAGCACAGGCTTCCTGGTCACCAAAGCCCGGTACTCCAGGTGTGTCCCTGTGTTGATTGTCTGTGCCCTCCTGTTGTAGTCAAGCCTCGGTTGCTCTTTGCATATCAATGGGAGGGACTCATTCTCAGTTGGTTGTGAGGACTGGCTATGACTATAGTGGAGGAACTATGGGGCAGGGGCGGACCCTACAGAGCTGGATTTGCTTTAGCAGGGCTCTGGTGCCTGCCAGTCTGCCTTTCAGGTGTGTTGTCCTTGGGGGTGGCCAGTAATGCTTTAGCTTGGTTTGAAGCTGGCTTCCAGGTGTGCTGGTTCCCAGGGCATATAGCGAGGGACCCCACTGCAGGCCAATTCAGCCACAGCCTGTGTGCTGCCCAGGGCCGTCTGGCATTAGCTACAAAGCAATCCTCAGATGACCATTATCCATGCTGGGCTTGGAGGTGCCTCAGGAGGCTCAGCTGTGAACTGAGACCAGCTGTGGCTAGTGCTGGACTTAGGGCTGCTCAGCAAGAGGTATGGGATACACTAAAAACAGATGCTGCTTGTTAGGCTTTTGTAAACCTTTGAGAGATTTTGGGAAAGTCTGCAGCATGATCCAAGACAGGCTGTTTGTATAGAGAGACCACTGCAAGTGGCATGGATATGCCTGAAAGTTGGGTAGGGCAGGGTCTCCAGGAATCTCCCATGGCAAGCAAATATCATTAGTCAGGTTGATGGAGATTTAGATATGGTGGCCACCTGTGTCTGCATGCCAGAAGGAGGTAGGATTCAACAAAGAAATAGTGGCTTCCTCCAGCTCTTCTATCCAGGAGAAAGCTGCCCCTCCAGCCCTCACTCTGTAGCTGGACAACTCAGTTTCTCCCCGTACGTCCCTGGTGCCTTTCGAGCTGCTGCCCCAGTGCTGGAGCTCAGAGCGAGTCAGTCTGTCAACGAATAAGTCCATGTGAGGTCCGTTTAAAAGGAATGCCTGGGGCTACAGCCCCGTTAGTCTCACTCAGCCACAATCTCCTCTGGTTTTCCAACCAGAAGTTATGGGGACTTCTCTTCCCAGTACTGGAACCCTGGGCTGGAGAGTGTGGTGTGGGGCTGAGACTCTGTGCTCCTCAGGGGGAATCTCTGCAGCTGAGATATCCCTCCCAATTTTTAATGTTCACACATGGGTGTGGGACCAGCCCCTTCTCCACCCACACTGCTTATACTAGTCTCGAGGTGGCTTCTTCTGTATGTCCTTCGTTGTAGGGCTTCAGTTCAGCTAGACTTCAGATTCTCAATGATGGTTGTTCTGTAGTTCAGTTGTAACTTTGAGGTGGTCGTGAGAGGAGGTAAGTACAGTGTTTACCTACTCTGCCATCTTAACCAGAAATCCCATCATGTGTCCATCAAGCATTCTTAAATAACAGTTTGAATGGGTGATTTGTTTTCTGTCCGGATCCTGACCCAAATAGTACCCTTCCTCTGAGCTGATGTGTCCCTGTGCTGGGCTCATGGTTTGTGAAGAAGAGACAGCTGGATTTCAGTCCCCACTGCTATTTTCATCAGGTGTTCTTGTGCAGTTGAAACCTGCACAACTGTACTTGGCAGCCCTGGAACACTGTCAGGCTCTGAGCAGGCTGCTGTGATCTGACACCAACATACTTTCAGAAGGAAGATTAACCTGTGGACTGGAAAAATGGGAGAAGGGGAAGTGGATGGTTAAATCTACTACAGAGAACTTGAGGCCTGGCCAGGGTGGTGAAGATAATAGACATTAAACAGAGGGAGAAGCATTCTGAAAAACTTGCAAGAACTTGGGTTGGGAAGGGGGAAAATAAAAAAATGGCTCAAGATTCTTAGAATTTGGCTGGAAGACAATATACATAACATAAAGCATTTGTAGGTACTATTGCAAAGAAGCAAGCTATTTTTTTTCTACAAAAGTGATTAAAACATATACAATAAGCTAATTTTCTACATACTGTGTTTCTCTGAAAATAAGACCTCGCCAGGCAATCAGCTCTAATGCATCTTTTGGAGCGAAAATTAATGTAAGACCCGGTCTTATTTTACTATAATATGAGACTGGGTCTTATATAATATAATATAATGTAATATGATATGATATGATATGATATGATATGATATGATATGATATAATATAATTAATATGATACTGGCTCTTATATTAATTTTTGCTCCAAAAGACTCATTAGAGCTGATTGTCCGGCTAGGTCTTATTTTCGGGGAAACATGGTAGTGGTCAGATAAATATTCAACCACATATATGCTTTCAATTTTGAAATAATTTCAAACTTACAGAAAAGTTATAAAAATAGTATAAAAATTTTGCACATACCCTTCACCCAGATACTCCATTTGTTAGCATTTTGCTACATTTTTTATTATATACTCTCCCTATCTGTATTTTTTGTTTTCATATATCATATTTACCAGAATCATAAACCATTTGAGAGCAAGTTGCAGACATTATGTCCTTTTCAGTGTGTATTTCCTATGAGTGAGATTCTCATATAACCACAAACATTCCTACAGTTCTGTTAACCAACCCATAGTCCGTATGCAAAGTGTGCCAATAGAACCCGTAATGTCCCTGAGAGTGATCTCCCCCATCCTTCTCCCAGGAGCCAATCACCACCACGCAGCATTTAATTGTCATGTCTCTCTTTTAATAGGACTGAGAAATTTTCATCCCTCAGGAGATTCTTCATGCGCCGAAGGAGGCTGATGTCATCACCAGCAGCTTCTAATACAACACGACTAACTCTACCCTCATAAATGGGTCCATCCTCAAGCACCTTCTGCAAATCAGGTTGCAAAATTCTGGTGCAAATCTTTTCAAACAAATGCTGTACAAGTTCACTGTAAGGCTGTATGGTGCTTTATTTAATCTCCATTCATGAAACTGCCTTCATTATTTAACTTTCAAATTAGTTAAAAAAGATACCTCTACATTAAAAAGAAAAAGAACCACACAGAAGTATCTTTAATAAAAAAAAAATACTCCCTCCATGGAAAGAAAATATACTATATCTTGAGATATACGGACGTTTGTGGTTAAGTCCCCCGTAGGCTGCAGAACAACATAGATAATGGTACCCTACTTATCTAAGTTATCTATGTGCACAGATTCTTGTCTCTGAATGTTAAGAGGGCCTGAAGGGCGCTGCCGGGACTGGGAAAGGGAATGTTTTCACTTTTGCTTTCTGTCCTGAATTCTCTGAACATTTTATAACGAATTTGCATTCTTTTTAGTTAAAGAGACTAATGAACAAGTATTATTCAAATTATCTCCATTTAACCCAACTCTCTTATTAATACCATTTGTTAATACTTTAAGTGTCTGCTGAAGCCCACATCGGCCCTGCATTTTTCCTTGCCCCATTTTAGTTCAGCCTTCTCCCTTTACCTGGAATGCTTTCCTCTGGCATTTCTGCACATCTATGCAAGTCCTCTCGAAACTCTCAACTCAGTTCAGTGACTCCTGCCTGAAGAGGACGCTGGTCTTTTGGTGACTTGCTTCATCTAAGTCCCACGGGCCCTTTACCTCCCTCCCACCATTGGGGTGGTTCTTTGTGAAGCCTGGTGTCTCTACTAGAATAAAACTCTCCAAAGGCTATTTCCTACAATGCTTGTCAGATCAATGCTTACTGAGTAAATGAAAGAAAGACTCTACCAGCAGCCTCCACTTAGGCACAGGTGGTGTTCCATTTGGAAACAAAGCCAATGCCATGAGGTGGGAAGGGTCCTCGCTAGCCCCAAACATCTCCATGTTCTCCATGATGACCACGAAGCTCAGCACAGGGCTGCATCTAGTCTATCTCTATGCTGTGCCCTTCAGCACCAACGTAAATAGAAAACTCCCAACACTCAGCCATTTCACTTTTATTCATGTTTCACAAGCTTTTCTGTTTACTGTATCCTAAAGTGTGATCCTATGATATTAAAAACCTGAAGCAATATATTTATAGACACAGATTTTCCACGAACACTATTATCATCATTTTAAAATCTATAATCCACAAAGGAAAAAGAAATTATTGCATATGAATTTTCCTCGGACAGTAGAATTACTTTTCAAAAAATTAATAATAACAGGAAATATTTTAAACTTTATTGAATATATTTCTAAAACATATTACTTTACCTTCCTGTTTAACCAAATGAAGTGTTTTTAAAGTAACTTATCTTTTTTTTTTTTTTTTTTACAGGATCTTACAGAAGCATAAGAAATGATCAAAACTCTACATACTCTAGTGTTGTTTTCTTTCATGAGATTGAAATGTTTGCATGCAGGAGGCTTTTTAAAAAAAGATTGTATTATGGAAAATTTCAAACATATGCAAAAGTAGATGGAACAATATAACGGATCCTGTGCACCCTTCACTCAGTTCCAGCAGTCGTAAATACATAGCTCATCTTGTTTCATAAATTCCCCATCTTTCTGCCTTCTCCTGCACTGTTTAGAGCATATCTCAAACATCATTTACCACCCATACATCTTTCAATATATCTGAAAGATAGAGGCTCTTTCAAAGTAATACAATTGCAATGTCATTATTGTATCTGAAATAACTGACAATAGTTTTAAGTATCATCAAATACACAGTCAGTATGTAAGAAGGCTCTTGACACCGGGCTCTAGATGGGGGCCTGGTTTTAATCAGAGTTCCCTAACTAGTTCCAAGACCCAGATGTTTTAAAGACTTCTGGATATCAATCCTCTCACCAATCCCAAACTGAGAATTACTGCTTCAAGATTACTGGTAAAGTACTAGTGATATGAGGAATATGACTTTTCTGGCCCCGGATGTTCTTTGATTGGGTGTGTTGGAACAGAAATGTAAAAATATATCGTATGATTTTAAAAATCCATAAAACTTCATATGCACAATAGAGTAGGAAACTGACAGAATCTTTATGGATCCCATGTTGATTTGATGCTAGGAATTTGGTCATTTCTTTGTCGTCCTGTTTTCCTTTAAAAGCTGAATATAGAATAAAAAGAAAGGTTTGATTACTTTGAATCTAGTTAATCATATTTTTACTCTCCATGCAAATTGTCAAGCCATTGTTAAATTTACGCAGAGCTTGCTACCCCCGGAGAGCACGGAGGCCACACTATCACACTTTCGGCCCTTGAGCTCCAGTGATGATGGTTTCACCTTAATCCAGTCTGTATGATTTGATCATTTTGTGTAAAGAAAAGGTTACTGCCCTTCCCTAACTCCCCAACTGTACCAAGAAACTATTGAGCCTCTGGAAAGACAGCTTCATCAGAGGCTGTCTGAGAGGATGAGACCATTTTCACATATTAATCTCCTCATGGGGAAACTGGAAGCACTAAAGTCTTGAAAATGATGATCTGCAAATCAAGACCACGCAAACCTTCCCACAATATGGCACAGAACAACACCCTAATACATCAATTAGCAAGAAATAAGAACCACTTCTTCACTTCTGAACTCTCCTTCATACCTGCTTGGTAGTTAGATTTCATTTGTGTGGATTTTACCACTGATCTTTTCAAATCTTTATGGAGTACTAATGATATGCTGGGTGTTGTCCCAAGGAGTCAGTGTCTCACACAGGTGGGCTGTGGGTTCTGTTAAGGATTCTACTCTTCATCCCAAGGACCGTTGGAAGGCACAGCAATGTCAGAAGCAGGGCAATGACAAGGGAGTTTTGGTTTCAAAATAATTCTGTTAGGTGGAGAACTGTTACAGGTAGGACAAAACTGGAACCAGGTGGCAGCTAAGAGGCATTGTGACTTCTTGGGGACAGAGATGATGGGAGCAGTTTTGCAGAATGCATCAAGAATGTTGCATGACCTGCCCAGGAATGTATAGAATCACATGTGCACGTAAGTCCTGGGCATGGACTTTAACACAGAAAAAAATATTCCTAGAAAAGCAAAAGTAGAATACACTAAGGAGGGGTTGGGATTCTGAAGCTGCTGTGACTCCAACTTGAGAGTGCTGCGGGGTGTACAGGAGAGCACTGCGAGGCCCCATCAGGCCTCTCCCGCGGCCACCTGGCATGGCATTCATCAGACTGAGGACAACTTTAACTTCCCTTTGAAACAAAGTAATAGAGGAAATCGTCCAGTACTAAATCATTCACATCTAGGAGCTTAAAAAATGCTAGTTTTCCCTCTAACAGTACGCGGGCTTGGGCGTCAGCCACCTCCAGGTTATCAGTGGGGAGGGACTCTGAGTGTCCTTGGCACACGGCCCATCGCGAGAAACTCTCCTTGCCACCGCCAGCCTCAGAGAGGGTCCACCTTTCCTGTGTGGCAGCACCACCTGGTGGCTGGTCCGAGGAATAACCCAACCAGAGCACAGCATCTCTTTCTAACACTTAAGTGCCAACAGCCGGCCACGCACCGCCTTCCTTTCCTTCTCAGCAGGACTTTGCAGTTTAGTTTCTCCTTTTCTGTTTGCTATTTCTTACATGTCAGTTAATCAAAGCTCAGAAAACGCCTATTTCAAAAATACACAGCATCTTTTTTATCCATTTCTTCTTTCCCTCCCCTCTACCTGTTTTTGCTGTTTTCCATCTCCCTGAATGTCCCTGCACTTCTGCTTATGTTATTGCTGTTAACGTAAATTATCATGTTCATCACTGATCGTGCGTTCTGAGACTTAACATTTACACTGATAAAACAGTGTTTCAAAGTACTGACATCTTACTTTGTTTAGAAAATTCCACATATTCCCCCTATATTTATGTTGGTAAAGTCCATGTGTAGAATTTTGGAATTAAGGCTCTTGATATTGCTCATGTACAGCACAATTAAAATTATAAAAAGAAGCAAAACTTGACATTATTCACTACTGAACAGATATCTATGGGTAAGGACATAGTATGCAGAGTTACGTGTAGTTAAGAACAAAGGCTCCAGTGTCCAGAATATTTTAGTATATGTGCTGCTGAAGCGAGCACCAGAATATTTAAGGAATGACTGCAACTCAACAATAAAAAGGCAAATAACTCAATTTAAAAAATGAGCAAAGGATTTGAATAGACATTTCTCTAATGAAGACACACAAATGGCCAATCAGAATACAAAGAGATGCTCAATGTTCTGAGTCATTAGGGAAACACAAATCAAAAGCACAGTGAATAAATACGATTTCACACTCACTGGGATGGCTGTAATAAAAAAGATAATAACAACCGTTGAGGATGTGGACAAACTGGAACCCTCACATACTGTTGGTAGAAATACAAAATAATTCAGCTGCGTGGGAAAACTGTTTGACAGTTACTCAAAATTATTAAACATAGAATTATCATATGACCCATCAATTCTACTCCTATAAGAAATGAAAACATACGTTCAGACAAAAACTTGTATGTGAATGTTCGTAGCAGCATCATTCATAACAGCTAAAAAGTGGAAACAATTCCAATGTCCATCAACTGAATGGATACATAAAATGTGGCATATTTATAAAGTGGAATACTATTTGGCCATAAAAATTAATGAAATACTGATACATGTTACATATGGATGGCGCTAAGTGAAAAAAGCTAGATACAAAAGACCATGTGTTATATGATTATTTATGTGAAATGTCTAAAAGAGACAATCCCATGAAGACAGAGAATAGATTAGTAGTGATTGGGGGGGGTGGGATTCTTTTTGGAATGATAAAAGTGTTCTGGAATTAGATGTGATGATTCCACAATCTTGTGAAAACACTAAAAACCACTAATTTCTACAAATTAGAAAAAGGGTGAATTTCATTGTATGTGAATTCTATTTCAATTAAGAAAAAAGAAAGATGGCAGCCTTTCTGGATTGGAATGAAAATGCACAGCAGAATTTCCATGTTCTCATTTCTGTTTTGTCAATGATTATTTCCGATTTATTTTATGCCATAAATAGCCAGGTGGCGTGGAGGATGCAGAGATGAATCAGAATGGGTATGACTCTCATAGAATATATAATCTGATAATGGATTTAAGCTAAACTTACAAATATCTACAATATAAGGTAAAAAAGTGTCATAGGGGAAGTACATATAAAATGAGTAGAGACTTCCAACAGAGGGGATCACGCAGGGTTTCAAAGAGAAAATAACACTTGAGATGGACTTTTAAATATGGGGAGGTTCTGGCCATTTAGGGATGTGGGGAAGGGTTTCCAGGGGCAGAGGACCAGGGGAGATGAGGAGCAGCAAGCAGAGGGCACAGACATAACGTCTGGTGGGTTCACAAGGGGAATGGTTCATGCAAAATGGGTAAAGATTGTCAAAAGATACAAACTTCCAGTTATAGAATGAATAAGTTCTGGGCATGTAATGTACAGTATGGTAACTATAGTTAATAATAAGGATTTTATATTTGGAAGTTGCTAGAGAGTAAATCTTAAAAGTTCTTATCACAAGAAAAAAAATTCTTTTGTAACTATGTGTGATGATGGATGGTAACTAAACTTGTGATCATTTCACAATATGAACAAATATTGAATCATTATGTTGTACACCTGAAACTAATGTCATGTCAATTATATCTCAATAAAAAAAATAAAACAAGTAACTCCCCCACCCTCAAAAAAAAAGTTTGCCACCTTAACTCTGCACTCTTGATCTAGAGCACCATGCCCCACAGCATCCACCTGCGGGGCTACAAAAGGGAAGGGTTGGCACTCAGTGGCTTTTACCCTCGGTGCTGAGGACCCTCCTTGCTTATTATCATCCTGATCTTATTCTGACATCCATTTATTTATTGCGAAACTTTCCTTCAGGAACCATGGAGGACACTGGAGACCAGCAGAAAACATGAAGGATGAAGTCCCCAGACCCAGGAGCTTACTGGATTCAGACATGAAGCAAACAAATGAATGAAGATATAATTGCAAAATGTGGTAAGTTCTATGACGACAAGAGGCAGTTACCCAGGGAAAGAATAAAATGGGCATCAAGTAAGGCCTCTCTGAAGAGAAAGCGACAACTGAGCTGAGATGTGAGGAATAAGGTGGAGTTCATACAGGTGAACTGAAAGAGGACAAGTTTTCCAGGCAGAGGGAACAGCATGTGGGGAGAGGTACAAGAAAGAGGAGAGAGGCAGATTTAAACGCATCCGAAATGGCAGTTATTGGTGGTATGTCACTAAAAAAGGAAAAAAAATGTGGGAGGGGAGTGGCAAACAATCAGTTGGCTCAAAAAGAACCTTAAAACAACCCAGCTTGTTTTCTTTCTAACCTCTCAGGGAAAAAATGTTTTATTTGTGTGTGTGTGTGTGTGTGTGTGTGTGTGTGTGTGTGTGTGTGTTAGGTTATGTGATAGGCAACAGATCTGGGAACCTAAGGGCCCACATCCTCAATGTCATTTCCCAAGATTTTAGAAATATGGCTTAAATATCTCGTTTGTTGCCAAACACTGAATTATGAACACAAATGGCAAATCAAAACTATGATGTCAGGCGTCTTTTTTCCCCAATGGTTCTGACATTTCTTGATGAGACTTCACCTATTGCCTGGTCCACCCATGCCAATGTGTTCCAACTTTCAGGGCTTTAAGTGATGCCTTACGATTTCTCCTAAGGGAGGAATCAGCCTTTCATCTGTGGGCTCCCAAGGAAACAATTAGTCTTCAAAATGCGTAAGTGCCTTTAGCTTTCAATGTTGATCAATATTATACATCACGAAATCACTATCTAAGACAGGAATCCAGGAATATTTTCATTTTCTAACATCATTATGTAGCAAATATCTATGTTTCATCATGTAAGGAAATATAATAAAAATATGAAGAAATCAATAAATCTCTTACCAAAGATTAATGGTGAAATTAAGTTCAGAAATAATTTTAGGAAATATTAAATAAATGTGTCTAAAATAATGTGCCTAAAAAATAAATATGTCTAAAAAGCAACTTTGAGGCTTGGTTCAGGACCAAATGCCAGTTAGAAACAATTTTAAGCTCTCACTTGAGCTGTCCAGCTCAGAATTGTTGCAAGACTCCAAAGCCTCTTTCCACTGGGTTACTGAGGTTTTGTGAAGTTGGTGTCACTGGTGGCCTGTCTGAAAAAGTGGCCAGAACATGGTAGAATCAAGACCTGGAGAGACAGAGCTAGGATGACATTGGTTGTCAGGCCACTTGAACTTCCTGGTTATAGGAGCCACTCCTCCACCTCTAACTTAATCTAGTTTGAGTTAGAATTGTATCACTTACAATGGAAAGAATCTGCATTAAAACAATCAATGTATAATTTCCCTACACAATTGGCCCAACGAATGGCTTCACGTTAGGCTTTCTGCCTTTGAGTTTCAGGTTTATAACTTCAGTTTAGGGTCCTAGTGTAGTGAGAAGACAGATGGAAACAGCACATAAAAATAGTAAAGCGGTAGTGGACCCAGTAAAAAAGCAGTTCATAGTTTCATGATTTGCAGGGGTGAATATTCCCATGATGTCTGGCATCATCTAAGAGCTCAATAAATGTTGAAATAGGCAGTTGACCTGAACACAAAACTCCTCTTTCAATCCTGACAATGTGACAGAGAGATTAGCTATATCACCCTTGCCTCCTCTCACACACCACAGTCCCATTTCAGAGTTTGGTGTTTAATCTTTGGGATCATTAGAACACATATCCAACCAATGGTAAGGATCTTGTCTACTGACATATTAAATTTAGGTATGCTGCAGCCAGCCATAATTTATTACATAATTAGAAGCTGTCCCGTTTTTGAGTTTCAACATATCTCTCCTTTAAAAAATCCTTTTTAAAATAGTAAATATTTATTAAGCCTTTACTACATACCAGGCACTATTTTTAAGGGCATCATTTTTTCTTTAAAAAAGAAGTAAAATTTACACACGGTGAAACTTAAGTGTACAGTTTAATAAGTTTTGACACATTTACATCACTCCAATCAAGATATAGCACATTTCCATGACCTCAGAAACGTGCCTCATGACCTTTTCCAGAAATCTGCCCCCTAAAACTACTGTTCTGATTTCTGTCATCATAGTTTGCTTTCATCTGTTCTTGAATTCAACAAATAGAATCATAAGTAGATACTGTCTTATGTGTTTCAGTAACTCTTTTGTATATGTACATAAAATTTAAAAAATCATCCATGTTGTTACCAGTTTATTTTTTCTTGTTGAGTATTTCATTGTATGAATATACATATTTGTTTATTTATTCTGCTGTTAATGAAACTTTGGTTGTTTCCAGTTTTTGGCTATCTTGAATAAAGCTGACATAAACATTCTGTACAAATCTTTATATAAACACATGGTTTCATTTTTCTTGGGTAAATTCCTAGGAGTGGAGTTCAGCTTCTTGATCAGGGTTCAGTAAACTTGGGTCTGCCACCTATTTTTGCATAATCAGTAAGCTAAGAATAGTTTAAGTGGTTGGGGAAAAAATAAAAATAATATTTCACGTTACTTAAAAATTCTTTGAAATTCAAATTTAAGTGTCTATAAATAAAGTTTTATTGGAACACAACCACAGTCCTGTGTGTATGTTGGTCTACAGCTGCTTTCCTGTTACAACACAGAGCTGTGTAGCTGCCATAGAGATCCTATGGCCTGCAAAACAACCTGTTTACCATCTGCCCCTTATAGAGAAAGTTTACTGACCCCTGCACTAAATCTTTGTTAACATTTGTTATTGTGGGTCTTCAAGACATTCGAATGGGTGTGAATTCCGTTAATGATCAATGATGTTGGCAGCTTACTTGGCTTTTAAATATATCTTCTTTTGTGAAATGTCTGCTCTAAGTCTTTTGCCCTCAGGCTGTAGAATTCTTTCTTATGTTCTGGAAACAAGTGCTTTGCAGAGATGTGCTCTGAGGACGTTTCCTCCCAGCACTGCAGTACAGTACAGCCTCAGTCCTGCACAAAGGTCCCTGTGAGGTACATGAATGGGGTCCTGGGTTGCGCATGCGCAGCCAGGAATTCCCACAAGGACTTCTGGGTTCTCCCTTCAGCACAGCTCATCTCTGGCCCACAGCCTCTCTACAAAGTCCCCACCCTTCATCTCCAACTCCACTTGGCTTTCTCTGCTCTAGAACTGCTATGCTCCACCTCTCTGCACAGGGGAAGAAATCCTATGAGATAGATTATGATCCCATTTTACAGGTAAGAAAAATAAGTAACTATTTGTCTTCCTTAAGAAGAATAAGAATAGTTTCCTGGCTGAACTGGAATATTTTTGTCTAAGCACTGGTTGTCGTTATACTTCTTTCATGTCGTTTGGTAGGTGAATGGATAAACAAAGTGTGGAATATTCAGACAATGGGCATCTGGTAACCCCTACTGTGTTTTACTGCACAGCTTTGCTAGGATCAGTCTACTCTGAAGTATGTAAAGAAGATAAATTTCAAAAAATGCAAATCAAACACCCCTACTCTTTCAGTTCTCAACAACCAGGTGACTGGTGTCTCAGTTTAATTGTGAGGATGCTTTTTTCCTCAGTAATTACACAATCAGATACAACAGACTCACATATTTAGCTATAATGTTTTGTGTACAGGAGGCACTGAATAAATTTTAGTCCACCCCTCCCCCAACAATAACACTAATCCTTGACTTCACCTTCTCCCCTATCTACATCCAATTCATCAGCAAATTGTTAATTTGCCTTCAAAATCTATCTAGAACCCGACTGCTTCTCATTACTCTCTTGCTACCACTCCATCCCAAGTCTCCACTGGCTATTTGGATTATCACAAATAGCCAGGCTTAAATCCAAGATCCTTTTAGTGCCTTATACATTCATACATGCTTAGCCACTGGCCTACATCTTATTCCTTGAACACACTAGGCTCATGCAAACCTCCGGGCATTTGCACTTGCTTCTCCATATCCTGAGATACTCTTCTTCAGATAGTTACCTGGTCCTCTCTTTTATCTTCAGCAGGCCTTGGCCCAAATGTCCACCTTCTCAACGAAACCTTCCTGACAAAGTTGTTTAAAATTGCAACCCTCTCAGCAATTGCTGTGCTCACTAGTTACCCTTCAGCTGACAGCAATGATGAAACGCCGTAGAGATGCCTCATAGGTGGGTCCCTGGGAAGAGAAGTGTTTATAAAAAAGGTGGGTGAAATTAATATTCTAGCTTCACTTATTCAGTGATTCATTTAATTGCTGGCACCACAGGTACCCCTCAAAAATCCCACCACTCTGGGATGTTCCTTAAGATTAAACCCAGGCTTTGTCCTCTGTTAAAGTGCAGGTGTTCCTGGGAAGGAGAATGACCTGACACATCAGTGTGAATTGGGGGACGACAGGAACAGGGAGGTAGGAAAATGAAATCACCAGTCCCTGCTGTATCATGGTGCTTCACCTAACCAGTTTTCATAACAATCCTTCTGGAAAGTACTCTCACCTTCACGTTATAATCATGGGAAGGGAGCTCAGAGGTGCTAAATAACCTTCCAGAGGAGGGAGAGCCAGAATTCCAAAAGGGTTTTGGCCATGGAGCCTTTTCTAGACCCTGCACAGCAGGAGTTCTCTGTTAGTTCAGACAACTCTGTTTGTTCTCCATGAGTATGTGCAGAGGAACTGAATGTACAAACAGGCGATGGCTCTACCATATGTAAAAATCGATCTCTGACCCACAATACGCAGCCACCACCCCAAGGCCAATCTACCATCTGCAGTAACCAGCCCAGGAAGTGAGATCACTATCTCTAGCAACCAGTCCAGGAAGCCAAACAGTAACCCATGTAACAATTGGTCCCAGATGGCCAGGATTTGAGCAATGACCGACAGCTTCCCTAATTTTTGCCCCCACCCACCTCCAACCTGGGACCAACTGGAGAAAGGCAAATACTTACCTCTAACCAATCAGACAGGATACACTGCTTCTAGTTAGCTCATATACAGTTTCCCACACTCAGGGCACACCTGGACCTTTCCTCTTTTTCCACTAAAAAGCTTTCCCATTCCTCTTCCTGCCTTTGAGCCTGCCAGGTCAAGTGATGGTGGCTGATTCCCTTGCTATCGCAGGCTCTAAATAAACAGCCTCTGCTTGTTCTCACTTGTGTGGTCTTCATGTAATTCCACAGTGTATTCAAAGAAGTAACTGTATGTTGTATACATATAGCTCATTGGATTGATAAAATTGTTCTTGGTTAGCAAGAAGGATTAACTATATCAGCATTGCATAGTGTTCTTCAGGATGCACAGTGTTCCATGTAGATTCCCATGGTGCCCATGGGCTGGGAAGATCAGAGTGCTCTGCCCGCCTTCGAGACCATCGACACCAGCCCTTGTTGCCCCATCACAAAAGCATTACTGTACCCAAGCCCAAATGGGAGCGGTTTCTTCTGAGAACATACCATTAGACCACAAGAGGGAAGTGGATCTGCATGTTCAATAAACATTCTCCATTAGACCAATGGCAACTTTGCATGCTTTTTAGTTCTACGCAGCACTTATCAATAGTTGATGTTCAGTATGGTGTTATTAAAAAGTAATTCTAAAATAAAGTAGAAGTTAGAATAATTTCAGAGATAAATTATGTAAGTGTTCCTTGTTGGCAAAGGAAGCAAAGAAAGACGTTAAACTGCTGTTTTCCACTTTGGCATTTTACTGGTTCTTTTTAGCACACTGAATTTCTTCATACAATGAAAATCTACAGTAACACACACATGCAACGATAGACACTCCCTCATATTCCACAGGAAGGTCATGTAAGTCAATTATGGCATGTCCAACCTGGAGCTTGATCAAACGGGCTTCTCTAGAAGCAGAATTTTGATACAAATATGGAAAAGGTGTTGAGTGCTCTTCCTTTTGTTTGTTCTAAGTGGAACCTTAATATGCTATTTTGCAATAAACCCCTCAAAATAGATAAAAAGAAACTTGTCAACTTTAGAAACTAAGGTATAGTCTCCAAGTGTATTTTGATTTTTCAGTGAGAAAGTTGTCAGGGAGACACCATCTCCCCCCATCCAGGCTTCTTTGCCCTTCCTTCACTTCTTTTTTAGGCATGGTGCCCCACTGTCTCCTGTGCAACGTGGGTACAAGTTCCTACTCTGTTGTGATGGTTGCTTTATGCCCTTTCTTCATACGGGCCATTAGTTCCTGAGGATGGCCTCATATACTGACACCATGGGCAGAACCTGGCATGTAGCAGGTGTCATTATCTGGGATTGAATTAAATGCACAGCCCACAACACAGCACTGACATCTTTTAGAACATACGAGTTGCTCCTTAAATCAGTTCATTGATTTGCAACTTATTCTCTTATGGGGTATGCTGGCTTTGGCCTTTTCTAGGCTTCCTTCTCAGGGCAGCTGTGGGCTTGTGGTTTGTCTACACTGGCCTCTGAGGCTGACTAGCCCTTGGGACGTCAGGGAACATGAGGTCCGAGTTGTCCCCGGATCAGCACCCACCTCTTCCTTCTGTCCTGCTCCCTCCCTTGGCTCATATTTGCTTTCTGAGTTTTGCTCTGTTGCTTAAAAATGATGAGTTTTGTTTCTACAGATTTCGGTAGCTGGCCTACCTCCAGTTAATTGTCTTTCGCCTAAAGAGGAAACACAACTTTGATCTAGGTACATATGTGCTTCAAGATTCTGACCAGACACCTCTTACTGAGAAGCCACTTGTGGGGAAAGAAGAGTCAGAAATGTGGGCTCGACCTCCCAGCTGGGATGTGCAAAGGCACATTCTCTGGAAGATGTTCCTAGGAGTTCCTGTAAAACATATTTGATTCTCTGTAGTTAAGTTACAGGTTCCACGTGTGGCTTGGCATTTATTCCTACAATTATTTCCTTTCAAACTATCAAACAAGAGCTAATTTAGGACTCTACTGTCAAAAATTCCTTGCACACTACTGTACAAGGAAGAACAGCTGACACTTGGACTCTGGATTAGCTACTCCTCCTGTCCCCCAAATGTTTTAAAACCACTTTAGTCAGAACTTAGAAAAAAATCTGATATTGTTCTTACGACAATAGTAAATAAACAGTGTTCATTGCTTTAATGGAGACATTTTGGGGGGACCAAATAGCAGCTCCTGAATTTTACAATGAATATATTTCTTTTTAAAAAAGATAAACTTAATTTTTTTCCTTTTATGCTGATTTATAGTCAGTTTCTCATGATGGTGTAATTTATAAAATGTGTCTTCTAATATTGATTTGTGGAACACTTTGATGGTTGAAGATAAAATGAACAATTTCTTTCTCATTTGAAATTGCTACATACAGTCGCTCAAACTTTCTTCATCTTCTAGAACCGTTAATTCTATTTAATAAGCACCACAGATCTCTGCCACATCCTAAGCTGTGAGTACTTTGGGGTTCTTTCCAGGGCTCCTGGATGAATAGAGAAACCAGGCTGCCAAGTGTGAACTCCCAGCAGGTTTCCTGATGCTTCTGCTGATAGTTTGCATCCAGGATCAATAATAGCATTATGCACTTATGTGCACACATCAAAATTTTCTGAGCAATTAAGTGCCTACCTCCCTTGTACTTCCCCCCTCCAATAACATTCCCTAAAGAAGGGGAGTGCCCATCATGTTACAAAGAGATTTCTATGTGGACCCTTGTAATAATATTATCGACCTGTATTGTTGCCATTCATCACATAGCACATGCAAACTGACACTGCTATTTCTTTGGGTTCATGTCATTTCTCTTCGACTACATTGTGACTTTCCCCTGGGCTAAGACTGTGTCCTCTACCCCTTGGAATCTCCATATTACCCAGAGAAGTACCTGGAACATAGTAGGCTCTCAAAGAAATGCTCATGGTTGATGAACAGAAGTGATTCAGTGAATAAAGTAAACTTTTCCCTTGTATATAGCTCAGAGTATGGATATACTTGCTCCTTATTCTCCTGTTATGCCAAATGCCTCTTCCTGACCTGTTCCTGGTAGACTTTTATGTTGTATTTTAGTTCAGTGGAGTGAAAACTCAACTCTTCAACTACAGAAAAACCCATCAAGTGAACGCTAATCCAAGGTGTGGCGATGCGGGCCTTCCCTACCTCTCCTCTGCTGGGATTGAAGAAAAGCCCAGCGGAGGTCCTTGGCACCCTTCCGCTATCAGTCGGCAGCTGTCCTGTGGCCCAAGCTTACTCTCTGACAGCCTGCATCTTCGTTTCCCCCAGAAGGCAAGCGAAATGATAGTAGCAGGAGAGTTGACTGAGGGGCGGGGGCCAACGTCCTTTGTGTCTTTAGTGGCATTGGGTGTGATCCCTTCTAACAGCAGTGGTACAATGAGGCTGTGACTCCCCCTGATGAAGGCAGTGATGGGGGGTTGCGCCCTACGAACAGACGTGGAGCAGCCTGGAGGTACAGGGAGGGCGTGGCTCACCAGCACCAGGGAGACGCTAGAATTGCAGTGCCAACCTTCTTGGTTGGGAATAATTTGCTCCCTAGAACTGCAGCTGGAAACATCTTTAAGTGATTTCTTTTTATTCATAATCACAGCTTTCAGTAATAGCACACCATCTTTCCTGACCTGGTTTGGGGAGAGAGCCAGGAGTGCAGTTTCCAGGCTCTCGGCCTCAAGTGGAAAGGTGCTTGCTTGGGTAGTAAATGGCCATCAACTGTGATCAAATGGCCATCAGCTGTGAATATTTGGCCTTCAGCTGTAACCAGTGAGCCACTGGCCACTAATATAACTGCCGTGGCTACGCTAGTAGGAAATGGGGGCTAGCAAGCACGGATTGCAGTTAGCAAGGGGTTGGTTGGTTAGTTGGCAAGCAGAAAAGTGGATGGCGGATTGTGGATCGTGTGGATCCTACTTCCTGTGTCTCCCCAGCCACCAGCAAGACTGGGGTACAGGAAGGCCCCTTGTTGGGGTACTGGCGGATGCTTGCTTTTGTATCTCCAACCCAGCCGCCAGCGAGAATATAGTGGTATGACTCCCCTATCTATGGCTCCGTGGGTGTTCCTTTTTGGCCTCACCATGTCCTGCGTTCTTATGTGGGGAGCGGGAGCTGAGACACCGCATGACACCCTACATGACACTTGGTCAACTTTTTGGGCTTTTTAAGAAGAAGGCCTGATGCTTGTGGCCGTTAGATCTGCTCATAGAGGAACTCAACACCCTTCTTCCCACCAGCTCTTCCTCTTCGATCCTAATTCAGGGATAAAAATCTTTCTCTTTTCCTAGTAAGGAGTTTAAAAAAATAAAAATATTTTAGAGCTCTTTTAGGTGCACAACAAAATTGAGTGGAGAATACAGAGACTTCCCCGATACCTTCTGTCCCTCCTACCCCCACCCCCAGGCATAGCCTCCCCTGCTTCAACAACCCCACCAGAGTGGTGCATTTGTTACAGCTGAGGAACCTACACGGACACATCATTATCACAGAGTCCATAGTTTACATTATGTTCACTCTTGGTGTTGTACATTCTATACATTTGAATAACTTTATAAGGATACGTATCCACCATTATATTATCATACAGAGTAGTTTCACTGTCTCCCCCTGATCCCCAGCTCCTGTGCTTCACTTGTTTATCTCTTGTAAGGGAATTTTAAAACAATGGGGCAGTTTTCACCTGACCCCTAAACATAATTAGAGTCATTGCTTCAGCTGATAGGGTCTAATTCTCCTCTCTTATTCAGTTAAAGCATTTGTTTCTATCTGAAACCACTAAAATAATAAGTGCTAATAAATTTAGACATGAAGTAAATTATTCTGGGTGCTGTGAGGTAAGGAATAGTCATTTAGGGTTCTTTGTTTAATCCTTTTTATTTGTTTATGTAGTGGGGTTTTGACAATCTGCTGATTATTAGTTTTAATGTCATGAGCTGATTTTAGGCCCTAGTAGGTTTCATCTTTGAAAATGCTTATGCTTGGAAACTTTTCATAGATTAACTGAATTATCTAGAGAACTTGCTAGACCTCTTGGTCTCAACTGAAAACTCTACTTGCCAATGAAGAATTTCACTCAGAATTACAAATTTGTGTGACAGTGTAAACAGGAGTTCCTTGTGTTAGAGGGAATGAGGTTGAGTCTACACACGTGAATGTTTAGAGAGCAGATGCATGACCAGCATCAAACAAGATGATGCTTTATGAGAAACCCACGTGAGTGGAACTTGATAATTCCTCTCCCACCCTCTTTATCTTCACCTGCAGGAAGCCACTACCATTGTAGTTTCTAAACTTGCATTTGTATCCTTCCACACTTTCCATGAAGCAGTTTGAAAAGTATGGTCACAGCTGTTTTGTTGTCGTATAACCACAGTCTTCCCAAGAACAGGCACCATCACTGCTTCACCATTTCCACATCCTTTACAGTCTTCAGCCTCCTGCATCTGCCCTTCTACGAACTGGCAAATCCAATGGATATTTTTCAGTCCTTGTTACCCTTGAACTCCTAGCTAAAACTGCTGACACTTCCTCCTTCCCGAAACTCTTTCCCTTCTTGGCTTCTCCCAGCTGTCTTTGTGCTTCTTCATACTTTTCTTCTTCTGATATTTTTCTGAAAGATTGGAGTTCCGTGTTATGTCCTAGACCCTCTTCTCTTGTCTCTCTGCACATTCTCCCAGGGTGGCTACCTACTCCGCCAGGACCCATTGCCAGTGGGTTATTTCATGTCCATCTCCAGCTCATGAACCTCCACACCCACAGCAGACACCTAGCTGCTTCCCAGACATGCTTACTGGATTCTCATGGGTGTCTCACCTTCATCACATCCAAAATGTAATTCATTATTCTCTCTCACTCTACCTGCCTCTCCTAAATTCATATGGGGAAGGAATTTTACCTAAGTTGAAAATATTTTACCTAAGTTCAAAACCTCACAGTGGAGAATATTCACCAAACACCCCCCAACCCCCAACATTTTTCTTTTCCTCCATTTCTTCAGTCATCAGGTTCTCTAGATTCCCATCCACAATCATGACTGTTCCTACCTTCCTCTGCCATTACTACATCTGCCTGTGTCTACATCTTCACATATCTTGGCAGGACCATTGAAGCTGTTTCCAGCTGGCCACTCAGCCATTTGCCAATTTTGTGCAGTGAAGCCAGACTGCCTGGATTTGAATCCTGGCTCCATTACACAGTAGTTGTATTTGGAACAGGATTAGCTTTTTTAGATTGTGTGATCTCCTGTTACCATTTAATTTACAATTCAGAGTATGGGTAACACAGAAAATTGGTTTAGCTAAATATAGAATACAGAGATCATACTAATTTTAGAGTGGTTACCATGTGCTAATATCTATGCTAAGTGAATTAATATACATTATTTCAATTAATTTCACTTAATCCTCTCAGTAAAGCATGTGACATTGGGATTATTATTGATACAGAAATTGAAGCTCAGAAAGGTTTACTTACATTCACAGCTGGTAAATGGGGGTGGCGGGATTTCAAACAAAGTTTATCTGACTCCAAGGCTATATTCATTTTAAAACTTTAAAAAAATATTTTTATTAAAATATAGCTAACATACAATATTATATTAGTTTCAGGTGTACATCATAGACATGGCACTATATGACAAGTTTGCAAACTTGTTTTAACGATGTTGCTAATCTTTTTTTGATATCAGAGGGATTATTCATTATGAATTTGTACCAACTGGACAGACAGTTAACCAGTTTACTATTTGGAAGTGCTGAAAAGGCTGTGTGAAAAAGTTAGACGACCTGAACTTTTTGCCAACAATTCATGTCTCACGACAATGCACCAGCACACACGGCACTGTCTGTGAGGGAGTTTTTAGCCAGTAAACAAATAACTGTATTGGGAACACCCTCCCTACTCACCTGATCTGGCCCCAAATGACTTTTTCCTTTACCCAAAGATAAAAGCAATATTGAAAGGAAGATATTTTGATGACATTCAGGACATCAAGGGTAATATGATGACAGCTCCGATGGCCATTTCAGAAAAAGAGTTCCAAAATTGCTTTGAAGGTGGACTAGGAGCTGGCATCAATGCAGAGATTTCCAAGGGGAGCATTTCGAAGGTGACTGTGGTGGTATTCAGCAATGAGGTATGTAGCACTTTCTAGAATGAGTTACGAACTTAATTGTTGGACCTCGTACATAGTTATTATCATATTATTGCTTATATGCCTGTGCTAAAGAAGTGATCACCACGATAAGTCCAGCAACCATCTGACACTATACCACACTATCACAATATTATTGACAATATTTCCTATGTTGTATATTACATCCCAAAGACTTATTTGTTTTATACCTGGAAATGTGAACCTCTAATTCCCCTTTTTATCTTTTCCTTCCTTTTTAAATTTTTCAATTACAGTTGACATTCAATATTATTTTATATTAATTTCAGGTGTACAGCTTAGTGGTTAGACATTTATATAATTTACAAAGTGATCCCCTTGACTAGTACCCACCTGGTACTATACATAGTTATTACCATGCTTTCCCTATTTTACCATAGTTATTCCCTATGCTTTACTTTATATCCCCGTGACTATTTAACAAACCAATTTGTATTTCATAAACCTGACACCTTTTTCACCCTCCAACCACCTCCCATCTGTCACCCCAATAAATCTAGTACCCATCTGACACCATACATAGTTATTACAATATTATTGACTATATTCCTTATGCTGTACCCTACATCTCCAGGACTACTGTGTGACAACCAATTTGTATGTCTTAATCCCTTCCCATTTTTCACCCACTCCCAACCCCTCTCCCATCAAAATGTTCTCTGTATCTATGAGTTTGTAACTGTTTTGTTTGTTTATTTTCTTCTTTAGATTTCACTTAAAAATGAACTCATATGACATTTGTCTTTCACTGTCTGGCCTACTACACTCAGCATAATGCCCTCTAAGTCCATCAATGTTGTCGCAGATGGCAAGATTTCATTCTGTCTCATGGCTGTGTAATATTCCATTGTATATGTGTACCACTGGTGTTTTATCTGTCATTCATTCAGAGACAACCAAGTTGCCTTCATACCCTGGCTATTGTAAATAATGCTGCAATGAACATATGGATGAGCATGTCCCCTCAAAGTAGCATTTTGGGTTTCTTCAGAAGAATACCCAGAAGTGGGAATACTAGGTCCTTCTTTGTCTGTTGTTATAGCCTTTCTTTTAAAGTCTACTTTGTCCAGTATAAGTATTGCTACCTCAGGTTTTTGTTTGTTCATTTCCATTTTCATGAAATCTTTTTCCATCCCTTTACTTTCAGTCTGTGTCTCTTGATCTGAAGTGAGTCTCTTGTAGGCAGCATATGTAAGGGTCTTGTTTTCTTATCCATTCAGCCTCCCTATCTTGATTGGAGCATTCAGTTCATTTACATTGAAACTAATTTTTGATAGATATATAGTTGTTGCAATTTTATTATTCATATTTTTGATTTTTTTAAAATCTTAAATCAGTCCCTCTTAAATTCCTTGTAATACTGGTTTCATTGGTGATGAACTCTTTTAGATTTTTCTTGTCTGGGAAGCTCTTATATCTGTTTTTCAATTCTAAATGACAGTTTTGCTGGGTAGAGTAATCTTGGTTGTAGGTCCTTGCTTTTCGTCACTTTGAAAAGACAATCTCTTCTGGCCTGCAAAGTTTCTGTTGAGAAATCGGCTGACAGTCTTACAGGAGCTCCCTTGTTTGTAACTAACTGCTTTTCTTTAAGATTCTCTCTTTGTCTTTAAGCTCTGGTGTTTTAATTATGATGTGTCTCGTGTGGGCCTCTTTGGGTTCATCTTGTTTGG
Source organism: Rhinolophus ferrumequinum (assembly GCF_004115265.2). Classification (NCBI taxonomy): domain Eukaryota; kingdom Metazoa; phylum Chordata; class Mammalia; order Chiroptera; family Rhinolophidae; genus Rhinolophus; species Rhinolophus ferrumequinum. The sequence goes on from NC_046302.1 coordinate 6,346,985, forward strand.
GACTCTCTGTGCTTCCTGAGTTTGTATATCTATTTCCTTTGCCAGGTTAGGGAAGTTTTCAGTCATTATTTCTTCAACTAGGTTTTTCAATTCCTTGCTCTCTCTCTTCTCCTTCTGGTATCCCTACGATGTGAATGTTGGTATGCTTGATGTTGTCCCAGAGAACCAGTAAACTCTCATTTTTTTGGATTCTTTATTCTTTTTGCTGTTCTGACTGGATTTTTTTTGCCACCTTATCTTCTAAATCACTGATTCAGTCCTATGCTTCATCTAATCTACTGTTGATTCTCTCTAATGTATTCTTCATTTCAGCTATTGTATCCTTTTTTTCCTGGCTGGTTCTTTTTTATTTTCTATCTTTATTTTTCTGTTTCCTATCTCTTTGTTGAAGTTTTTACTGAGATCATTGAGCATCCTTATAAGCAAAGTTTGGAACTCTGCATCTGGTAAATTGCTTGTTGATATTTTGGTTAGTTCTTTTTCTGGTGTTTTGTTCTATTCTTTCATTTTGGATATTTCTTTGTCTTCCCATTTTGGTTGCCTCCACATGTTTGTTTCTATGTATCAAACAGGCCTCCCAGTCTTAGTAGAGTGGCCTTATGTAGTAGATGTCCTGTGGGACCCAGTGGTGCAGTCTCCCTGGTCACCAGAGCCAGTGTTCCTTGTGTTGGTTGTGTGTGTACTCTTATTGTAGTTGAGCCTTAGATGCTCTTTGCATGCCAATGGGAGGGATTGACCCTCAGGCTGTCTGGTTTGAGGACTGGCTGTAACTACAATGGAGGAGCTGTGGTGCAAGGGCTGACCCCACAAGAACAGGGTTTGCTTTAGCAGGGCTTTGGTGCCTGCCCAATCTGCCTTTGGGTGTGTCATCCTTGGAGGCGGCTGGGTGATGCTCCAGCCAAGTTCAAAGCTGACCATGGGGCTGGCCAGCCCCTGGGCCTGCTGGGAGGAGACCCACTGCGGGCCAAATTAAACCGCAGTCTGTGCCCCACTGGGGGCCACCCAACAGGAGCTACAAAGCAGTCTGCAGATAGTCACTGCCCACACTGAGATTGGAAGTGCCTTGAGAGGCCAAGCCATAACCAAGGCCAGCTGCCACTAGTGCCAGGCTTCGGCCTGCTCAGCCAGAGAGGTATGGGACAGGGTCAAGACAGATGCAGCTAGACTGTGTTCTGATAACCTTTGAGAGACTGTAGGAAAGTCTGCAGCATGAGACAAGGCAGATGGTTTGTACGAAAAAGCCACTGGAAGCAGCATGGGTGTGCCCTAAACTTGGGTGGGGTGGGGTCTCAGAATCACCAGGCTGTGGCGAATGAGTGGTGTTAGCCAGTTTGATGGAGACTCATATATGGTGTCTCAGATATGGCATCTGCATGCTGGGAGGGGGGAGGGCTCAACAAAGAAACAATGGCTTCAACCATCTCCTCCATCTGGGAAGAAGCTGCCTTTCCAGCCCTGATCCTGAAGCCAGACAACTCAGTTCTCCCCCACCCCCAGTGTGTCCCTATCATTTTTCCAGTTGCTGCCCCAGTGCTGTAGCCCAGAAACAGTGTGTGTGTATGTAGTCCCTTTAAGAGGAGTGCCTGGGACTCCAGCTGCCCTCTATCTCTCTCAGCCACAATCTCCACTGTTTTTCAAAATCAGAACTATGGGGACTTCTCTCCTTGGCAGTGGAACCCTGAGCTAGGGAACCTGGTGTGGCGCTGGGACCCCTTGCTCCCTCAGGGCGGAACTCTGCATCCGAGATAGCCCTCTTGATTTTTAATGGTTACACATGGGTGTGGAACAGCCTGTTTCATGTCTCTGCCCCTCCTACCAGTTTCCAGGTAGCTTCTTCTGTATATCCTTAGTTGTAGAGCTTCAGTTCAGCAAGATTTCAGGTGATTCTCAATGATGGTTGTTTTGTAGTTTAGTTGTAATTTTGATGTAGTCATGAGAGAAAGTAAGCACAGCATTCACCTACCCTGCCATCTTGACCAGAACTCCTCTCCAATGCCATGTTCTTAACCACCATGTTCCTCTGTATCTTTTACTGGGCTATAAGTATATCCCCAAATTTTTAGATTATTCACAAATGATCATATATTCCAGTGACACATTTAACTACCAATAGTTGATATCCAGGTTGAGACCATTTTCAGGGCCAGTACTAATTATCTGTATAAACATGAATGGGTTTGCAAGTTGCTATGGACTGAATTGTGTCCCATGAAATTACATACATTGAAGCCCTGATCCCCAATGTGACTGTATTTGGAGATAGGGTCTTTAGGAGGTAATTAGTTTAAATGAGGCCATAAGGATGTGGCCTCATTATTGGCTCTCAAATTATGATTAGCCCAACCAATCATAAGGATTGGTGTCCTAATAATAAGAGAAACCAGAGCTCTTTCTTTCTGTTATGTGTGGACACATGAAAAGGTGGCCATTGAAGGCCAAGAAGGTAGTTTTCGAAGACACCAAACCTTGCTGGACTTTGATCTTAGACTTTCCAGCCTCTGAAACTGTGAGAAAATAAATGTCTGTTGTCTAAGCCATGCAGTCTGTAGTGTTTTGTTATTGCCATCCGAGATGACTAAGATGCAAGTTAAAGAACAACTTTGAAGAGGGCTATGAACCTTCAGTGTTTTGACAGGTCAAAGAACAACCTGAATTCCTGGGATGAAATTTGCTTTCATATAAACAATAGCAGCTTCAAGTCTATAAAATTGTAGTAACAGTACACACAATAGAATGCTATAGAAGTTTTTACTAAAACACAACAACCCCACTGCATCATCTTCCAACACTGGGAGGAAATGTTATGCTTCTTTGACTTTAGAAAAGCTAAGGCACAACCACAGTATCTGGGATTTCTACTGACTTTAATAGCCATAGCAAGCTATTAAAGGTGCTACAGCAAGCTGTGATCAAATGAAGACAGCAAACTGATGAGTATGTATCCCATATGTCCACACAGCTCAAATCTACTGAACATCTCAAAAACTGCTGTCTTGGTCACTGAATTTATTCCCATTAAGGAAAAAAGACATTTGGGGATTACAGCACAGAAATGGTGGCATAAGGAGTGCTTCTTGAAATCTCCCCTGGAAGTTACAACAAATTGAACAGCTATAATTCAACAAAGAATAACTTAAGGAACACACAAGCGTGTCTGAGCGATCCACACATTGAATCACCTGAAGGTGGGCAAATCGGGCGAGCAGGGAAAGAGGGAAGGGGAAGTACAGAGACATGAGCCATGGGCCGCAGGACACAGTCCAGAGCTCACGGAAGTCTCAGGAGAGGGAAGAACTCAGGCTGCAGGTGCACTCCCTATGGCCCACAGTCCTGTCTGAGTGATCAGCATATAATATGGCTGATCCCAACGTTCAGGGCAGATACTTCGAGTGAGAACTGTGGTTTAGGCCCTCACTGCCAGGCAGAAAACAGAAAACAAAGACAGGGAGCCTGGCTGACTCCCCCAATCCCCCTCCATCACCCCAGAACTTGCCACAGCCCAACCCTCCCAGCATTAGAAGCGGGCTCCAGAAAAAATGGTAGCAGTGTCAGATTAAAGAACAGAATATCTACAGCCCTGAGAACTGGAGCAACATTCCCAAAGCTGAAGATGCACAGCACATGACTAATTTCAGTGATAGGGAAGAGCTGTTGGGGCGAGATATCTGTGGGCTGGTAGTCGCCATTGCTTGGAGCAACAAATGTACCAGCACTTCTCACAGCCCACCCTAAGCCCCTCCCCCCTTTCTGGAAGGATCCCCACAGGGGCAACCAGAGCTGCTGAGACAAACAGGCTCTGCATCAGGATGCAGGGGCAGCATTGGGATTTCAGAAGCTCAGAACTCTATCACCCTGCACATCCTCCCATGGAGGCAGTGCCCTGAGACCCAGGCGACCTGCTCACAGAGGAGAAGCCCACCTTTTATCATGTGTGAAGCCAGACCAGCACAAGAGAAAATAAAATGCCACAGCAGGAGAGAAAATAAAACATTCCAGCAACACCTACTAGAAAACAAAGAAAGATCTCTTCATATCAACCTGCTGCAGAACCCACTCCTGTAAATTCCCAGGAAGAGAAATACTAATTCATTAATTGCCATGAATAACCAAAGTAACAAGGCAGCTCAGATAGACATTGAAAACTCTCCAGAAAATCGACTTAAAGACATGGAAGTATGTGATTTAAATGACAGAGAATTTGAGACTGCTGGTCTGAAAGAAAACTCAAGGAGATGCAAGGAAACGCAGATAAGCAGTTTAATGAACTCAGAAACACAATCAAAGAACAAAATGAATATTTTACCAAAGAGACTGAAATTTTAAAAAGAACCAAATAGAAATTCTGGAGAGGAAGAACTCACTAAAAGAAATAAAGAATGAAATAGCCAGATTAGGTAGTAGAACTGATCAGATGAAAGAAATAATTAATGCTATCATAGATATAAATCTGGAACGGAAGAAGAGACTTGAGAATTAAAAGAAATGAAAGAACTTTCTGACTTCATTAGAAAGAGCAACATAAGAATAATGGGCATACTGGAAGGAGAAGAGAAGGAAGGGAAAAGAGAGCATATTCAAACAAACAGTCAACAAGAACTTCCCAAACTTGTGGAAAGAACTGGATTGTGGGAGGCCGATTGCAAGGAAGCTTGCAAGCATATCATGCTCCCTCTCTGGAGGAACAATGGGTCAAGGACAAGGGAGTTCAAGATGTTCTTATGTGTGTCGGCAGAACAAGATGTGCTGATAGGTATGTCTAATTTGTTGCACAAAGTGTGTCTAATTTGTTGCACAAAGTGGTTTTCATGGAATTTGCTTTGCGCGCAACCTTGAGATTACTGGTATATAAGGCATGAGCACAATAAACTCGGGGCTGGTGACGCTTTGGAGCACCAGTCCTCCCGCACACATTTGTGTTTCTCATTCATCCTCACCCCCCCGTTCTGGGACCGCGTTCGATTCTGTGACGGCTGGCCCCGTCATACTGGATCCTCGAATCCAAGATGCAAACAGAACACCCACTGTGTTTCCCCGAAAATAAGACCTCGTTGGACAATCAGCTGTAATGCATCTTTTGGAGCAAAAGTTAACATAAGACCCGGTCTTACATTATTATATTATATTATATTATATTATATTATACCTGGTCTTATAGTAAAATGAGACTGGATATTAATGTTTATATTATATTATATTATATTATATTATATTATATTATATTAACCCGGTCTTATGTTATAGTAAAGTGTGACTGGGTCTTACATTAATTTTTGCTCCAAAAGATGCATTAGAGCTAATGGTCTGCCGAGGTCTTATTTTTGGGGAAACATGGTAATTGCCTCATTCCCAACAAGTCTTCTCCAAGACACATTGGATTGAAGCTGTCAAAAATTAATGACAAAGAAAGAATTCACAAGGCAGCCTGGGGAAAAGAAAGCAGTAACCTATAAGTGAAAGCCCATTAGACCAGCATCAGACTTTTCAGCAGAAACTCTATAAGCCAGTAGGGAGTGGAATCAAATATTCAAGTTATTGAAAGACAGAAATTATGAGCCAAGAATAATATATCCAGCAAAGATATCCTTTAAATATGAAGGAGGAATAAAGACCTTTCCAGACACACAGAAGCTGAGGGAATTTTCTAACACACGACCTGCATTACAGGAAATACTGTAGCAGGCTATTTGACCTGACACAAAAAGCAAAAAGAATACAAAACCATGAGCAACATTATGAACAGACAGACAGAAGCAGGAAATGGCAACCCCTACACAAAATAGGGGCACTATACACTTAAACACAACATAAAGGGTAAAGAATAAAGAAACATTAAAAACAGAAAGGAATAATAGAAGAAAAAGACAACGTGACACTGTAACTCAGAAATCACTCACAACATAAGTGGGGATAACTTATGACAACAAAAACATAAAAGGGAAGAGAGTAAAGCTCTGAATCTGCAAAGGGGAATAGAGATAAGAAGCATGCTGAAGAAAAAGGACTACTGTATACATAAAGCTTTCTTTTAAATAAGCTTAATGGTAACAAAAAAAAAAAAAAAAAAATCCAGAGTGAGATATATACCATAAAAAAGAAGAAACTTAGGGGAAAATCATCACACTAAAATAATAGACAGCAACAAAAAAGCAAAGAAACGATGGAGACACCTAAATACCAGAAAACAAAAGACAAAATGGGATATAGGAAATCTTCATATATCAATAATCACCCTAAATGTAAATGGACTGAATTCACCAATAAAAAGGCACAGAGTAGCAGATTGGATTAAAAAACTAAACCCAACCATATGATGCCTCCAAGAGATACATCTCAGCTACAAGGACAAATATAGACTCAAAGTGAAAGGATGGAAATTTATACTCCCAGCAAATGGTATGAAGAGAAAATCGTGTGTAGTCATACTGATATCAGATGAAACAGACTTCAGGATAAAAAAGGTAACAAGAGACAAAGATGGACATTTCATAATGATAAATGGGACAATACAACAAGAAGACAATACATACATATGTTCCCAATCAGGGAGCACCAAAATATACAAAGAATCTACTGACAGACTAAATGGAGAAATTGACCAAAACACAATTATAGTAAGTACATCATTGACAGCTATCGATAAATCATCCAAACAGAAAATAAGTAAGGAAATATCAGCCCTAAATGACACATTAGACCAAACAGATATAATTGACAATTTTAGAGCATTTCATCATGGAACACCAGAGTATACATTCTTTTCTAGTGTACATGGAACATTCCAAAGACAGACCATTTGTTGGGACATAAAACTAGCCTCAAGAAATTTAAGAAGACAGAAATCATACCGAGCATATTTGCTGATCACAAGGCTTTGAAATTGGATATCAACTGCAAAAAGAAAGTAAAGACCACAAATATGTGGAGATTAAACAACATGCTTTTAAAGAATGACTGCATCGAAGAAGAAATAAGACGAGAGATTAAAAGGTACATAGAAACAAATGAGAATGAGAATACATCCTACCAAAATTTTTGGGATGCAGCAAAAGCAGTTTTAAGAGGGAAATTTATATCATTACAGGCCTATCTCAAGAAAGAAGAAAAATCCCAGATAAACAACCTCTCATGTTTCACCTTAAAGAACTAGAAAAAGAAGAACAGATGAAACCAAAAGTCAGCAGAACGAAGGAAATAATAAAAATCAGTGCAGAACTAAATGAAATGGAGAACAAAAAGACAATAGAAAAAATTAATGCAACAAAGAGCTGGTTCTTTGAAAAGATTAATAATTGACAAACCCTTGGCTAGACTCACTAAGATAAGAAAAGACACAAATAATCAAAATCAGAAATGAAAGAGTAGAAGTTACCACGAATGCCACAGAAATACAAAGGATCATACAGGAATACTATGATGGACTATATACCTCCAAAACATAGAAGAAATGGACAAGTTCTAAGAAACATATAGCCTTCCTAGGTTGAATCATGAAGAACTGGAAAATCTAAACAAACTGATCACCAGTAAGGAAATTGAATCAATCATCCAAAACCTTCCCAAAAGCAAAAGTCCAAGACCAGATGGCTTCACTAGTGAATTCTACCAAACATTCAAAGAGGATCTAATACCTGTGCTTCTCAAACTCTTCCAAAATATCAAAGAGGCAATACTTCCTAACTCATTTTATGAGATGAATGTTACCCTGATACCAAACCTGGTAAGTATAACACAAAAAAAGAAAATTACAGAACAATATTTCTGATGAGTACAGATGCAAAAATGCTAAACAAAATTCTAGGAAATCGAATAAAACAATGCATTAGAAAGATCATAAATCACAATCAAGTGGGGTTAATTTTAGGGTTACAAGAATGGTTCAACATATGCAAATCGATCAATGTGATACATCACATAAACAAAATAAAAGATAAAAATCATATGATTATATCAATAGATGCAGTAAAAGCATTTGACAAGATACAACATCCATTTATGAAAACACTTAATAAAATGGCTATAGAAGGAAAACACCAAAAAAAAAAAAAAAAGTCCGAGTGACATAAAAATGGCAGCGTGAGGTTAGCCTCTGGAAATCTCCCCTAGAATTTACAACAAATTGAACAACTATAACTCCACAAAGTACTCCCTGAGCAGCAGACAGGCAAGACTAAGAGGCACACTACTGAAATCACCTAAAGGTGGGCAAATTGCACGAGCAGGGGAGGAGGGAAGAGAGAAGTGCGGAGATGGGGCTGAGCGGGCGCAGGACGAAGACCTGGCTTGGTGCTCTAAGCTCCCTGCATCCCGGAACTACCACAGCTGTGGGAGAGGGAAGAACTTGGACCACTAGGACTCCAAATATGGACTGAGGGACAGCATATAACACAGCTGAACCCAACGTTCACGGCAAACACCTGGGAGCAAAGACTGAGGGAAGAAGGCTTAAAATGGTGGTTTAAGCCCTCACTGCTGAGAAGAGAACGAAACCTTAGGCACTGAGACTAGCTGCCCCCTTCCTACCCTCCCAGAGCTTGCCCTGCCCCCACTGGCCCAGTGCTAGAAGCGGAAGAGTAGCAGTGTCAGATCAAAAGAGCAGAATATTTGCAGTTCTGAGAACAGTTGTCCAGAGACATGGACTCACAGACCAACTTCCAGCAAAGGGGAGGCAGTTATGGAAGCAGAACTGGCTGTGGTGGCGGTCACCACCACTGCTCTGGCCACCTCTCACAACTCACCCTGCCCCTGCCCCCACCTATCTGGGCAGAACCCTGCAGGAGTAAACAGAGCTGCTGAAGCACACAGGCTCTGAATCTGGGGCAAGAAGAGCTTTGGAACCTCAGAAGCACTCCACATCCCCCTACGGAGGTAGTGACGTATGACCAAGCCCAACTGTTCACAGAGGAGAAGCCCACCTTCCAGGGAATCACCCCATTGTGTGAGAAGCCGGAATAGTGCAGAGAAAATATAACACTATAGTGTGAGAGAGAATAAATGGCTGCATTCAGAGAGAAAATAAAGCATTCTACCACACCTACTGGAAAACAAAAGAGAGACCTCTTTCTATCAACTTGTTGCAGAACCCAGTCCTGTAGATGTCTAGGAAGAGAAATAATAAATCAGTAATGACCATCAATAACCAAGGCAACAAGAAAGCTCAGAAAGAAAATGAAAGTTCTCCAGAAATGAATTTAAAGATATGGAAATATGTAACTTACATAACAGAGGATTCAAGATTGCAGTTCTTAAAGAACAGAACAAGATGGAAGAAAACACAGACAGGCAGTTTAATGAACTCAGAAACACAATTAAAGAACAAAATGAACATTTTACCAAAGGGATTGAAATTTTAAAAAAGAACCAAATAGAATTTCTGGAGATTAAAAACTCAATAAAAGAAATGAAGAATGAAATAGCCAGCTAAGGTAGTAGACTTGACCAGATGGAGGAAAGAATCAGTGACATTGAAGATAGAAATGTGGAAATGACACAGACGGAAGAAGAAAGAGACTTGAGACTTAAAAGAAATGAAAGAACTGTACAAGAACTTTCGGACTCCATCAGAAAGAGCAATATAAGAATAATGGGCATACCAGGAGAAGAAAGAGAAAAGGGAACAGAGAGTATATTCAAACAAACAGTCGATGAGAACTCCCTTGTGGGAAACTTGTGGAAAGAACTGGGTCCTCAAATCCAAGAAGCAAATATAACACCTAATTACCTCAACCCCAACAAGCCTTCTCCAAGGCACATTGTATTGAAGTTGTCAAAAATCAACAACAAAGAAAGAATCCTCAAGGCGGCCAGGGAAAAGAAGACGGTAACCTACAAAGGAAAGCCATTAGAATATCATCAGATTTTTCGGCAGAAACTCTACAAGCCAGGAGGGAGTGGAACCAAATATTCAAACTATTGAAAGAGAGAAATTATGAGCCAAGAATAACATACCTAGCAAAGATATCCTTTAGCTATGAAGGAGGAATAAAGACCTTTCCAGACACACAGAAGCTGAGGGAATTTTCTAACACACGACCTGCACTACAAGAAATACTAAAGGAGGCTATTCGACCAACATCAACAGGGACAATTTGTGGCAACCAAAACATAAAAGGGGGGAGAGTAAAGTCCTGAACCAGAATATGGGAATGGTGAAAGAAGAAAATGGAATACTCTAAATATCAAACGTTCTTTTACATAAACTTAACGGTAACCACTCAAAAACAAAACAAAACAAAAAACAGAACTGAAATATGTAACGTAATAAAAGAGAAAACAAAGGGAAAAATCATAGAATACAACAACACAGAAATAATACACAACAACAAAGAGGCAAAGAAACAATGGAGACACAGTCTGACTGGAAAACTAAAGATAGAATGATAGGAAATCCTCACATATAAATGGACTGAACTCACCAATAAAAAGAAACAGAGTAGCAGATTGGATAAAGAAAACTAAACCCAACCACATGCTGTCTCCAAGAGACACCTCTCAGCTACAAAGACAAACGTAGACTCAAAGTGAAAAGGTGGAAATTGACATTCCAGGCAAAAGGTGTCCAGAGAAAATCAGGTATAGGCATACTGATATCAGATGAAACAGACTTCAGGGTAATAAAGGTAACAAGAGACAAAGATGGACATTTCATAATGGTAAAGGGGATTATACAACAAGAAGACTTAACAGTCATCAATATTTATGCCCCCAATTAGAGAGCACCAAAATATACCAAACAACTACTAACAGAACTAAAGGGAGAAATTGACCAAAACACAATTATACTAGGGGACCTAAGTACATCATTGACAGCTATGGATAGATCATCCAAACAGAAAATAAAGAAATAGCAGCTGTAAATGACACATTAGATGAAATGGATAAATTGACATTAATAGAGAACTTCATCATAGAACATCAGACTACACATTTTTTTCTAGTGTACATGGAACATTCTCTAGGATAGACCATATTGGGACATAAAACTAGCCTCAGCAAATTTAAGAAGATTGAAATTATACCAAGCATATTCTTTGATCACAAGGCTTTGAAATTGGACACCAACTGCAAAAAGAAAACAGGAAAAATCACAAATATGTGGGGATTAAACAACATACTTTTAAAGAAAAACCAGGTCAAAGAAGAAATAAGAGGAGAGATAAAAGATACATAGAAACAAATTAGAATGAAAATACATCCTACCAAAATTTTTGGGATGGGGCGAAAGCAGTTTTAAGAGGGAGATTTATATCATTACAGGCCTATCTCAAGAAACAAGAAAAATCCCAAATAAATAACCTCATGTTACACCTTAAAGAACTAGAAAAAGAAGAACAAATGAAACCCAAAGTCAGCAGAAGAAAGGAAATAATAAAAATCAGAGCCGAACTAAATGAAATAGAGAACAAAAAGACAACAGAAGAAATTAATGTGACAAAGAGCTGGTTCTTTGAAAAGATTAACAAAACTGACAAACCCTTGGCTAGCCTCACTATGATGAAAAGACAGATGACACTAACAAACAAAATCATAAATGAAAGAGGGGAAATTATCACGGATTCCACAGAAATACAAAGGATCATCCAAGAATACTATGAAGGACTATATGCCACCAAATTCAATAACCTAGAAGAAATGGACAAGTTCTTAGAAACGTGTAACCTCCCTAGGCTGAATCATGAAGAATTGGAAAATCTAAATAGACCGATCACCAATAAGGAAATTGAATCCAAATTTCATCCAAAACCTTCCCAAAAGCAAAAGTCCCCCGGGACCAGATGGCTTCACATTTTAACAAACCTTCAAAGAGGATCTAATACCTATCCTGCTCAAACTGTTCCAAAAAATTGAGGAAGAGACAGTATTCCTTAACTCATTTTATGAGGCCATCATTACCCTGATACCAAAACCTGGTAAGGATAACACAAAAAAAGAAAACTACAGACCAATATCTCTGATGAATACAGATGCAAAAATCCTAAACATAATTGTAGCAAATCGAATGCAACAATACATTAAAAAGATTATTTATCACAACCAAGTGGGGTTTATCCCAGGGGCACAAGGATGGTTCAACATATGCAAATCCATCAATGTGACACATCACATAAACAAAATAAAGGACAAAACTCATATGATTGTATCAATTCATGCAGAAAAAGCATTTGACAAGACACAACATCTATTTGTGATTAAAACACTTAATAAAATAGGTATAGAAGGAAAATACCTTAACAATAAAGGCCATATATGACATACCCTCAGCTAATCTCATAATTAACAGTGAAAAACTGAAGCCCTTTGCTCTACATGTTCAGGAACACAACAGGGCGGTCGCCTATCATCTCTGCTTTTCAACATAGTGTTGGAAGGCCTCGCCAGAGCAATCAGGCAAGAGAAAGAAATAAAAGGCATCCAAATTGGGAATGAAGAAGTTAAATTGTCAGTCTTTGCAGATGACATGATGCTATATATAGAAAACCCTAAAGACTCCACCAAAAAGCTATTAGAAACAATCAATGAATACAGTAAAGTTGCCGGCTACAAAATCAACGTACAAAAATCCATTGCATTCCTATATAGTAACAATGAAATCTCAGAAAAAGAAATAAAAAAAACCCAATTCCTTTTGCAATTACAGCAAAAATAATAAAATACCTAGGAATACACTTAACCAAGGATGTGAAAGATCTATATGCTGAAAACTATAAGACATTTTTGAAAGAAATCAAAGAAGACACAAAGAAATGGAGTAACATTCTGTACTCATGGATTGGAAGAATCAACATAGTTAAAATGGACAAATTATCCAAAGCAATATGGAGATCTAATGCAATCCCCATCAAAATCCTAATGGCATTTTTTAAAGAAATAGAACAAAAAATCATCAGTTTTGTTTGGAACCACAAAAGATCCCGAATAGCCAAAGCAATCCTAAGAAAAAAGAACAATGCTGGAGGTATCACACTCCCTGACTTTAGCTTGTACTACAGGGCAACAATAATCAAAACAGCATGGTACTGGCAGAAAAACAGACACATATACCAATGAAATAGAATTGAGAACCCAGAAATAATCACATAAATATGGACAGATCATTTCTAACAAAGAAGCAAAGAACATGGAGAAAAGACAGCCTCTTCAATAAATGGTGCTGCTGTATTGGAAAGCCACATGAAAAAGAATGAAACTGGACTGCTATTGGTCACCATGTACCAAAATTAACTCAAAATGGATCAAAGACTTAAGCATGAGACCTGAAACAATAAACTGCATAGAAGAAAACATAGGTACTAAACTTATGGACCTTGGGTTCAAAGAGCATTTTATGAATTTGACTCTAAAGCAAGGGAAGTAAAAGCTAAAATAAATGAATGGGACTATATCAAACTTAAAAGCTTCTGCACAGCAAAAGAAACCATCAACAAAATAAAGAGGCAACCAACTGAATGGGAGAAGATTTTTACAAACAGTGCCCAGATAAGTGGCTAATATCCAAAATATACAAGAAACTCATACAACTGAACAACAAAAAAACAAACAACCCAATAGAAAAATGGGCAGAGGACCTGAAGAGACATTTCTCCAAAGAGGACATACAAATGGCAAATAGACATATGAAAAAATGCTCAACATTACTATTCATCAGAGAAATGCAAATAAAAACCACAATGAGATATCACCTCACCCCAGTCAGAATGGCTATCATCAACAAGACAAATAGTAACAAATATTGGAGAGGCAGTGGAAAAAGAAGAACCCTTATACACTGTTGGTGGGAATGCAGATTGGTGCAGCCGTTACGGAAGATAGTGTAGAGGTTCCTCAAAAAATTACGAATAGACTTACCGTATGACCCAGCAATCCCTCTCCTGGGTATCTACCCCAAAAATCTGAAAACATTTATCCATAAAGACACATGTGCTCCAATGATCATTGCCGCTTTATTTATGGTGGCCAAGACATGGAAACAACCAAAATATCATTCAATAGATGAATGGATAAAGAAGTTGTGGTATATATAGACAATGGAATACTATTCAGTAGTAAGAAAAGATGATATAGGACCATTTGTGACAACATGGATGGATCTTGAGATTACAATGCTAGGTGAAGTAAGTCAGACAGGAAAAGCAGAGAACCATATAATTTCACTGATATGTGGTGTATGAATCAAAAACAACAAAAGAACAAGACAAACAAATGAGAAACAAAAACTCATAGACACAGATAATAGTTTAGTGGTTACCAGAGGGTAAGGGGGGATGCGGGTGGTAGATGAAGGTAAAAGGCTCAAATATATGGTGACATAAGAAGAACTGACTCTGAGGGGTGAACACACAATGTGATTTATAGAGCATGTAATACAGAATTGTATACCTGAATTGAAATTCATGTAACTTTACTAACAATTGTCACCCCAATTAACTTTAATTAAAAATAAAGAAGGAAAATACCTTAACATAATAAAGGCCATATATGACAAACCCTAAGCTAATACTATAACTAATGGTGAAAAACTGAAGCCCATTGCTCTATGTTCAGGAACAAGACAGGGTTGTCCCCTTTCACCACTGCTTTTCAACACAGTATTGGAAGTCCAAGCCAGAGCAATCAGGCAAGAGAAATAAATAAAAGGGATCCGAATTGAGAATGAAGAAGTTAAATTGTCACTTTTTGAAGATGACATGATTCTTTACGTAGAAAACCCTAAAGACTCCACCAAAAAGCTATTGGAAACAATAAATGAATATAATAAAGTTGCCAGCTACAAAATCAATGTACAAAATCCATTGTATTCCTATACACTGACAATGAAATTTCAGAAAAAGTAATGAATAAAACAATTCCTTTTGCAATTGCAACAAAAAGAGTAAAATACCTAGGAATAAACTGAACAAAGGATGTGAAGGACCTGTACACTGAAAACTATAAGACATTTCAAAAAGAAATTGAGGAAGACACAAAGAAATAGAAAAACATTCCATGTTCATCGATTGGAAGAATCAACATAGTTAAAATAGCCGTATTACCCAAAGCAATATACAGACATAATGCAATCCACATCAAAATCCCAATGGCACTTTTTAATGAAATAGAACAAAAAATCCTCAAATTTGTATGGAAATCACAAAAGACCTGGAATAGCAAAGCAATCCTAAGAATAAAGAATAAGGATGGAGGTGTCACATTCCCTGACTTCTGCTTGTTCTACAGAGTAACAATAATCAAAACAGCATGGTATTGGCAGAAAAACAGACACACAGACCAATGGAATAACATTGAGAACCAAGAAATAAACCCACATAAATATGGACAGATAACTTTTGACAAAGGAGCCAAAAACACACAGGGGAGAAAAGAAAACCTCTTCAATAAATGGTACTGGGAAAACTGGAAAGCCACGTGCAAAAGAATGATATTAGATTGCTGTCTATCACCATGTACCAAAATTAACTCAGAATGGATCAAAGACCTAAACATAAGACCCGAAACAACAAACTGCATAGAAGACAGCATAGGTACTAAACTTATGAACATCAGGTTCAAAGATGATTTTGTGAATTTGACCTTAAAGGCCAGGGAAGTATAAGCTAAAATAAATTAAAGGGACTATATCAAACTAAAAAGCTTCTGCACAGCAAAAGAAACCATCAACAAAATGTAGGAAACCAACTTAAAGGGATATGTTTGCAAGCAACGCTTCCAATAAGGGATAATGTACAAAATATATAGTGAACTCATCCAACTCATCAAAAAAAGACAAACAATGCAGTTTAAAAATAGGCAGAGGACATGGACAGACACTTCCACCAAGATGACATGCAAATGGCCAACAGATATATGAAAAAATGCTCAGCTTCAATAGCTATTAGGGAAATACATATCAAAACCACAATGAGATACCACCTCACACCAGTCAGAATGGCTATCATCAACAAGACAAATAATAACAAGTGTTGGAGAGGCTGTGGAGAAAAAGGAACCCTCATCCACTGTTGGTGGGAATGCAGATTGGTGCAGCCGCTATGGAAGGCAGTGTGGAGGTTCCTCAAAAAATTAAGAATAGAATTACCATATGACCCAGCAATCCCTCTCTTGTGTATATACCCTAAAATATCTGACAACATTTATCTATAAAGGTATATGTACTCTGATTTTCATTGCAGCTTTATTTACGATGGCCAAGACATGGAAACAACCAAAGTGTCCTTCGATAGATGAGTGGTAAAGAAGATGTGGTATATATATACAATAGAATACTACTCTGCCATAGGAAAAGATGAAATACTGCCATTTGCGACAACATGGATGGATCTTGAGATTATTATGCTAAGCGAAATAAGTCAGACAGAAAAAGTCGAGAATCATATGACTTCACTCATATATGGGACATAAAACTGAAGGCAAAAAAGGAACAAGACGAACAAACAAAAACTCATAGACACAGACAATAGTTTAGTGGTTACCAGAGAGTAAGGGGGGTGGGGGGTAGGAGATGAGGGTAAAGGGGATCATATATATGGAAGAAGA
Source organism: Rhinolophus ferrumequinum (assembly GCF_004115265.2). Taxonomy (NCBI): domain Eukaryota; kingdom Metazoa; phylum Chordata; class Mammalia; order Chiroptera; family Rhinolophidae; genus Rhinolophus; species Rhinolophus ferrumequinum. The sequence goes on from NC_046302.1 coordinate 6,363,512, forward strand.
ACTGACTCTGGGTGGTGAACACACAATGTGATATATAGATATATAGATATAATTGTACACTTGAAGCCTATGTAGTTTTACGAACCATTGTCAACCCAATAAATTTAATTTTAAAAAAGGAAAAT